>NC_085893.1:1931734-2249940 GCF_035222475.1 Podospora pseudopauciseta | reverse complement strand
TATGTAACTGGGGGGGCTATGAAGGGTTTGCTTGATTTGGGGACACGATGAGACGACAGGGAGAGTAAGTACAGGATGGATATCAGACCTACAATGAGTATCAAGGGGGGGCGTGTATATGGATTGGGTTCGGAGTACACAGTTGTTTTTCTTTTTGCTTTTTTAGGGATACAATGGCACGAATACAGAACAGTCCTTTCCTTTGATCACACCCCAGTTGCCTCATGAATGTCTAGTTTTGGTGTAATGTATCGATTCTCTTTTAATATGTACAATGAATGCCTTGAATCTACACTGCTATGTCACCCCCCTTCCCCCTTTTTCCATCATTTACCTCCGCTCTCTAAAAACCAAAACTGTCCAACAAGGAGTTCGCATCCGGCTCCTCAAACACCGTCGGAGGCGGCTTCGGCTTTGCCGTTGTCCCACCACCACCACCAGTCTTCATCTCCCCCGGCACCTGCATCTGCCCCCCCGGCGTCGCAAGCGGCGACAGTGGCCCCCCACGGATAGGAATATCAGCCACAACCAAGCTCCCCCTCCTCTTCAGCAGCCTCAACGGGTTAATCTCCCCTCCCAACCCCGTCATCGCCTGCGCGGCAGGGTGGAAAAACTCCCAGTTTCTCACCAAATCAAGGCCGAGCAAGTCACAGCCCATGCGGTCATATAACCCGGCAGAATGCAGCACAAACTCCCACTCCACCTTTGGCGTGACCTTTGTCGCTCCACGGAGTGTTTGAAGCGTCTTTTGGCGGAGCTGGCGGTACAAGATTATGAGGGCGGGGTCGTCGGTGAGGTAGGATTTGGATTTGAGGTTGCCGTCGTCTGGCGGTGGGGAGGAGGGGGTGGTGGAGAGGAGGGCGAAGACTGGCGTCTGTTCCAAAGAGTTAGTCAGGGGGTGTTACAGAAAAGAAACCCGGGGGGGGAAGACTTGCAATAAGTGCCCTCACAGCCATATCGCGACGCCCAAGCATCCAAAATGCCCACGACGCTAACCAGCGGTTTCCTTCTTTTGCTGCAGTGGATAGGACTTCTTCTTCGAGAAGCCTCTTCAGCACCGGCCCATTATCACCCTCGTACACCCTCGTGATCGCCACCGCGAGCTGCAGGTCATGAAGCTGATTAAGACAGACGTTCACCGCATCATGCAAATGGTCCGCCAACAAGAAGAACGCAGCCGCGTACTCAAACCTCCGCTTCGACATCAACGCGTAAGCATTCTTCAGCGCCGCAGTCCGCCACTTCGGATCGTCAAAGTTATTCGCCAGAAACTTCGACGTCGAGGCCTGTTCTTTATTCCAGCTTGCCATTCTCCACAGGCCCTGGAGGACAGTCTTCTTCTTGAGGGCGAGGTAATAGAGGCTGCAATCGATAGGGTTCTTGTCCTCGCCTTTGGTGTACTCGTTTCTCGCAATAATCTCAAACTGTTGCCTCACGGCAGCGTTGTCACCAAGCCACATGAACATGCCGCTTTCTCTCGCGCCCTCCCACAGCATCCTGCCGTGGTTATGCTTGGTCACAAAATCGACAAGGACGTCTTGGCTGGTGGAGTGGTATGCCCAGCTGATTTCGCGCCACGAGATGTGCACCTCGTTTGCTCTTCCCTTTCTCAGGGCGTGTTGCCTGAAGGCGAGCATGAATCTTGCTCCGTTTTCGTCGAGGGAGCGACGTTGTTTTTCGACCACGCCGACGCATTCTACAATGTCGACGAGTTGGATTTGTTCGTGGCCCGAGAGCTGAGGGATGCCAATGCGGGTGAGGCGCTCGTTGATGTCGACAGCTGTTTCTTCCGAGAAGGGCTCGTCGCCGTCGTCAAACGACTGCCGGCGGTTGAGGTACTCTCTTGGGTGGCCACCGCCGTTATGCAGTGACCCATCACCGGCGTAGAATTCCACCAGGTCGAGGCCGAGGTAATCATCCACCACATCACCCTCTACCCAGAACCGAAGCGTCTTGCGCAACGCCTGCAGGACCTTGTGAACGAGCGAGATCCTTCCGGCAAGGATGCACATGCTCAAGAACTGCGGGTGGAAAACCGGCAGCGGGCCATTGAGCCGGTCCACAACCTCAAACAGATCAAGCTGCCTCGCCTTGCCCTTCCGATGCGGTATCCTCAGCCCGGTTGCCGGAACAAGCGAAGTCGAAGCCTCAAACTCCCGATCATGCACAAACAGCTGGTTCCCCGCCGCAATCACCAAGTGTCCACCCCCCAACCAAACCGAGTCCCCAATCGGATGCGGTGTGCACTGCCGTATCGAAATCTCCCTTGTCGGCAGCCACGCCGGCCCCTTGTTGAGATAATCAAACCTCATCTGACTCAACAACAACACCCGATGAGGAAACCCAACCGCCAAGATACTCTGCTTCGCCGGCGTGGTCGCCCAGTCCAGATCCCTAATCGTATGACTGTTCTCAAACTTTTGCTCATACTCCAGCCTCGCCCCCCTGATATCCCAAATCGTCAACGTCGACCGATCCGCACTCACCAACGCCGCCTTCTTCAGCGTGCTCCCACTGACCAGCGCCGGGTTCGCAACCCCCGTCTCCAGCGAGCTCGTCGACAACCACTCCACCCCCTTCCCCTCATGCCCAACCCTCGCAGTCCAAAACTCGACCCTCCCTGAGTGCGTGTACGAAATCGCCACATCCCGTGCAAACACATCCAAAAACCCCGAAACATGGAAATCCGCCCCGGCCGGATCAACAGGTAACACATACCCCAAATCCCCCGCATCCTCAAGCGTAAACTTGACAAACTCCCTGATGCACCCCCCCTGATCCCCCTCCCCCCGCCCATTCGCAACCTTGACCGTCGGATCGTTCGGTCTATAGAACGGAAACTTGACCTCCCAACCAACACCCTCCTTTTCCGACGTAATCGTCGCAACATGCGCCGTGGTGTAATCCTCCACCTTGTGCCTCGGCAGCACAATCAGGCACAGTGGTTTCCCCGGCACATCATACCTCTGCTCGGCCAGCAATCTCGCCTGAGCCCCCCTACAGTCCCAAAGCTCAACCTTTTCGTGCCGCAAGAAAACCACAAACCTCCCCTTTCTCAACACGCACATCCGGTGAACATGCCCCGCTTGCTGGATGACGACCTGTCTCCTCAACATCGCCACCCCCTTCCCATGATCCAACTCATGTTTCCACACAACGCTCTGCCCTGACTCCGTCCTCGTAACGACCGCCCTCCCACTGAAATTCCTCACCACCTTCTTGACCGGTGCCGAATGCCCAGTCCAAACAGCCACCCTTTCTAGCCTCTTCCTCTTCGGGTTCGGATCAACCAAAGCCGCGAGATCGGTCTCATAAACCTCAATCCTCCCATCAAAAAAGTGCACCAGCACCTGCAACAGCCCCTTGCCATCACAATAACTCTGCACCTCGACATGTTCACCTGCTGCCCCTCCCCAGTCCAACCCCTCCACCCCCTTCACCTCCACAATCTCCCAGACCCCCCCTCTCTTCTGTGCCCCCGGTTCCCAACCCACATCCTCCAACCCCCAAACCTTCACCCCGCCTTTCCCATCCAACCCGACCACAACCTCATGACACCTCCTCCCGACCTCCACCACCCTCTCCACCCCCTTCCCCCTCCCCCGTTCCACAACCCCCTCAACAGCCCCCATCAAATCCCCCCCTTGAACCACCCACCCCATTTTCATCCCCAACTCCAACCCCCCCCAAAGCCTCAGCTCCCTCATCCCATGCCCATCCCCGCCAACCCAAAGCTTTACTCTTCCTTTGCAGTCCACCGTCCAAAGCACATTCTCCACCGTCTGCCCCTCATGCCTCGGCCTCCTCCTCCACTCAAGCCTGGTAACCACATCCCCGTGCCGTAGGTACACAAAATCAAACCTCGCCCCATCAACGCCCTCCTCCGTCCCCGCACCCCCAGACCCATAGCTCAGCCTCCTCCACACTTTCACCAGTTTGTCATATCGCCCCACAGAGGCTATGTACGCCGAATCATACGACAACAGCGCCATTTTCGCTGGATTAGGGAGCGGTTGCGACCATGATAAATGAATATCCCCCTCTGGTCGGGACGTCTGCCATAGTTGGAGGGATGATGAGGAGGAGACCAAAAGTTCGCCGTCGCTGCCCCAGGAGAGGGTTGCCGGATGGGAAGGGGAGGGAGAGGAGAAAAAGGTTCCTTGTAATACCCAGCGGGGCTCACGCTCGGGGGAGTTGATCGGGAGGAGGGTGTTGATTGTTGGTTTGTATATCCTCCCTGTGCCAGAGGTGGTGATAACGGCGATTTTGGCCGTGGGTTCGTCGAGGGCAACGGATTGGAGGGGGGTTGGGTCGTCGTCGTAGATGGTTTGGAGGAGATGGGATGGGGAGGTGGGGCTTGGGGAGAGGATTGAGATTGCGGGACCGGAGATGTAGACCTACACCGGGTAGGGGGGTTAGTTGTGAGGAAAGGCAGATTTTGGGGGGTGGGGTGGAAGAGGGAAGAGGTACGGTTATTCGACGGTGGCCGGACTCGGATGCGTTTTGGCAGTAGCCTGTTGCTAGGGCTTGGAGGTGGGGGGAGGGGAGGCCTGGAAGGATGGTTCTCATGTTTGGTGGTTGTGATGGTGGTGATGGTGGTGATGGTGGTTGTGATGGTGGTGATGGTGGTGATGTGGTGGTGGTGTGGTGAGGATTCGTCTGCTGCTATTGATATGGTGAGTCTGTCGCAGGCATGTCGTGTTCTCGGCTTGTAATTCAATGTGCGAAAGGGACTCGACGGTTGGTTTCTGTGTCGTAACTCGTTATGTTTGTCTGCCTGGGAGCTGATTTGTGCTGTCTGTGTCGAGGTAAGTGAGTGAGTGAATGGTTGCCGCGTCGTGCCGTGCCGGCTGGCAATTAGACCCCTGTCCTTGTTTGCCAAAAATACGTACCTTTTACAGGCAACCCAGGTGTAAAGCACACAAATCACAGAAAACAAAACATGAGATGAGGAAGATGAGTTGATTTACAAGGTGTCACGCAATCAGTCAAAGGAGCGCGCCTTCAGAACACATGCGACACACCAGCTGCTGCATCATGCGACTTGCAGCAGTGGGAATCTGCCCTGAGCTGCGAGATCGCTATGACGTGGGGTTCCAGAAGCTCCCCCCCCCACACTTTGCGACTCTGTGGCTTGGCATTTGTGTCAGCAAACCCCCCATCATACAGAGCATATTCATTCCCTTGTTTATTTTGTCTATCCCATACACTTGTCCGCCGCCCCGCCGACCCTCTCTAATGGCACATCCACATCTGGCTCAGCCTCTTCTCCCCCTCCTCCCCCTCCAACCCCCAAGTCACCTTGATGTTCAACCCTCTGTGATGACCCTCGGGAATAGCATACTCAATCTCGCCCTCCAACCTCGCCCCCTCCTTGACCTTCTCCTCGCTTCCCTTCGGCTGCTTGGCATGGTCAATCAACATCAACCCCTGCCTCCAGTGCGTCTCCTTGTCAAACGGCCCGGTGGTAAACGCCACGCTCTCCTTCCCCTTGACATCCATCCACTGCTTCCACGTCAACTGCTTCTCGACCTGCTCCTGTCTCGACTCGCAGAAAAAGGTATCAAACCACACCAAGAAACCATCAAGCTTGTCCTTGGACGTATAAGTCGACGTCCACTTCTCGTTGAACACAAGGTCCTCCTTGGTGCAAGTGTGGAGGTCGAGCATCCTGAAACACTGCGCGGTGCCGGCCACGGCGGCGTCGGGGAGGTGCTCAATGCGGCAGTTGGCGTAGGTGCCCTCCTGCATGGCCTTCATGTCAAAGCCATAGACATCCCGCCAAAAGTCCATGTTGTCGGTGACGTATTCCTCGTCGGCCACAGGAGCAATCCACATCGACGTGTGCGATGGCACGAGAAGACCGGTGTCGGGCTTGAGGTACTTATCCCTGGCGTAGAGAACAGAGGGAAGCATGGCCTCGTAGAGAAGGCAGTAACCCATCCACTCCGAGACGATGATGTCGACCGTGGGCACCGGAAGAGTAACCTCTTCAATCTTGCCGCGGATGCAAGTGATGACATTGTCGAGCCCGTTGTTGAAGATGTTCTCGCGGGCCTTGTCGATGATGGCGCTGTTATCAACAGCAAGAACCTTGGCCGCACCAGCCTTGGCGGCGAACATGGAGAGGATACCAGTACCGCATCCGATGTCGAGAACAGTCTTGCCGGCAAAGATGGCCTTGTTGTTGTAGATAAAGTCACGGTAGGCGTTGGTGCGGATCGTGTCCTTCAACATGGTCTCGTGGATGTCGTTGTGGGCGTACGACTCAAAGTAATAGGTGGCTTCCGGTGGGGAGTCGTCTTTCTTTTCTGTGCCGTTGGTAGCAGGAGCAGGAGCAGGAGCAGGAGCTTCAGCTCTAGCCTTGGAGGACTCGGGCTTGTCATCCTCACCCCATCTCTGGTCCAAGGTCTGCTGGACAGCAAGCCTGTAGTTGGAGAATTGCTGAGAAAGCTTCTCGAGCTCTTCCTGGAGCTGCGCATTCTTCCGAAGAAGCTCATCAACGGCCGGGACCTCCTTTTGCTTGATCTCCCGGGCCTGAGGAGCAGCCTCACCAGCGGCAGGGAGGTCATCCAAGCACACGATGAGGGCATCATCCTCCAGTACCGGCTTCAAGAGTGAGTCATCCTCAAGATCAGACGCCTTGATATCATCCGGCTTGACTGTCTTGCCATCGTGGACCTTTTGGCGGACTGTGATCTCATGTTTAGTTTCCATAGCTATCATATGAGAGTAAAAGTAAGCAACGTACTGAAGTTGATCAACTTGATCGACCCGTAAAAGTCAAGCCCCAACCGATCTCTCACTCCCAAGAAATCCAACCCATATTTCTCCTTGCAGTAGGTGACCATGGCAAGAGCATCGTCAAAGACCTTGTCGTCCATCAGCGAGATGACCTGCACGGTCTCCTGCTCGCTGAAGTCATCACCATCGTCCTGATCACCCTGCAGCCAGTTGCCAGCCTCGGAGTTGTCTGACGAGGAGCCGTCGCTGATGGAGGGGGGGTATGCTTCGGCCATTTTGTTTCTTTTCTGTGGCACCAAAAGTGGCCGTTTCGGTGTCTGTTTTGTATAAGTGAGCGTCGGAGTTTTATTTCCAACGGCTGTGGATGAAAATTAATTTTTTCTTTTTTTTCTGTTCCTGGCTGCAAAATGGAGGGGTCCCATCGCTGAGCTGCAGGTCACAAAAAAAGTGCGGGGAGAGAGCCTGCAGGTGAAGGTTTCAAGGGTTCATCAAGGGTTCATCAAGGGTTCAACGCACATAACCCTAACCCCTGGATGGATGTTGCTTGCCCTGGTCAAACAAAACATCCATGGTGGACACATTGCCCCTTTTTCTGTTAAACACAGGATATTACAGCTCTTAAGTGTTGTCGGGACATTTAGAGATACCTGAGAGGCTCACAGCTCACCGTAGAGTTTCCAAACAAAGCAAAGGATGCAGTTATCCAGGTCATGACGACTGTTTCCCGAATCCTGGAAAAGCAACTGACTTGTCTCGTGAAACGCCTGGTTCTTTTGCTAAACCTGAGGACACCAGTGCTGGCCACAGGGGGTGTTACAGGGGCATCATAGAACGAGAGCAACCGTTTCACAAAACCGACGTCTGTATTATGAACAATAAGAGGCTGGCCAAGCCGGGTAGCTGAGGTGGATATGGTGAGCCCACAAGAGAACCTGAAAGTCAATCTGGGCCGAGAAGCAACGCAATAAACAAAAGAAACCTGATTCTCGTTGCGCAATCTCACCATCACGCCGCACTCCTGATGTCCTCCTCCCTCATCCACGAGGACTGGGAGAGCGCTCTATCCATCCATGTGTTAGTCGACTAATGGCTCCTCGCACCATGAGGAATATTGTCGAGAAGAGCGTGGCGTGTCGTGCGGAGCACAACCTCGTTCATCGAAGCCTTGACCTGAACAGCCCACCTGGAATCACTGCTTCCTTTGGTTGGCGGAAAAGTAACACCTGGAAGGATCTCGTTGTGTTGAGCAGGCGGGACAAATCGTTCGTCGCCGCGCGGGGATGGCAGATCCGCCAGGTACTGCGCCCAGAACCAGCAGGCCCCCTTGCTGCAGCCAATGTGTCTATCTTTATCCTGGAAGATCTTCCCGGTGGCGTTGAAGAAGTTGGCAATCTGTATTTCGGCGTGGTACCGCGTCAGAAGGACGCCTTTCTTCTGCTGAAGCCACCGGCTGATCTCGCCTTGGAAACTGAAGCCCTTGTGTTCTGTGCTCCCTCGCTCCTGCTCGAGATAGTAACCCACCGCTGGATCGCTGCTGGGGATGCTGGGGAAGAGATTCGTGAGCTTTTTGACTATGGTGAACGGGTCAGGCTCGTTGTTGTAGTCGCCATTTGCCCAGTCAAAAGCCCGGGTGAGGTTGATGGGCGTGGGCTTCAGAGCTTCCTGGTGACCACCCTTGGGCAGCTGGTCGAACTTGACACGGTAGCGCTGATTGGCAAAATACGGCAGCTTGTCGATTCCTTCCGCCACCTTGAAAGCGGCGTACTTGTGGGCTCCCAAGCGGGCGACAAAGTGTGCGAATTCCTTCACATCGTCTGAATAGTCCGGGTCCGACTTGGGCAGGTGGCGTTTGGCGAGGAAGTTCTTGAGCGGCTCTTCGAACCAGCACTGGTAGCATGCAGTGACGAGTTCCACCTCGTCAGTTATTAGCAGTAGGCCATCGATCCAATTCTCAATGGGGTGGTTCCCCTTGCTTGGAACTCGCCGGTCTTTTTGTCCTGAGCTGTTTGACCACCTTCTTCCCAAAAGAGTGCAACTTTATGGTGTAGAAATTGATGCGGTCCTGAACTCCGTGATATCAAGCCACGCGCCTACACCGGCAGCAACCATCTGCATTATTGGCTACCCGGACACTGAGGATGATACACATCTAAAGTCATCATCACCCCCTGCAATGTTCCAGACATAAGTAGATACCTCTCTTACGTAACTGGATCAGTCCTGGATCAAGCAAACCACAGACGCCCTTCTTATATGTGAGAGCAATGCTTTTCAGACCTCCCATTTTTACTTGCCGGACCCCCTATTCACAACACTTTTACCTATAAGCCGTTAATATAAATGAAAGTTTGAAGATAATTTTATATTTACATATGAACCAATGTTTCTTTTTTCTTTTAAGTCGTTAAAATATAATCTTACCTTTATAAACTAGTCTTTTAACAAAGCTTTCTCTTAGCTTATTCCGGTTCATCAAGATATAAATATCATAGTTTTAGATCTTACTTTTTAAAAAGATATCATCCACAATATATAAGAGAAGGCCCAAAGAACACCCTTATGAACTTTTCTTTTTCATAAAGCGCGAGAGACGTAATTACTACATCCTTTTTATATAGTTGGGGGGTCCAGCAAGTAGAAATAGGATGGCTGCTCGGATGCTTCACCAATTCACCACACCTCACTTTTCAGCAACCCGGTGTATTATTTACCTGAACAACTCAAGGAGCTCGTTTAGTAAATAACAAGTGTTGGAAAACTACCTGCGTGGCCAGCGTGACGCTGTGAAACCTCTTAGCTTCGTCGGTTGCTGACTGAACCGGCCTAAAATGGGCCATTTCGGATTTGGTTTCTTGGCTGCAACATGTGGCTGACTCTGGGCTGCTTCATTTCTTCTGTGAGGCGCCTATGCAGCGGACTGGGAGTCTTTGAGCGCACAGTTGAGGTTGAAGCTCGCAATACCTTTGTCACGATCTCACCTGCCGCAGTCTCCGGTGTGGACGTGTATTCTTGAGACAAATCCTTGGCTTCAGCAAGCAATTACCCATGGCCATAGCTCTAAAAAAAATGAAAAAAAAAGGACACATAGCGGGAGAGCGGTTGTCAAGATGCAAGAAACCATCAGACTGTCTACCATCTTTCAACTCATATCTACATAGTAGCACCCACAGCCTGGCTATCAATCACCAAACTCGCCCCCTCCTCATCACTCTTCGGCTTGGCAAGGTGCACACTCACCCCGGCATCCTGGGCATACACCCTCAACCCAAGAACAGCAACCGCGTTCCACGGAATGGAAGGCGAGTTCTCGTCCTCGGCCAATTTGCGGGCTTCTTCTTCCTCCTTCTGCCGCTGTTCCTCCTCCTCCTTTTCTTTCTCCTCCTCCTCATCCGTTTCAGACTCGTACTCAGACTCGGAATCATCCTCCTCCTCTTCCTTTTTCTTCTCTTCTGCTTTGTTCTCGTCAGGCTTGGCTTCTTTCTCCTCCGCGGCTGGGGTGGTGGTGGTGGGGGGGGCAGGCCTGATAGCCAGTGTCTCCTCCTTCTTACCGTCGTCTTTCTTCTCCTCCTTCTGTCCTTCCTTGGGGGGAGCAGGGGCGGACGAAGAGGCGGTGGAGATGGTCTTGGGAGCTTCAGTCTTCTTCTCCTCAGCCTTGGTAGTGGCAGCAGCAGCATCATCCTCCTTCTTCTCAACCGCATCCTCCGATTTCTCCGATTCCTCTTTCTTGTCAGTGTCCTCCTTCTTCTCGCCAGCCTTGACATTAACCGTCGTCTCACCACCCTCGGGAACTTTCACCGTGACCTCGGCAGCAGCAGCCTTCTTTTTCTTCTCCTTCTCCTTCCGCTTCTTAGCCTTCTCCCTCTCCTTCTTCCGCTTGGCCTTTTCTTTGGTCTTGAGCTTCTTCGCCTCAGACTTCCTCTTGGCCTCCTCCTTTTTCTTGAGGATGAGGTCGTCCTCGTCGGGGATGCCACCTTTGGCGTGGGCGAGGTCGTATTGCATGCCTACCTGGCGGAGTTTGGAGGGGTTTTTATCGGCCCTACAAAGCGGCTGTTAGTTATTCGAAAGTGAAATGGAAATGGAGAGAGATAGATACCATTTTTTGACAACGTCTTCGACTTGATCCCTCCAGTCGCATCTTTCGGCCGTCACCTTGGGCAAGACCTCATACCTCCCCGGCTCGAGGTCAACCTCACAGCTTACCGATCGGCTCTCCCACTGGTGAACAGGTCTCACCCGGCAGATGTGCTCCTCGTCCTTGCCGCCTTCTTTCTTCAACAGGAAGTGAAGGGAGAAGTTGTATTGTCCCTCAAAGCCCTGGAAGTATCTTTCGTCAAGCTGGCTCAACACCACAACCACCGTCCCTGCTTTTTTGACCTCGATCACGAATTTCTGGTTGAGATACCCCGCCACCCAGCCCACACTCACACTCGTCCATTGTTGCACCACCGTCCACTTCTCATCAAAAAGTCTAGTCCGGTGGATAAACAAAAACGTCTCCAACATATCAGAATAACTCATCCAAAAAACACCATCATCCCCAAAAGTATGATTCAGCTTCTTGAACCAGTAAGGAGTCCACTCCTTGCTCCCATCCGACCAAGGCCCGTTCCACTCCCCCACACCATCACTGCTCCTCTGACCCCACGGGTTCCTGATCTTGACCAACCTCACCTTCTTCCCATCCTCACCCACCTCCTCCGTAGCCTTAAGAATAGAATAAGCATGCCCCAACGCAAGGCCACCCTTGTAGCTATCCCACCCTGTCCCGATAGCCGACAAGGCGAAGACGAACTCCCCATCAGCATTCACCAGCTCCTTCCAAAGCTTATCCTTCCTGAGCACCCGGTTGGCAGCAACAGTGGTAGTAACACCGCCAGTCATATCCTCCACAGCCTCCCCGCTCCACCCCCCAGAAATAGCCTCGTAATCCCCGTGAACCTTTGCGTACGCCTTCTCCAAGATCGGGAGCCAAGTCTCGTTTTGGTCTTCGCACTGCGCAAAATAGAGGGCTTCGCTCCCGGTTTGGTATCTCTTTCTGTACTCCCTTGCCAACTTGCCGGTCGAGTCGTACCGGTCGCCGTAGTAGTCAAAGTCGGGGTACTGGAGGTAGAGGTTGTCGTCTACCACGACAGAGATCCACTCCCCGTCTCTGTAGAACACAAAGCCGTACACGCCGACTTCCTCGTCGCGGACGACGCAGACTCTGTCCATTAGGTCCTTTCGGTGGGTGATGGTGGCCACGGCGGCGAGCCACCAGCAGTCGCCGTTGGAGCCTTGCTTGATGTCCGAGGATGAGTACCCATCTATGGTCCATTGGGGAGACGAAAAAATCCAGTCGAGGCGGTGCTTGGAGCCGGGGTTGTACCACTCGCCGCACTGGACGCCGTTCTTGCTCCTAGTGGATTTGGGGTTGGCTCTGGGGTCGGTGTGGTGACGGGGCGAGTTTTTGCCGTGGGGAAGGACGCCTTTCTGTGCGGCAGCAGCTTGTTGAGCTTGGGGGGTAGCGCCCTTGGTCACGGGTTGGCCTTTGGTTCCCCAGGCGCCGAAGAGAGCGGCCCAGGGGTCGTCGGCGATGTAGCCTCTGACTACTCCGGGGTCCAAGGCGACAGTTCCGCCTGGTCCGAGCGCGTTGGATTCGGCGAGGGTGTCGAGGCTTCGCTTGAAGCGGTCGGCGCTGACGGCATTGCCGGTATCATCGGTGTCCCAGTCGTCCCAGTCGAAGCGGACGAGGCCGTTGAGGCAGTTGTCTTCGAGATCCCACTCGATATCAAAGTCGGGGTCGGTGAACTTTTCATTGGTACGGTGGCATTCTTTGATGATGCGCTGGACTTTCTCCCGGCACTCTTTTGCTGCAGCCTCATAAGACTCGGCTGCGTTGCGGGCTGAGCGGGCTGGTTGGCCATCCTCGAGTGAGAGAGGGAGGATGGAAGAATAGAGAGAACGAGGGAAGATGCGGGTGACTTTGCCGGGCTTCTTGGTGAAGTATCGGTCCCAGAACTCGTGGATGAGCTCCTGGGGAGCCTTGCTGTAGTTCTTCTTCGTTGTGGGGGGAGGGATGGGAGGGGGTGGGGGTGGACATCTTGGGCAACTTGGGGTTGGCGGTTGTCTTGGACAGAGAAGACAGGATACTCCAGTTTATGAAGTAACTAAGAAAGGATCAGATGTCTTGAGAAGACTCAAGACAGCCTAGAGAAAGTTGAGGAAGACCAGAGCAGACACACACGAGAGAGGGAGAGAGAGGTGGGAACAGGCTCACTTATACCTAAGGACGACGCCGTCGAGTGACATGGTGTAGCCCTATAGCTGAGGTGAGCTTCTAGGTTGCATGAAGACGAACGCACTGGCACCGTTTGTGTCTCTTCAGCTAGGCATCCCTCATATCATATCCACAAGAGGTAGGCCTAGAACGGTTGCATGGGGTCGGCGGGGTAAACAGGGCTGAAGAAGAAACAAGGGTCTTATCTGCAGCAAAGGGACTGTTTGTTACAGACTGAGGACGGATACAACGGCGAGCTTCTTCAAAGCACGAATAAGGTTGTGCTACCGCCCTCGTTTGAGGCTGCTGGGCCACACGCTTGCTGGTCTGGCTGGTCTCGTAAGGGGCTGACTAAGGAGAGATATCCAATGGAGTGCTGACAGAGCACACCGTCTTCTTGATAAATGTCGGTTGGCTTTCTTCCCGTACTGCATAGAGCCGAGCTAATAACGCAGTGAGATGAAGAGTTATTGGAGTGGAAGCTGGGTTGAGCCACTTGAGAAGGTGGGATTCTTGGCAGCAATGGTTAGGTTAGACGACATGGCCCACATCACCGATGACAGTCGGAACGTTGCTCAGTGTCCCTGTGGCACAGCTGTACGGAACATTCATCTATGCTTGAGCTGTGAGGCTGGGAAGCGGGGTGGTCGTGATACTGAAAAAGAGAGGGATTAGTGAGCACAGCAGGATCACTCAACATGGAGCACGACTTGCAATCTCACTGCAGTGCCTAGGCGGAGGTATGTTATGGAAGCAAATAGTGTCTTCCGAGGCTCGTAGCATGCATGCTGCATTACGCTCCTTTGTCTCACGCCAGAAAATAGTGAGAAGTTGTATGGAGAACGAAGAAGAGGGGAAGGAACAGAGACCCTAACCCTAGATGGAGGGCGAGCTACAGGTGTTGTTGATTATGACCTCAGTGTTTAGGAGCTGAATGGATGAGACAAACTTCCAGAAGAGTTATACAAATTGCATGAGCGGTAGTTCAACACTATGTTTTTATCACATGTCGCCATCTGCTGCCATGGCCTGGCTACCCACTCTACCTTAGGGTGCCAGTAGCTTCATAGGTCCCACTTTTCTTATCGATAGGGCCAGTCGTCAAGGTTCTGGAGGGACAAATCCCCGCTCTTTTGATCGAGTCCTGCGCGCGATGACGAAGTCATACAGCTCTTGGCTGTGCAGATGGCATATCCAGAGGGCTAATATTGAGGTAGCACAAGTACCACTTCACGGTTGTCGAACCCTCAGTTTGCTGAAGTGTTTGAGAAAACGAAAGACAAAAGGCGGACACCCAAGTCAGCCTTATAATTTGAAAGTGGGGTACATGGATCAGCTATCGATGCGGTGATAGGTGGTGACCTCGGCAGAGCTGGTACTTCCACCTCCAGCCGCCTCCATTGCGCCGCAACCCTCCCTCTTCAGGTCAGTCCCCGTCGCCGCCACCTGCATCAACATTTCGTTGTCGATGCGATCAGATTCAATTCAATGCCACCACCAAATACCCCAGAGGAAGGCTTGCTTCCCCCTCAGTCGGAGCCCTCGAGAATCGCGTCCATTCTGGCGACGGCAACCCCACCTCCATTAGATTCAGCGCCTGAGCAGGCCCCCTCGCCTGAGGCTGCTGCTACCACCACCATCACCACCACCACACACGCAGTCGTCCCTTCGTCACCAGAGGACCCTGCGCTCCTCGAGATAGACTACCAGATCCTCGAGTATCTCGACACAGTAGATGAGACGCTTCTGTGCCCAGTGTGCAAAACACCATTTCATGAACCCATAACCACATCATGCGGTCACACATTCTGCGCCTGGTGCATCAACCGAGCCCTTGACATCCAGCCAACATGTCCCATCGACCGTCAGCCGCTCACAAAGACGCGTGACTATCATCGGCCACCGCTGATCATCAAAGATCAACTCGATCGCCTCAAAGTCAAATGCCCCAACAAGGGCTGCGATCACATCTGCCCTCGGGAGCATCTCGACAGCCATTATGAGCGCCGCTGCGAGCACACCATGGTGCGCTGCCCCGACACCAGATGCAGGAAGAGAATTGCCCGCCGCCACGTCCAGGGGCCTGCCAGCACCTGCATGCATCGCGAGGTGTCATGCCGATACTGTGACGAGAGGGTGGCGCTGGTGGATCTGAACACACACTACGACTTCCTCTGCAGCGGAGCAACAACAAAGTGCTCGGCGTGCGAAGCAACCGTCGTTCTCCATCGCATGGAGAAGCACTGCGCCGAAGACTGTCTGGAAACGCAGGTACGGTGCAAGTGGCACATTGCCGGCTGCAAGGTCGACGATAAACGGTACCTGGTTCAAGAACATGAGACTGGCTGCCCCTACGAGATTATTGGGGAACTCCTCAAGCAACGGGCCGAGGACCGCCGGATAATCGACAACCTCACCGATCGCTTGGTGGCTTTGGAGACGGAGCGGCGAGAGCATCAGGAACGACGCGCTCGTCGGCGAGAACTCTCCCGTCAGGCACCAAATACGTCCCACGGAGCAGACGCAATCGACCTCTCCGCTCCCGATCCCTCCACTTTCTTTTACGACATGGAATGGAGACCAGACCTTTCCAACGTGGGAGCAGGTGAGAATAGATCATGGGGCTCACCCGAAGACTATATGCTTGCCCGCTTCGAGCGACTGGAAAGCCGGATGGAGGACCTTTCCAAGCAGGTGGTTGAGCTGGATGCGCACCAGTCCATGAGTATGCTACAGCAGATCATGCCACTCAACCAGCAGCTCGTCGAACTAGGCAGCAAGGTGGGCGTCCTGAACATGCAC
Organism: Podospora pseudopauciseta; assembly: GCF_035222475.1. Taxonomy (NCBI): domain Eukaryota; kingdom Fungi; phylum Ascomycota; class Sordariomycetes; order Sordariales; family Podosporaceae; genus Podospora; species Podospora pseudopauciseta. The sequence goes on along the minus strand of NC_085893.1, from coordinate 2,234,138 downwards.
ACTACCTGGTTGATGAACATGCAGAGACACAACCATCTCCAGCAGCGAGCCGGAGCAGTGAGCTCGTCAGGAAGCGGCATGGGCAATTCTGGAATGGCGTCAATGTCGCAAATGTCATCCGCCAATGATATCAACAACAACTTCCCTGTCAGGTTAACAGAGGGCGGACTGCCATACCGGACTACAGCTAGCCGCCGGAACAGTGATGGGAGAGGAGAGCCACCTCCCCGGCTGTGAAGATACAATGTTGAATGTTGATCAAAGCGTACCGCATATTTTCTGGCGCTGGGTATGGACGGGAGGGCAATGTTGCCCAGTCATGAGCTGTGTGAGAGTTGTATGGCTATCGTTGATATGGCGCTATGGACGTAATGGGTTGCATCATGAATTAGGTATGCGTAATGAGGTTATTCAGAGATGTTCTGTGGGCAGGTCTCTTCATGTAGAAACAACAAAAATAGACGAGCAACTAATAATGAAGGAGGATGAAGCTTGAAGAATAGAAAGAAGAAAGAAACATGCTATAGTCTACCTATGTCGAAGTGGTGATGCCCTCTAGGCAACGATAACGATAAGATAAGGATAAGGTTAGATTAGTAATGCCTACCATCAGCTCTCTCTTAAAAGGCGGAAAAGGCGTCTTCTGCGAGCTTCCAGCGCACACAGCGCCCAAAGCAGCGGCGGGCACAAGTCAATGACAGGGCATTTTCGTCCCAAGAATACTTTGTCCAGGCTGTCTTTAGGCTCCAGTTGTTAGCGCAACCCCCCCAACGTGAGCTGAGTTCCGACCCCGCCATATTTACTCTGGAGCTTCAGGCGACTTCCAAGGTTTTTGGCTTTCAAGGCAAAAGTTCTAGTGTGTTGGTGGCTGCCGTTAAATCTTCTCTCTCCATTGCTTAAAGAGTCTTTTTTTTTTTTTTTTTTTATCTGTCTGCTTCTGCTGTCAGTTCCTAGACTTTTCCAGCACCGCCCGCTCGGCCGAATAAGACTACCGAATCGTCACGATGGATCCTACTGAAGAACAGCAGCCGCCAGCGGCCCCGGCCCCGGCCCCGGCCCCGCCACCAGCCCCGGCGTCGACACTGCCTGATGCGCCCGACCGAGAAACCATGGAGGCAATCCGTCGCCGAAGACTCGAGAAGCTCGGCGGTGGGCCCGGCAGCGCGGCTGGCTCGGGAGCAAACAGCCCATCGGCCACATCACCAACCGGTGGCTCACCAACCAGTGGGACACCCGTGCCTGAGAAGGCAGCCCCCATCGTTCCCATCGCGAACCGATCACAAATCAACATCACCCCTTCGCCGTCCTCCGCAACCGCCCCAAAAGACAAGGCCGTCAACAGCATACTCGGGGAAGAGCTGGGATCTAAAAGACGGGCCTCGGAGCTGGAGGGTTCACCATCAGGAGCCCCAGCTCCACCACGGAAACAGACACCAGCTCAGGAATCCTTCGAAGACTATGCCGACCGAATCCTGGGGTCCATCTTCCGCATGACGGTGGATGCTGCACGCACAAAAGATGCCCACGGCCACAAGTTGACATTCTTGCCCAACCTGAGCCAGGACCTCACAGACGAGGTGGCCCCTCTGAAGCTGTCCCAGGACCGGCTGGAGGAGGCCATCATGGAGGCGGCCACAGAGTACCCAAAGGACAAGCCACTGTTTGAGTACCTGCTGGCTTGCTGGAAGCGGGTAGTCCGGACGCTTAAGGCGCTGAGGAACCCAACCCCCCAGAAGGAGGCCTTGTTGAAGGAGGCGAGACGATTGTGCTTTAGCAACTGCATCTTTTCGTTGACGATGCCGGAACTGTTCAGGTATTTTCTGTCAAAAACGGGTCAGCTTTTTGTTTGGTATGCTGACTTTTGTGGGCGTGAAGTCGGGAATCGAGCCCCGTGCACGACACACTCGTTCCGTATCTCTTGAAGGAGGTTGAGAACGAGAGTGGGCTGTGTATGGACTTCATTGGGGAGGCCGTGTCTCGATTCGATGAGGATGATACCATTGCGCCGCTGTTCACCAAGGCCATGGTTGATATCAGCAGCAAGCTCTCTACAATGACCATGAATGATGATTACAAGCCTTATGTTAATGTAAGTGAATCGAGACGAGCACGGTTGAAAAGATTGTGCTGACATTATTAGGCCCTGAAAACATATGCCAGATATGCACCACTTCTGAATGAACTGGCAGCTCACCCGTGCTTCCAGATGGCGCAATCGGCACCGGGCATCGAGAAGAACACCCTTCTGGGCCCCTTCTTCAGGATATCGCCCCTGCAGCCAGAGGTTGCTGCTGTGTACTTTGCTGGGCCTCGCACCATGGACCCCAGACATATCGCGACGTCTCAGAGCGCCCTGCAAATGACCCTCAACACACACCAAGCCGACCTCAGAGATATCATTAATGCCTTTATTCGCGCCAGCAACCAGACACGGAATAAGGTCCTGGATTGGTTCGCCTACATCATGAATGTCAACCACAAACGAAGAGCCATGCAGCATGATCCCAGGGAAGTGTCCTCGGACGGCTTCATGATCAATGTCACCGTCATTCTGGACTACCTCTGCGAGCCATTCATGGACAGCACATTCTCCAAAGTCAGCCGCATCGATATCAACTACTTTCGGAGAAATCCAAGGATTGATATCAAGGACGAGACCAAGCTCAATGCCGACCAGGCCCAGTCGGACAAATTTTACTCGACCAAGCTGGAGGGCGACAACAACTTCATCACCGAGGTGTTTTTTTTGACTCTCGCGGCTCACCACTACGGAAGCGAGGCAACCAATGCCAAGCTCAAGACGCTGGACAGGGAGATTAAGCACTTCGAAAAGAACATTGCCCTGATGGAGGCCGAGCGGCCCAAGGTGATCAGCCGACCTTTGGAGCTTCGGCGGTTGGATGATGCTCTGAAACGGTATACGGCCATATTGGAAGCCTCCATGTCTCTTAGAATGTGCATCTCCGGCGTATCGCTGGAGCAAAAGATGCAGGCCCGGTCGCTGCTGTTTATGCGCTATGTCACGGTCTGGCTTTTGCGCGTTGCCAGCGGGACGGAGTACACGCCGGAGAAGCAGCTCACGCTCCCGCTGCCAGCCAGCCAGCCCGAGGCATTTCAGTGCCTTCCCGAGTACGCGTTGCAGGATGTTGTGGACAACTTCAAGTTTGTCTTCCGAGAGGTGCCGCAGGTTATTGTCAATGCGGTCGGGGACGAGCTGATTGCGCTCTGCATCACCTTTTTGGAGTCGTCCGAGTACGTCAAGAACCCGTACTTGAAGTCGTCGTTGATCACGCTCTTGTACCAGGGGACATGGCCTAGGTATCATCTCAGCAAGGGGTTCTTGGGCGAGCTGATGACGAGCACCAAGTTTGCGAACCAGTACCTGCTCCATGCGGTTATGAAGTTTTACATTGAGTGCGAGCTTACCGAGAATGGGTTCTACGACAAGTTCAACATTCGGTACGAGATCTTTCAGATCATAAAGTGTGTGTGGGTCAACGACCATTACAGGCAGCAGCTGGTGCAGTCTAGCAAGTGAGTTTTCCTCTCTTTCGGTCGAGGCTGATCGTCATACTGACCAGTGGTAGGTCTAACCGGTCGTTCTTCGTACGCTTTGTCAACCTTTTGATGAACGACGCTACGTATGTTCTTGATGAGGGCTTGGGGAAGTTCCCCAAAATCCACCAGTTTCAGCTCGATTTGAAGAATCCAAACCTGTCGCAGCAGGACCGGGAGAGGTTGGAGGAGGAGCTGCGTGAGGCCGAGAACAGGGCCACGTCGTTCATGCAGCTTGCCAATGAGACAGTCGGCATGATGAGGCTGTTTACCAAGACTCTGAGCGAAGCGTTCACGATGCCAGAGATTGTCCAGCGTCTGGCGGGCATGCTGGACTACAACCTCGACATGTTGACGGGTCCCAAGTCCAAGAACTTGCGCGTCGACAATCCCGAGAAGTACCACTTTTCGCCCAAAACCCTGCTGCCCGAAATTGCGGACATTTATCTCAACCTCGGCTCCTCCCCCGCCTTTGTCGAGGCGGTCGCGGGAGATGGCCGCTCCTACCGCGACTCGACAATGAGGCAGACTGCCCAGATCCTAAGGGGGAAGCATCTGAAAGATGAGCACGAGGTCCAGGCGTGGGAGAGGCTGTGTGAGAAGTTCAGAAAGGCCAAGGAGATATTAGAGCAGGCCGAGATTGACTTTGACGACGCGCCGGCCGAGTTTGAGGACCCGATCATGGGGAGTCTGATGGATGATCCAGTTTGGTTGCCGTCGAGGCACGTGGTGGACCGGAGCACGATCGTGCAGCATTTGTTGAGCGATCCGAAGGATCCGTACACGAGGCAGCCGATGAGTATCGAGGATGTGGTGCCGCATACGGAGCTGAAGGAGAGGATTGAAGCCTGGAAGGAGGAGAGGAGGGCCGAGGCGAGGAGGGTGAAGGAGGAGAAATTGGTGGGGGTTACGGAGGGGGAGGGGGAGGGGGAAAAGATGGATACTACCGAGTAGAGTGTGTAGGGGGTGGAAGATAGCGTGTGGATAGGGGGTTGAACAGCGTATTGAGTTGATGGTGATATTTTTGCTTGGCTTTGGTTTATTGTGATAATTTATGTATTAGGAAAGAGATAAGGGGGGGCGTTGGGGGGATAGGGCGTTGAGAAAGCAATGGGTAGGGAGCAGATTTATATTTTCTTGTTGTCTGGTGCTTTTGAGTGAGTGAGGCATATGGTGATATAAGTGGTGCTTGATTGTGATTGTTCCCCGCTCATGTCTGGTTAAACCTGTTATCATGTGGTAAGGTATGCCTTTAAAGACAATTTATGGGCCTTTAAAGACAGTCAACAGCCCTTTAAACATGAGTCCGTAGTTCTTGCAAAGAACTATAAGACCTTAAAAGAGAGTTGACAGGCCTTCACAGACAGTCAAGAGACCTTTGAAGATGTTTAAAATGCCTATTGATTTGCCTTTGAGGTACGGATATGGCCGGTGTCGATTATTCTTTGGGGGAAGAGTGTGACTGCGAGTCCTGCTTGAACATGTCAGTCAATCTCGAGAAGAACCCGAACCTGCCCATGATTTTATTTATTCATCAGTTGCACTACTCCGTAACTAGCTGGTGAACACGTCAGGCAGCACCGGGATTGGTGTGCGTGTAAGTGTTAGTGGTCACGCTGCAATTGGTTAGCGGGTGTGCATTTTACCCGCTCCTGATGGGGTTAGCGGCCTATTGGTCACTAAGCGGTGGCGTGCCTCAGCGGGTGTGTGTTGTGTTATCAATTGATTGTTTCACACACACACACACACTCTCTCTCTCTCTCTCTCTCTCACACACACACTCTCTCTCTCTCTCTCACACACACTCTCTCTCTCCCTCTCGCTCGAGACATTTCATTATTTAGCATCATCTTCATCATTGTTTATCATTAATCCGCCAGGCAGTCTTGATGTAGGCCTCACATCTGTTCTTCATCCCCTTTCATCTCATCTTTTGATTTTCATCACGCCAAAATGGCAGGCTCAATAACCACTCCTGTCGATGATGGGGGAGGGGTGCGCAAACGGTCCTCATCACTCACCTCCTTCTCCCCCTCCTCCTCCTCCTCTTCTTCTTCTTCTTCTTCTTCTTCGGCAGCGTCCGGCCTGGCGATCCCAGTGGTGGTTCATGACGACCTGAACGATACCTCCCCCCTCTTGACCCCTTCCCCCTCCCCCTCCCCTTCGCCTCGAAAACGAAAAATCATTCGCGGCAGCCATTTCACCCCCCGCGCGCTGGCGGTGGGCCTCCTCGTCGGTCTGATAATCTGCTTCAGCAACATGTACTTTGGCCTGCAGACAGGCTGGGTATCAACAATGACCATGCCCGCCTCCCTCCTCGGTTTCGGGATCTTTAGGTTGTTGAGGGATCGATTAGGGGACCTGCCGTTCAGTCCGGTGGAAAACGTGCTTGTTCAGACTGTGGCGGGGAGCATGGCGATCATGCCTTTGGGGTGCGGGTTTGTTGGTGTTGTTCCTGCGATGGAGTATTTGCTCAGGGAAGAAGAAATGGGACCGGTGAGGATGGGGTTGTGGAGGGGGTGTGTTTGGGGGGTGGGGTTGTGTTTTTTTGGGGTTGTTTTCGCGGTGCCGTTGAGGAGGCAGGTGCTGATTAGGGAGCAGCTGAAGTTTCCGAGTGGGTTTAGCACGGCGGTTTTGATCAGTGTGCTGCATGGGCAGACGAAGGGGGTGGAGGAGGCGGGCGGGGAGAGGAAAAACCCGCATGGGTTTGCGAGCTTGGTTGGGGATGATGAGAGTTCTTATGGGGGGGAGGAGGTGAGGGATGGGGAGGAGGAGGATAACAAGAAATCCGAGGGGTGGAAGAGGAATGTGAGACTGTTGATTGTATGCTTTTTGCTTTCCGGCATCTCGACTTTTGCGACGTATTTTTTGCCTGTGTTGAGGAACATTCCCATCTTTGGAAGTGTCGCGGCGAGCACGTGGCTTTGGACACTCAACCCGAGTTTGGCGTATGTGGGACAGGGAATTATCATGGGTCCAGCGACGACGTTGCATATGCTTCTTGGTGCGGTGGTGGGATGGGGGGTTTTGTCCCCGCTGGCAAAGAACAAGGGATGGGCTCCGGGGCCGGTGTCGGATTGGGAGCATGGGAGTAAGGGGTGGATCGTTTGGGTTTCGTTGGCTATTATGCTTGCTGACTCCGTGGTGAGCTTGGGGTATTTGGCTTTCAGGTCGGTGAGGTTGTACTGGCCTCGGATGAAGGGGGTGTTGCCAAAGAGCGTCAGGAATTTGCTGTCGGGAGGACGCCAGGGGTATGCCTCTCTGCTTACGACCGACTCTTCTTCCGAGTCGGAAGATGGAGGCCCGCTGCTTGCTGAGACTGAGGAGGAGAAGGAACATGATGATGCGCCTCCTGACCAGCAGATCAGCAACAAGGTGGTGAGCATTGGGCTTGCTGCCTCGATCATCTTTTGCGTTGGGTGCATTCACTATGTTTTTGGAGACTTGGTGCCGCTTTATGCTACTATTACGGCGGTGTTTATGGCGCTGGTGCTGAGTATCATGGGAGTGAGGGCTCTTGGTGAGACGGACTTGAACCCGGTTTCGGGGATTAGCAAGCTTGCTCAGCTGTTCTTTGCGTTCATCATTCCGCAGTCGAACAAGTCGAGTGTCCTGATCAATTTGGTTGCTGGAGCTGTGTCCGAGGCGGTATGTTGATGCTCGCACATTCTTTGGATCTAACTAACAGGCAATACAGGGCGCTCTTCAGGCCGGCGATCTGATGCAGGATCTCAAGACCGGCCATTTACTCGGAGCAGCCCCCAAGGCTCAGTTCTGGGGACAAGTCATTGGTGCTACTGCCGGAGCTGTGGCAAGCGCGTTCATCTACCAGCTCTACACTTCAGTGTACACTATCCCGGGAGACTTGTTCCAAGTGCCTACTGGCTACGTCTGGATCTTTACTGCCAGGCTGGTGACGGGTGAGGGACTGCCTCCGATGGCGAAGGAGTGGGCTGTGGGTGCAGCTTTGTTGTTTGCCGTCACGACAGCGGCTCGCACCTCGATGACTCGAACCAAACGACTGCAGGCGCTGGTTCCAGGCGGGATTGCGGTTGCTGTGGGGATGTACAATGTGCCGTCGTTTACACTGGCGAGGACAATCGGTGGGTTGTTGAGCTGGTGGTGGAGGTCGTACAAGGGGTGGCAGGATACACCGTTGATTGTGTTGGCTTCTGTGAGTTTCTCTGCATCTTGGATGAGGAGTGGGTTTGATGAAAGACGCTGACTGTGATTACATAGGGTTTCATTCTGGGAGAAGGGTTTTTGAGCATCGTGAATCTGATCATGCAGAGCGCTGGGGTTCCTCACCTGTAGGGTTCCCTGGACTAGGTGGCGTTGGAGTTGGGTTTTTGATTTCTGGGACAGCAACATAGCATTAGCTTGAGACGGCGTTTTGGCTGCTCGAAGCTATCACATCAGCGGGTAAATATGTATCCTGCATGAGGCATCAGTAAGCCCAGCGGGGTACCAGGAAACTGGCCTTCCTTATTTGATCTCCTTCCTCGAACAGTTGGGCGGAGACAATATCTCCCCCGTTGAAAGCCGGCATTCATTGCAACCTCCGAATGCTGCCATGTTCACAGCCTGATAAGTTGATTCCTGTCTAGGTGTTCCGGTCCACTGTCCCGGTAACCCAGCCTATAAAAAGGGTTGCTTTTGGCGATTATGCAGTTGGCAAACAGCCCAACATCCCCAACCTCCAAAAACCATTTGTGTCCCCCACCATCACTACGACCAACATATGAACACCGCCCACCCCTCCACCACTCTCCGATTATCCCCTTCTCTACCAACCCTCACAACCAATATTCAAAATGGGCACCCTCACCCTCCTCCTCTCCTCCCGCCTAGGCCGCGGCGTCCTCGCCCTGCCCCTCCTCTACCTCTCCTACTTTTGCAACAAGAGATTCGACCGCGACACCCTCGTCGAGCTAGTCCCGCCCATTTTGGAAAAGGGGTTCATCCCCCACCCCTCCGGCCCAGTCCCAGTTCTGGAGGGTATCTTCCCCTGGAAACCCGCCAACGACTTCTTCCGCCCCATAAGTGTAATCTTCGCGCCCAGCACCCTATCCATAGACCCCCTAGCCTGGCACCAAATGCTCTTCTTCCTCGTCGACCTCGGTCCAGTCTACCTCGTTTTACTGCTAGAGTCGTTCCGCGACGGCAACGCCTACACAGCAGCCTACCTAGCCACAGCATGGAACTTCGCCGCCCAGATCCTCGGCCTCGGTGTCCTTGCCCCGCTGTACTGCTGGCTGCACTTCACATTCTCCCCCAGCACCAGCATCCTCGCCCTCGACCCCCGAAAAAGGCTCCTAAAAGAGGAATACATCCCCTTTCTGCTACCCCTTCTAGTGGCGCTGCATTACGCCTGGGTATACCACATGTTCTTCCCCCACAGTCTCGACCAAAGACACTACTACACCTGGCTATGGCAGCCCGCCCCTCTTTGGATCGGCCTCGCAAATACCATTCTTGCCAAAACAATCCCAACACGATGGGCAAAGGGGAGTAAATTGGTTGGGAAGGGGGCGTTGAGTTTGGTTGTTGCGGGGATCAGCATGATGGTTTGGTGGTACGTGATACTCCACAGCGGATTCTCCCTCTGGGAGGTTTTTGTGCCGGTGACCATGGCGAAGAGGGAGTTTGTGATGAGCACGAGGGGGCTTTTGCAGTATGATTTGCTCTGTTCGTTTGGGGGCTTGTTGGTCTGGAGTTTGGGGTTGATGGTTGATGTGTGGGCTGCGGGGGCGGTTGGGTTGGGGGAGTTGATTGGAGGTTTGGCGGTTGTTGCTTTGGCTGGTGTGATGGGGGGCCCGGGAGTTGCGATGCTGGATGCGTGGTGGTGGAGGGAGAAGAGGTTGGGGAGGCTTGCTGGGGGAGAGCAGAAGGGAATGTAGACGGGCAGAAAGTGGTGAGGGTCAGGGCTGTGTCAACATCGGAAATGGGGGTCCCAGAACTGTGTTCATCTTTGAATACACACCTGATGGAGGGTGACTGCTCAAATTTGCGACTTGATGATAATTAGTTATCGTATCTGTTACCAGTCAGACATCCTGCCCAGAAACCGATGTTTCGTCAGAGAAAAGGGGGAGCAACTACAGTATATACACCACCTTCCGCACCCACCTTTCAACAGCTCCGAATACTCACTCTCGCCATATTGGCCCTCCGGTCTTCAGTGGGACGAGTATTGGAGCTGCTCCCAATTGAAGGATTGGGCCCAACAGCCTTCTCGATTCGATCCATATCCGGAGTAAGATCTTGCACGTCAAGCTTTTCGTAACCGAGTCACCCCTCCCCAACATAAGAAACGAGAGGGTTGGCCGGTGAGCCTTTTGCCTTAGCTATTCCGTAGCTTAAACAATCACAATCTTCTTCCACTCCCCCTTCATCAACCTCGCATACTCCTTCCTCTTCTCCATCAAAATCTTCACCGCCATAATCGTCAACTTCACCTCCATCTCCGCCTCCCCAAACACATCCCTCATCGTCCTCGTCTCCGCAAGATTAGCCTCATTCACACTCATCCCTTCCTCATTCCCAGGCTCCCTCGGCGTCTTAGCAGGCAACTCCTTCCCCCCAGCCAACATCGTCATCAGGTCTGTCCTCTTCCAATCCCCCCCGCGCCCATTTATCAAATCATTCAAAAAGCCCCTACCACGCTCCAGCTGGTATTTTCTCATACCCAGCCACCAACTGTGGTACCCTAGCCTGATCATATACCACACCGGACACGGTATCCCATCCTTTGCCCATTCAGACTGCTCCTCCTCCCTCCCACCATCACCGTCAACGGCAAAACCCCCGCGCTCATCCAAGTTTGCCGTCATTCTAAACACCATCTCCTCCATATTCTTCTCCGTCGAACAGGTATACAGCTGCCTGACACTCCGGCTCAACCAAACTCGCCCAGGTTCTCCATCCTCAACGTATGCTTCTCGAGCTTTCTCCTTTTCAAACATCTTGACCTTCATTATTTTCAGCTCTGCTGCCCTCCGCCCGTAATCATCACGTATGGCGCCCTCAACCGTATTCCCCAGCATCTTGGCTGCTTCCAAAAGGGACTCGATCGATTCCCAGAATAATTTCATCCGCTTGAGTGACTCCGCCAAGTCTTCCAAAAGCAACACAACTGGTGCCATCAGATCAACCCCCTTCAACGATGGCAACAGGATGACGATCGGCACTTCGCGTTGGATGAATTCGGTCCAGGTCGTCTCCGCGTGCGCCCCCAGAGCTTGCAACCTCGCAAGCTGTGACTCGGCACAGGTTCTCAATGTGGCATCTTGGAGTGCTGTCGAGTAAAGGTCACCCCACCGATCGAACACCATTCGATCCGTGCCAAAATGTTCCAAGAATCGTGGTCGGGTCAAAACCGAGCTCCTCCAGGGCTCAAACTTGGGTGGTGGAAATTGGCGTTGTTTGTCCTTGCGTTTGGCATCTGATCCGATCGTATAGCCCTTCTCACTGATCGTGTAGCTGTCGGGGTTGTACATTTCTTCCTCAGCAGTTCCCTGAAACATGCACACGCCCGTCTGTACTCTGACATGACAGGTGCTAACGAAGGAAAAGATGCTGCTGTTGCCGGATTGTGACTGTCGAAGGATGACGGGTGCATTGATGCCATGCAGAAACCAGACAGACAAACAAGACGTGTCATCTGATGGTCCCATCATGGCCATCACGAAGAGAGGTCCGCGGAAGCAAGTCATGCCGCCGTGAGGAGGTGGCAATGATGGTTGATCGGGTAAAACTTGGAGGGTAGGATGAGCCGGAACGCGTGAGTACTGGTCAGAGGGGAGATCTGTGATTTTCATCCCAGGCAGAAACAGAGAGCCAGTAGGACCGTGGATATCGATGCCGGCAAACATGACTTTGCTGACGTCGTCCATAAACCAAGGCTCACGGATGTGCTCGGTCCTGCAAGAAGAGATCTTGTGGGCGCTCATCAGACTGGCTCGAGTTTCAAAAGAGTGAAAGGCGCGTATTTGAGCCATGACGTCCCAGTTTCGGGAGAGGATAGCCCAGTCCGGCACCCATGAGGGCAGCCCTGGGCATTTGGCATAACCAGCAGCGTACTTGAGAAGATCGGCCTGCTTATGATTTTTCAGTACAAACGAAGCGAGGCCTGTGTATCTATTGTGTGATCAATATCAGCAACAGCAACAAATGTGCTCAACTGGATGCATGCACATACACCTGCTCAACGGTGAGCGTATAATCGGCCACCAGACCGTCGGCCGCTGCGCCAGTGATCACCCCAAGAAGAGAAAACACCTTATCCCGTGGGTCGTAGGCCTGTGAGGTCCAGCAGTCGGTAATCAGCTGAAAAAGGTGCTTGGAGGTCTTGTATTTTCGGGTTTTGAATTCCTTAATCCAGGGGAGAAACAGGCTCGCATCGCTTTTCTCGTCATAGACGGGCCATACCCGCCATGATTCGCCATTGGCCACCAAGGCTGTTTTTGCAGAGGCGATTTCCTGTATAATCCAACTCCGAAAGAAGTAGGGGCGTTGCAGAATAGGTCCCAGGTCATCCCACTTTTGGCTCCAGTCCATCACTTTGGAAAAAACTGGGAGGTGTCTCGAGATCATGCTTCGTTCCGGTTTATCTTCACCGAGGTAAACAAGCACACGTTGAGCAGTGGCATAGATCATAGGCATGAGTTGAACTTGATGCGAGCGTTCAAGGTTGTCAAACTGGTTGATGCAAACGGTATCGACCCAGATGTAGCGTTCAGTGTTGGGAAGGCGGACATGACGAAGAGCAGCGTCGCAGTTTGTGGTGATTGGGAACACAGCCCATTCCCTTCCCAGATACAACTTCTTGGTCCGGCTAGCCTGGCCGTTGGCATCGGCCCATGTGTAGGACAGAGCTTCATACTCGGGAAAGTATTTGAGCTCTCGGGTTTCCAGCGTACCGTGCAAGGGTTCCGAGCCTTTTCCCTTACTGAGGCGAAGCAGACGAATGCTGTCATTGCCCGTCACTTCGTCCGAGGGAACCAGACTTTGGTGATAGGCGCGACACTGTTGGGCTATGGTGGACGACGAAGAATTGGATTCCAGATCCGACCCTATTTTTTCCTGTTGGACATCCAGTTGCAAGTCATCAGGTTTCTCGGTTAATAGCACGGACTGAAGCACATCTCCAAGATCGTTTCCGTCGCCGTCGGTAAGTTGCGTAGCATATTTCACTGAATGGGGCCACGAGAGCGACAGGCCAGATCGCTTCCCGGAGAGAATCGGAATGGCTGGTGGTGTTTCACTTGGTTCAAGGTCGTCGAGGGGGCCCATTGAGCCGCAACTCATACAGAACGGAATGCCTTCAGCCAAGCTCACATCGGGTCTGCTGCATGATGCCTCGTGCCATGACGAGGAAGCCATCGCGGCTGCAAACCTTCATTGGAAGGTGTAGTCGACGTCCCGAAACTGAGCTGAGTCAAACTCGAGACCTCTGTCTGAGGCTCATGCGCATGTTTGAGTTTTGTCTTGGTGGGTTTGAGGACAGGCAGACGGTTGAATGTCAGCGATGCCTGCCTTGGCTGGCTGATCCAACAACAGCTGGATGGTGAGCAAATCACAGCCGTCGCCTCCAACGTGTGTGCCCCGCATGTCGAAGGATCGATCAACTCGCCTTTGGTCCTCACCTCAAGATGGGAAGCCCAGAATATGAATCTAGCTCCTGACCGCCAGAACAGTCCCGTCTGGATGGCTGTCGTGCAACGCAGGCACCGAGTGGCGTATCTGTTGCACACCCATCGCGATCCCTTGATGCATCTCGATTCCCAGCATACGGACTGCCTATGTCGGCCAAAGGGGCCAAGCATCCCGTGACAAGAGCAGTTGTCGAAGCTACTCATATGACAGGTTTACATTGGACTTGAGCGATGCCCTTCCTGTGGGCGTGCAGAATGCCAAGTATAAAGTGTCGGAAGGCGGACATCAGTGAGTAAAACAATGATCCGAGTTCCTGTCAGTGAGTGTGTATGATTATGTAGGCCATTAGGTAAACAAGCAGCAAGAAAAACATTCCGATCCCCGCAATGTCAGATGCTGATTCATTCAAAGGGAGGGGAAATCCGAGAAGAAGGTCTCGTCATGTGAAAGTTTGAGACACTCTTTCCGCCCTTTGGTAGAGCTGGATAGGGAAAGAACACACACGACTCGGTGAGAGTTGGGGTAGGTACCCGGTGGGAAAGGGGAAGGAAGGTACGGCCAGGAACCGGCAAAAGGACGGGAACCGGGAAGGTACGGGCTACGATGGTAGTAATAACTTTAATGGTGGAATTATAGACATGAAGAACCATCTCGAATCCCCATCCAATTGTTGAACACAGAATCGAGATGACTGTCTAAATGCGACAAAGGATGAACTGGATCCAGTTAGCAGCCCGTGCGACATGCCGTCAGTGGGTTCATGCTGTAAGTGATCCATGACTGGCGCTAAGCCCACCTGGAATCCCCTGTAAACTTTACCCCTCGGCTCACACTTCAGCCCCTCTTGAGCCCCGGTCGCCGCGCCCGGGTCCCGCTCTGGGCGGCAGAGAGGACCCATTGAGCACGCTGCTGCTGGCTGGTGCCGCGGGTGGAGAGGATTTCTTTTAGGAACGACGGCGACTACCTTCCCATACATACAACTTTACTCCGTACACCTCCCGGCAATGCTTCCAACCTCAAGCCGCCCGGAGAGACGACCCCGTGGCCACCAGCTTCAATAACACCAAATCACGGATACTGCCCCGCCAACGCGCGCACCCTTCTGGCCGAGGTGTCGAGTCAACAAAGCCGAACGACTGCTTCGCGAACCGAACGACACACGAGCCGCGGCCGACGCAGAGAGCGCAAAAAAAAAAAAAAACAGGGGAACCCAGACCGAGAGAGAAGCACGACGACACCGCCGGCAGCAGCAGAACAGCGTCGGAACTGGCATTGAATGGTCGCGACTTGCTGCGAGAAGCCGCCGGCCCTGCTTAAATGAGCAACGAACTCGAAGCCCGTTGCGTAACCACGAGACCCAATGGGAGAAGAGTCCACTAGACAATGACGGCAACCGAAGCCATGGAGAGGACCGCCGGGAATGAGACCAAGGACATCAAGTCCGAGAGCAACACCAAGCCCAAGGATCACCATGCGCCTTCTACCGACGACCAACAGCAACACAACCAACACAACCACCACACCACCCACCACCAGACCCCCAAGAAGCGCCGCAAGGTCAGTCATGGTAAGTCTTGTCGAACCACCCCTCCGGCTCCACGATGGCTTCGGTCCCCCGGGAATGGCGTTTGTATGCTGACACCATTTGTTACAGCCTGCCTCTACTGCCGTCGATCTGTAAGTCATTTATCCCAGTGCGCCGGGCACCACACCCCTGTCTCCAGCCACCTCTGGTCTTTTTTTTTTTTTCTTTTTTCTTTTGTTTCTTGATCTAAGTGAAGCTGGCTGCTGGCTGGGCAGCTGCCCCCCACGGAGAGCTTCCGTGGAGGAGAAGCGCCCCTGCAGCAGCGTGCTCGCATACACGACCTCACCTCTCATACCCACTATTCACAATGAGCACTACACACCATATACTGTATACGCATACATCATGCATGTATCGAGTTGTTACAGTGGCTAACCAGGGATGATTCCACCCTCGTCTACATACAGCACATGACGTGTGATCTTGTACGTACACTTATCCCCCTTCCGCCTGGTCGACGTCCCGTCCCCAGTCTTCCCGTCTGCTGCTTGCTGGCGGCCGGGATGAGACAGGACAGGGGCGTCGAACCATTGGCCCCAGCGCTTGAGCAGTTATTGACCCCAGGCCGTGCTGTGAATAGGCGAGACCATGTACGAGATGTGTTAAGCGGAATATCGGACACCTGTGCCATGATGAGCCCCGTGATCAGGGGTCCAACAAGTCCAAGAGCGTCGTCGCCCCGTCTACTACGCACGGGTCTGCGTCTCAGTCAGACCTGGGCCGCGGCAACATGAACCAGACAGCGGCAGACGCCTTGAGACTGGCCTCGTTCGATGGGAGCTTGAGCTCCGGGACAGGATCAGCCGCCAGTGCCGCCTTCGATGCTGCTGCTGCGCTAGGCCAGAGTAATCAGCTACAGCTCGTGCAACCCACGGCGGTGTCCGGCCTCCAAGGCAGCACGCTGGGTAGCAGTATGAACCAATGTAGGTGCCTGAAAATCTCTCCCTCCCCCCCCCAGTCCGTTCCTTACGCCAGGAGCTGAAAACCTTCCCTCCCAGTCGGCGGTTTCCCTGACTCCTGGTTAGCCTCCCAAAGCCATTATCACGACATGCACAACTATCACCCCAGCTTTGTAGTTCCCCATGAGGTGTCGAGTGAGTTCGACGTCCTGAACAACTACCTGCGAGCCAACATATTCGAGGACCCCGTGGCTGCGCCCGATGGTCAAAACCAAGGCCGCCCAATCCCGGGGTTTCCCAGTAGCAGCTCCATGCCGCCCCCGGCCACGGCTCCGGGAGCCTCTCTGCCCACGGCCAATTCGGAACAATCAGCTGCGGTTTCCAAGGACAAGACCCGAGAATATTATCTCCAGGCAGCCGATCCCAGCGGTAATGCCGACGCGGATGACCGCATGCTCCAGGTTCTCACGGCCAAAGTCGAGGCTGGACTCCTCCAACCGTTTAACTATATCAAAGGCTACCAGAGTCTTCAAACATATCTCAACGAGCACGTCAGCCCGGGGTCGAGACAAAAGATCCTCCGACAACTCGATCGTTTCCGGCCAAAGTTTCGCGAAAAGATGCAGGGGCGGGACCACATGTTTCTGACCATCAACGAGATGCAGATAGAGAGTTCCCTGATGGAGTACGACCGCGTCTTCGCCAGCATGGCGGTCCCGGCATGCTGCTGGCGTCGAACAGGGGAGATTTTCAGGGGTAACAAGGAGATGGCCGAGCTCATCGACGTGCCAGTGGAGGATCTCAGAAATGTAGGTGTTGGGTCGACCAAAAGGGGGCATGCATGGCTGGGTTGCTGATCCCGTCACAGGGCAAGACTAAACTGCACGAGATCCTGACCGAGGAGTCGGTCGTGCGGTATTGGGAAGAGTTTGGAACCATTGCCTTCGATCCGCTCCACGACACCCTTTTGACAGCCTGCACACTCAAGAGCCCCAATAAATCGTCGAAAAAGGTGGTGAACTGCTGCTTTTCTTTCAGGATAAAAAAGGACAACGCCCAAGTGTATGTGGTGGACATTCTCTTTTCTCTTTTGTCGTTTCAGTCTTGCTGACACTACCCAGGCCGGGCTTGATCATTGGAAACTTCATCCCCCACGACCCTTAAATGTGGGATCAAATCGTCGTTTATTATAACATACCCGGCCGACAGGGCAAGCATCAGGACGTTTCGTAGAACAGGGAGCATAATAAGATGCGGTGGGAGCATCGACAAAATAAAGACTATCCACACACGTGGATGTTTAGAGTCAGCTTGTAAAAAGGAGAAATAATCAGGAAAACAACAAGAGTTGGATTGGAAGACGACATTGATTGATGGCTGGAGTTGATGGTTTGGAAAGGGATAGGGTTGATGGTTGACATCAGGAAGGTGCTGGTGGATAGGTAGCACCTTCCGTTCTCCTTGATCGCGCCTTCCACTGGATGGTTGGGTGAGGGCGGCCATTTGTCATAAGCTAGTCCACGTGCCTATCAGGCAGAGTCAAGTTCAGCGTTTTCTGCCTCTCCTTCTGTCGCTGTGCCAACTTAGTTGCGATGCCTCTGGTATCTATACACGATGCCGCCCCTTCGATCGACCATCTCCAGCCACGATAGGAGGCTCCCTTCTAAACCACTCCCGCCGACCAGGGGGGTCTCAGCGACAGGAGCAGGGACTGGTGTCCGCCCGAGGCTGTCACCTCCGCCCTTCTCGTCACCTCCTCCTCGATCGCTTGTACCTCCTCCACGGCCGACAGGACAGACGCACATGCTAACGGCAGAAGCACCCGCTCCTACCCAGTCCAAGACCGAGAGGCGGATTACCCCCTGTGTCGAGTTTGCCAACAGACTGTTGAACCTGCTGTCTGTGCCGAATGATATACCTGCCGCGGAAGGGCTTACTGAGGAGATTACTGGACATATTGACAAGCTTCATTTGCTTTGCCAACGGCCTCAGCCCTCCTCCTCTGCGCAGCATCATCAGCAGCAGCACTCGCCCGAAGAAATTGACATTGATGGTGTTGGTGTCAGGCTGTGGAATTTATGCACGAGATTATGGCGGGACTGCAACGACCCGATCAACCCGCCTGAGGCCCCCAATACTCGGCTGAGGAAACTTGCGCTCTATGGCAAGGCGCTGGGGTTTTGGCTGGTGGTGTTTGCCCGCTCGGCCAGGAACAAGAGGAAGAGGAGGAGTGATCTGGTGGATGTGATCAAACTCGGTTTGAAGATAACAAGGGACTTGGTGGGGACGAAGGAGACGAAGCTGTCGGGGAATGCGCTGCAGATTGTGGCCGATCACAAAACTCATTTGCAAGATTTGGGACGGGAAGGCTGGATGGAGGAAGAGGTTAGTGAGGCGAATTGTTTGGAGGTGGAGTACTTCATCTGGAGGACGGCGCTGGCGTGGGTGGAGGGGAGGTTGGATGTTGCCGAGCATATGTACAGCAGTGCTGAGCGCCTGAGGGGGTTTCTCACGAGGGATTATACCGAGAGGTTGGCGGATGTGCTGTATGAGATTGGGAAGAGTCTGAGCGGGAAGGAGGACTATAAGATCGCGGTCAAGTGGTTGGAGAGGGCGAATGAGGTGGTGAATAGTGTGGGTGTTGAGCAGCTTACGAGGGAGGGGGTGGAGCTGAGGTTGGCGATTTTGCAGGCGTTGATTACTGCGTTGCTGGGGACGGGAACGGAGGAGAATTATGGGAAGGCGAAGAATTATGTTGATTTTGTGGAGGTAGAGATGGGGAATAAGATGGTGGTTTGTTTGTTGAAGTTGGAGGTGATGTATAAGACGCCTAATGCGGAGGTGTTTGATGAGGAGGGGTATGCGGATGTGTTGAGGCATTTGATTAGGAACTTTGATGGGAAGAAGGGGATGGGGTCGGGGGCGGAGTTCAAGTTGGTTGTGCATCATGTGAGGAGGTTGCATGATAAGGCTCCTGGGGCGGGGTGTGCGGTGATGGATGATTTTATTTTGGTGTTGAGGACATTGGGGGGAACTGGTGGGCAAGAGTTTATGGAGAAGGCGTTGGTGACGAGGATGTGGATGATGACGCAGCAGAGGGATTCGATGGAGACGGTGAGGAGGTTGGGCGAGTTGTTTGGGAATGTTGCGAGGGCTGTGAGCGCTGAGGCGGCGGTTGCTGCGCAGGCGGTGAGTTTTCTTTGGGTGGAAGGGCAGAAGAGAGAATGCTGATGATGATGGTGCAGCTGTTGTGGAAGAAGTTGGAGTTGTCGTATACTCAGGGGGAATACGCGCTCGCCGAGGCTTGGTGTCAGTTGGCGTTGGCGCCCATATTTGAGAAGGGCGGTCCTGGAAATAATGCAAAGCTGGAAAGGTAATTCAAAGCCATTCCCGATGTTGAATTTAAGGACTGACGTCAAGAAAGAAAGCTTCTCCTCTGTGCTCTGGCCCGTAACAGCATGGAGACGGCAACAAGAGTCATCAACGACATGTCGGCTACGAGCTGGAAGGAGCCCATGACCGCATATCTTGCCTTCAAAGTCGCCATACGGACTGAAGACCGAGTATTGGCTGGAAAATGTCTTGAAACTATCAGTCAGACACCTGAACATGTCGACTTTCTGGGGGCTTGTATTGCAGAGTCCCAGAAGGCTGGGGACGTCATCTGTGCTATTGCCGCTCTCAAGAAGCTGCAGGATCGATATGAGTACAAGGAGCCGAATCCGATACATTTGCCGGCGTTGTTCAGGTGTACCATTCGACTATTGAACATGCTCGTTGATAGGGCAGACGCTGGTGAAAACGGGGTTGTTGAAGACCTTTGCGATATGTTTGATGCTGGTGAGCTACCCCTGAATGCCCATACTGGCAGCCTCCTGACCGATCAAACAGTCGTTGTCGCCCTCGAAAAGCAGAAGAAAGAGAATCCAAGACGCAAGCTGTTTACGGTTGACGAACTCGAGTGGTTCAGCCGCAACTCTTATAACCTCGCTCTGAAGAACACAACAACGTGGGACCTACGGTACATAGTCAGAATGCTCACCTCTTGCGTCCATATCACCGGCCACTTTCCGCCTGACATGGGAGGGTCTCAGCTTGTTGAGATGGGTTTGAAGATGCTCTTTTCCCAGTTCATCATTTCCTCGGCGTTGGTCTCCCAAGCAAGGGCGGAAGACAATGTCACGAAGCAACTAGAATATTACACTGCCATGCGAGAACATGTTTTGGCATTCGATACCGACCTTCCAGAGCTTTTGCCACGGCTAGACGAACACTCGAGGGATGACATGCTAAGGAAACACGCCACGCTGCTGACATTTGACTTTGAAGCCGCGGTAGTGCTGGAAGCGTGGGATGATTTGGGTGGGATTGTGCAAAGAGCAGTCGGCTGCAAAAGTGTGACGGCTTTTCAGGCTATGGCGGATAGTTTGCTCCGAGCGAGAGCTCCAGGACAAGGTAAACCCCCTGCCCCCCTTTTGTTACCCAAACAAGCTAACTAACACCCCAAGCAGTTCTGTACTCAACCATGCGAAGACTTGTCAATGAGATTTGGGCGCTCGAGGCGTTTGACGCGGTGAAATTGGCAAAGTATACGAGGTGTTTGTTCCAGGCTACGTTGCCGGTGGATGACGGGTTGGCGATGAGGCTGCTGGAGGAGGCGTGCGGGAAGGCGAGGGAGTTAAGGGAGAGCGAGGCTGGCTGGCCGGAGGAGGAGCTGGAGTGGATGGCTGCTACGGCGTTTAATCACGGGATTGACTGTTTCGCTGCTGGGGAGAGGGAGAGGGCGAGGGGGTGGGGGGAGGGGGCGGTGAAGCTGGCGGGGTTTTGTAGGGATGGGGGTGGGTTGGAGGGGGTTTTGAGGGGGAAGTTGGGGAGGTTGGAGTTGGGCTAGGGATGGCGTGGTTGTGGTGAGGGATATGAGCTATGCGTTATGGGGTGTCTTGGTGCCGTTTAGACGGGGTTAGTTGTGTGGTGGGAGAGGTGTGAGTTTGGGATTGCTTAGCTGTTTTATAGTTGCTTTTGCATGGCCTTTTTTTTTTTACCTTGCATGAAAAACAGCCAACAGGCCTTTAAAGATAGTTGATAGGTCCCGAAAGAAAGTCGACAGATCCCGAAAGCTGGTCAACAGGCCTCGAGATAATTTCAACCCCTCTGATCCATCTTTTCCCACCCTTAAACCCCCAAAAAGCCCGCTCCTTCCCTTGTTAATCACCTATAATCGGCCGCCCATCACCTAACAGAACCGAACGCACAGCCCTAGTAGTAGAGGCATTATCTACCGCTTGCTTCCCTACCCATGGGGGGGAAATATGGCGGCGGCGGCGGCGGTTCACGTATCACTCTCCCCTCCTGCTCCTCCTCCTTCCCACTCTCATGATTGCTGACACCGTCCCCCCCATCCCCACTCAATTCTGCCCTCTCTCGTCCCGATGAGAGTCTTCCCGCCATGGCACCAACCTCCATTCCAGCCCGGAGCAGCTCCCCTCTTCTTGTTCTCTCCTCCTGCCCTTCCCAAAGTTGGTCTTGCTTTTCTAGATGGAGTTGTTTGGCGCGCTCCTCTTGTCGTTTTGTGACCAGGGGGGTCCAGGTTTGGAGTTGGTGGGGTTGTTGTTGTTGTTGTTGTTGTTTGTGGGTGTGCTTGCGGGCGGATGTTGATGTATAGAGCGGCGAGGAAGGTGGTTATTATGACGAGGGAGAAGATGACGATGAAGGAGATTGCGGCGGGGGGGTTGGAAGAGGGGAGGGGGGTTGTGGTTGGGGTGGAGGTGCGATTGTTCAAGTTGAGGGGGTCTGGGAAGGGGTTGATGGGGGGGACGATGAGGTTGGCTGGGGAGCAGTGCGTGATGGTGGTGAGGGTGGTGGGTAGAGGTAGGGCTGGCATTTTTTCTGTGGGGTGGGTGTTGTGGTTGGTGATGGTTTGATGCATGGGTTGTGGTGGTGGTGGTGGTGGTGGTGGATGGTTGATGATTGATGGTGGTGTCACAGATCTGTCGTTTTTTTATGCACGGAAGAGAAAAGGATTCAAACTCGAGGGCAACACTTGGAGGGCAAGATATAGCTACCGAGGGTGTAAACTTTACTTTGATGGCGTTGCCCTTTACCTTTTCAACCCATGGCACGCCCCTTTGCGCGATAACCATTTCTACCTCTCTCAGCTACTGTACGTGGTGGTAGCAAAGCAACATGTATTATCAAGTTCAAGGCAACAGTATAGTATCCTGAACCACGCTTCAACCATAGAACCTAGATAAGGTATCCAGCACACGCTCAAACACACATCACAATCCTACCCCTCCGCACTCCACTCCCTCTTCCTCTCCCCCTTTAGACCCCTGCCCTCCTCCTCCTCCTCCTCCTCCTCCTCCTCCTCCTCCTCCTCCTCCTCCTCCCCCTCCCCCCTCTTCCCTCTTCACGGGTGTCCCATCCCTAACCATCCCCCACTGCCCAATAACCCTCCCATTCCTCCCCCTCCCCTCCACCCTATCCATCCCCCCTCCAAAAAACTCCTTCCTCCTCCTTGCCTTTTCCACCACAACCCCAAAGTCGTCCATCAGGGGATAAAGCTTCTCCGCCTTCCCTCCCTTCATAACCCGCTCAATAATCGTCTCATTCAAATAAGCCAGCATCTCCTCGTAGTTGAAAACTTCCGAGATGGGCAACAGAAACGAGCTCAGAAAGTGGTAGGTGTGATATGGTTGGTGGACGTATGATTTTATCATTTGGCAGCGGTTACATTGGCCGGTGGACGAAGACGGCGACGAAGAAATGCACACCGGGCAGTGAGACGTGAAATTGGTTGTGACCTCTTGACGGAGGGGGTCCATAACAGGGGAGGGTTTACTTGGGGACGGTGACTCGGGTCGTGAGAGTGAGAGTAACTGTTGTGATGATGGCTCTGTGGGTTGGGTGGAAGCTGTTGGGGTTTGAAACTGATGCTGCTGCTGCTGCTGGGGGCCTGAAGAGGCAAGTGATGTCTCAGAGTAAAGCTGCTGATTCGGAGGGTTGAAATGTCCTCTTATCTTCATTTTGGGCGGGGACATGGACTGGTCTTGAGTTGCTGCTGGAAATGATGACTTCTCTGGCTGTCCGAATGAATATGGCGGTGGCGGGCCTTGAGGGTGGTGATGGTGGCGATGGGATGCGATGGAGGGGCCTGTTCTGCTTGTCGCGTCGCTTCCCCCGCCTGCTTCGGAGGGTATGGCGTTGAGCCATGAGGGGATTCGGCGTGTGCCGGTTGTGCGGTAGTGGGAGTGCGAGTTGTCGTTGTTGTCGTTTGGGTTTTCCATTTTAGATGATGTCGAAAAGTCAGAAGCAGTCAGAGTGAGGTTCACGATGTTCAAGTCAACAGCTTGAATAGGGGGTTCCGATCTATGTCGTCACTGACGTGAGATAGTGCCAGCAAAATCCTGTGCCGTGTGACGGCCCTAATTGGTAAGAGAACCGGATCTTGGACTGAGAGTGGCAACTTGACTGGGTCCGAAAGCTCTCAACGCAAAAGTCTGCAAAACCGGTTGACAACACCATGGAGATTGTTTAAACCGATGAAAATGGGGCTGGCGACACCTAATATTTACATGATCGCCTGATCGGGTTAGGTTGCCCTGACAACCTGCTGGGCATGGCTCTTCAACCAACATGAAAGGGGTATACATATTTCTTAACAGATAATCCCGCCGTATCCTGACCCTACCCATCCAACCATCCCAGTATCATAGTCATTCATGTACAAGTTATTGTTTGAATCAATCACAACCATTTATCTCTGTCATCTTCCTATTTCTTCTTGTTTGATGCCGGTGTTCTGTTCCGCAATCTTCCAAGCCATGTCGACTGTGGCTTTTCTTCCTTCGGACTCTCGTGCTCGAGAGTGAAACTGCCCGAAAACATGCCGGTCAGTTCGTTTCTCGGGTCATCCGGACCTGGCTGCGCAAAGAAGGTTGCTGGAGCAAATTCTGGCGCGGGCTCATAGTGCCGACTGCTAGTCAACTGCTTCTGGGGCGTCCCAGTGCCCCGGAACTGGATTTCTTGACCTTGCACCGGGCTTGGTCTCAGTCTAGGTTGGTTCGGAGGGTTAAATGCTCTCTGCGCAGGCGTTACTGGAGCCGGCGGGACTTTGTACCAGAACGGACCCTTCTTGGGTTCTACTGGGGCAGCCCCAAACGGCTGAGCCTTGCGTTGGCCCTGAGTGCTGAAAGCGCGATGCGAGGAGACCTGCTGTTGCGGTGGCACTGGCTCCCACTCCATTTCTGCAGAATAATTGGCCTGCCTTTGAGGGGGGTCCTGAAAAAAGGACGGTGAGACAAGATTCATCGAGTCAAGCTCTTGAATGCTGGTAAGAGAGTTGGTAAGCTGCTGGGCTTCCAGGGTATGTGTAAAGCCCATTCGTGGTGCACGCGGCTCATCCCTCGCGCGTCTGAGCGGTGACAAATCATAGACAGTAGATGCTGCTGTGCTTGGTCGTTTTGGTTCTGGAGGGGAGCTCTCAATATGCTCCAGCTCATCCAACAGATCTCCCAGAGACTTTATAGTGTCCTTCTTCGCACTGGAGGCTCTGGGTTTGGCTCCGGAAGAGGCAGGCGTCTTCTTCGCAACTGGTCTCCCCCGTAATGAGGACTGGTTTGATTGTTTCGCGGTTGGTTTGATTACAGGCAAAGGCTTGAGGCCGACCGATTGCCATGCTATCAAAAATAGCTGCTTGCTGATTAGTATTTGATCTTGGACATGAATAGATGGATGGATAGCACATACTATGGTGGCAGCAGTCGCGCTGATGATTTGCAAATTGGTTCGGAAGGGCAACTTCCGCAAAGCAGCATTTGCAGAGCCTGGAGCAACACGTAGATATATACGCGAGAAGACGGCAATAAACTGAATCAAGTACCAGCGAAATAGCCCGGTAACCTGCCTGCTGTTTCCAGCTATCATATCCAACAACCGTGGATTCCACCACATCCCCAAAACTGTGGCCCCAATGCTCCATTTCAGCAATGTGTCTGACAATGGCAACCAAGAGGAATATGGGATCTGGTTGGTGTTTGTGGTAGAGAGCAAACTATGCCACACAAGTTGTAACACAAAGCCCGACACCCACAGCAATCTCCCAATGCCGTTCAGTATCTTTATAGGCATCCTCGACTGGATGTAAATCTTGCGCCGAATGTTGGAATTGCGGTCCATCATGCGCCGAAGGGTATCGGTCTTGGCTGTGTAGGCCGCCTGGTCTAGACGCTGCCGGACTTTGGGCTCACACTCGGCACACATCTGGGGATAGATGCGCTCTTGGGTAATGCGAAACTCATCAAACCGGCTCTCTCGCTCCCCGTTGTCTGAATCGTCGGACTCGTCGGAATCGGGAAGATATTGGGCAAGACTGGCACTCAAAAGACGTTGGTTGTTTAAGCACGTCTTGCAAAAGACTGAGTTGGTCGGGCTTGCTGGAGGGGACCCAGGGCGTGGGACAGCGTATCGAGGTGCGGGCGTCGAAGTATTAGTTCGTGCCACTGGAGGGTCGACTGGCTCGCCATTCTAGCGTCATATCAGTATAGAGAGAGACTTTGACAGGAATAATAGAACTCTACCCTATCGCGATAGTTGTCGGCATCGCAAGAGAGACACCGGAAGTGTGTTGTACTGCCATCGTTGCGCAGTTTGGTGGTGTGGCCGCAGTAAAAGCACGACAGGTACTGCGGTCCAAATAGGCGTCGTGGCGGCATGGTTATTTGATGTTTGGTTGAATCGGCATATCGAGACGCGATTGACCAAAGGAAGCGATAGAAGCAATGTGATCGTGGGGCAGTTCCAAAAGGTGTTTCCAGGAAAGCTAAAGAGGGAGGGAGCTTGCGCGGCGATTCTGCCGGGCGGTCGTGTTTTCCAGCGGCACTCAAATGCGCGGTCGACAGGGGAATGCATTTCCCCACAACACCGTCATTGTGTCTTGGCACAAGGCACGGACCACGTGTGCCTAAATTCGTTACTTGTAATTGCACATCTTTGTAACTTGACCCACCACATCGAATTACTAACATCTTCACGACTTTGACTTACAACTTCAGCTTCCATTCTTCAAATTCGGTAGCGGGAGGATTCTCTTACTGTACAGTAAGCTGCTAGAATATTGAGTTCAGAAACTCCAAGCCAGCAAGCACAGACTCTCCCAGTTCAACGACGAGACAGAGAAGCCAGATTGGGCTTTTGAGCGTCTCAATTCACACCACAACCAGTTCGTCTCCCACTGCAGGCCTGCTGTAGCTTCTCGACTCATTCGTTCTTGAACAAGTTACTAACTGGCCGCCAGCAAGATCAATTTCACTCAGACATTAGATGAACACCACCTGCCATCTTGCACCATATGCACATTACCCCAGAACAGCCGTCACCCATTTCACCTTTGAGCATTGCTGTATTTGATTCGCAAGTTCAACACAGACTTGGTGTCTGGAGCATCCAACTGCATATTTTCATCCGAAACCTGGTTTGAAAGTGTCCAAGTATATGTCGACAATCTTTCTTCAGCAGCTGGCCAACATCAGCCCGAACCCAACCTCGAAAGGGGCTCAGGGGTCAATCTCTTGGCATCAACAGCACAGACCGCCCAACATCACCACCACCACCACCACCACCACCACCACCACCATCCCCGCCGCTTAGTCGACAACCTCAATTAGTCGCCCCCCATTGATTCTCGCGATAATAGACTCAAGTCACTGCCATAATGGACCCGCATCTTTCTGACCGGGGCGAGAGCCAGGCAGCGACTCATAAACCCCTCGACAGCCTCGCAGACCAGCCAGGCTTTCTCCAGAACAACCGGCAACGAGAAGGGCGAAGCCCAGTAGAGCAAAACTTGGAGCCACCGGCTTCAGATTTCTTTTCGTCATCACCACAATCAGTGCCGCCTTCAGATCTTGTTCCTTCCTCGTCACACACAGTCCTAACTTCAGATCTCAGTTCTTCCTCTTCACAGACAATCCTGACTTCAGACCTCAGTTCTTCATCAACGCTGCCATCGAAGCCTTTGTCGCCACGAGAACGGCTCTCATCACAAGTTTCGGCAGCTCAAGAAAAAGCCTCATTGGTGTCCCCTGTCAGACCGCAAGAAACAGCTTCGCCGTTGCCACCTCCACCAAAGTCAGCATCTCCAGCGGAAGAACAAGACGAGATCAAAATGCTCGAGTCGATCGATGAGATGGGGGGTGAGGGTGGTTTGCTCGGTGGTAAGTAGAACTATCGTCTTTACATCACATGTCCTCGGATTAGGGACCTTGAAAAAAAATGAGAGATCATGTTGTTCTACGACTTGACAAAATCAGGGGCCATGTTACTCTTCAACTTTGAAGATTTTACATCGACCCGTGGGCGAGCCCAGTTCCACTTTCCAAGACATGGTGTCAGGTCCTGAGAAAGCTCTTCCCGGGCTTCATCTCAGAGACACAAAAAAGGCACACATTGTCAACTTCGAATACTCAAGTTCTAGGACGACTCGTCACATTTCTCATGACTTGCAGCTCCTTCGGAGGCGGAGTTCTCACTATTCAAGATCAAACCCCAAATCGTATGAAGACAGACATAAAACAGCCTGCTAACAATTTACCTTTGTGAAAAAAAAAAATAGTTTTCCTCGCGCTCTTGTGTGCGTTTGTCGCGGCTGCTGCAGCCGTTGTCAAGTTGTCTTGGCCCGCGCTCGCGACTTTGGTTGTGGCCGGTTGCTCGGGTGTGGCTGTAAGTTATTCTTTTTTCACTTCTCAGGTTATTGTTGCAACTTGCCGTTGAAGGATCGGAGTGGCTCAGGCGAGAGGTGGGGATGTCTGGGGGAGCAAATGGGGACAACAAGTGCTGTCTGCTTTTGGCGGAATGTGATTGAGCAAAGTCGAAGTGTCTCATGTAGTCTCCTTCCAAGAGTCTGTCGATCGGGGATCTTCGTGGGCGCCATTCTCCCGAGCCGTTATATGGGGTTTGGTGCTTGGTCACGTCTGGGAGCGGTTTCTTCTGCCCAGCTCCTTTTTATCTTTTCTACTTCTGAAGTGGTTTTCTATTGCAAGAACTTCTTCGAGTCATTGCATCCCCCTTGTTCTTTACCTCACAGTCATGCCGGCGATCAAGACCACTGAAAATGTTTCCTTTCGAGAGCGCTTGATGAATTTCGCTGTCAAGCTCATCCCTACCTACACACAGCACATCATATTCATTTCTGTTTTTTGGCAAACAATGGTTCTTCCTTTCGCTAGCTTACTCTCCCTTGTCTTCTTGGATGCATCCTCTATACATACATCTCCTTTTCCTCATTTACACCTCTCTATCTTCCGCACCGTGTTCTCAAATTTGTCACACTTCACAATGCACTCATCAGTCAACTTTTCCTTCCTCTCCTCTTGGAAACTTGCGAGGGAAAATCTACCCTCGCGACCAAGCACGCTTCAGTAGCCTTGTCCCACCTCTAGTGAGGACAGCGGACGATCGTCTGTTTTTACGCAGTGGAGCCGTGGATGCCTGCCCTTACCGGCGCCTCCTTGGGGTCGTCGTTCGGCTTCCGCGGAGGTTCACCTCCCCAGAGCCGGCGGCGGCTTGTAAAACTGGAGGAGCGCCCTGTCCCAGACCATTTGCTAACCGACCTTTCCTCGCCAGTACCGCCACCAAACCCTCGTCTCCTCCCGCCGCCGTGTGCGCGGTGGTCTGTTTCCCGCGCTGGCCCGCGGTGCTGTCCCGGTCGCCTCCTCGCGCGGTGACGGCATCCTCGGGCGTGTGCCCGCCTACTTCCTCTTCGTCTTGGGGTCGGGCGGGCACACGACCGAGATGTTTGAAACCATCAAGAACTCGTTCTTGCCATCGCCGGCGCAGCACCGGCGCTATGTGATTACGAGCGGAGATGGGGATTCCTTGCGGCGGTTGCTGAGGTTGGAGTCGTTGCTGGACCGGGCTGTTCTCGGTTCTTCGGCCGGTGGTGACAAGGCTCGGGTTGGCACCCGGGATATGTTTACAATTCCGAGGGCAAGGAGGGTTCACCAGCCTTTTTGGACGGCGCCGTTTACGAGTTTGGTTACGGGGGTGGGGGCGGTGAAGGCGTTGAGCACGGTTCCTAGGTCGAGGAAGGGGGAGGGGTATAAGTGGCCGAATGTGATTGTTACCAATGGGCCTGGGACGGGGTTTGTGGTCGCTTTGGTTGCGTACATCCTCAAGCTACTCGCCGTTGTTCCCCAAGACGGCTGCAAAGTGGTTTACGTGGAGAGTTGGGCGCGGATTAACAGCTTGAGCCTGACGGGCAA
Source organism: Podospora pseudopauciseta (assembly GCF_035222475.1). Classification (NCBI taxonomy): domain Eukaryota; kingdom Fungi; phylum Ascomycota; class Sordariomycetes; order Sordariales; family Podosporaceae; genus Podospora; species Podospora pseudopauciseta. The sequence continues at coordinate 2,205,183 of NC_085893.1, read as the reverse complement.
GATGTTTTACTGGAGCGGCATTGCGGAGGTGTTTGGGGTTCAGCATCAGCAGCTGTGCGACAAGTATGAGGGGGTGGTTTATGTCGGGGAGGTCGGGGCTGCCAAGGGGGCGAGGATGGGGTGAGCTGGGATGGATGTTTGCGTGTTTGGGCGGTTAGCATTGCTTTCATGAATTCAACGATACCCAATCCTCGTTTGTCCAATACGAACATAACCAGCGATCCTGAACTTTTGTACAAATTTTGTGATCTCTACCCTCCCAAACCACCCATAATTTTGCATGTATACACAGAGAGCCACACCCGAACAGTTTCTCTACTGTCCGTCTCTCCAGCTCCCTTCAGGAAGCTAACAACAACCCACCCACACACACACACACTCACTCACTCACTCACTCGCTCTCTACACATCGGCAGCCTCCTCAGCCTCCACCTCGGGCAAATCAATATCATTCGCGTAGGCCGCCTGCCTCTCCATCTCCTGCCCTTCAATCTCCTCCCCAGCCCACTTGAGCCAGTTGTTGTACTCCTTGTCCTCGAGCTCCATGCCGACCTGGTTGACCGTCTTGCCAAAGTAGGCGCCGTAGGCCCTCGCTTCTTCCTGGGCTATCCTGGCCTCTGTCTCCTCGAAGCGGCGGAGCTTGTAGAACTCCTTGCGGGCAACGTCGTAGGCTTGCGCTCGCGTCATTTTGGCGTGCTGCATGAGGTATAGTTGGCGTTGGACGACACTGTTTTCTGTCAGTTATCACTCTTTGTTTGTTTTTTTTTTTTTTTTTGTTTTTTTGTTCTTTTTCAAGCAGGGGGTGATGTACCTCTCTCCAGACAACTTCATCCCCGGCTGTCGGAGTCCTTTGCTCCAATCCCGATACCGAGCGTCCTTGCCGTCGATTTCCATGAGGAGCTTGGGCCGGGCGAGTTCCCATGGGTGGTCGGAGTAGAATTGCTTGCGAAGGCGGTCCTCGGGGTGCTCGATCTTGGTTGGGCGGTAGAGGTTTTTCGGGGGGGTCTTACGTGATTTGGGGAGGCGGACGGGCAGGAGGGCGTGCTGGGCTGGGTAGGGCCGTGTCCAGATTTCAGAGGGGGGGATGTTGGCTAGGGCGGCGACCCAGGGGGGGGAAGGGTTGTAGGTTTTTGGGTAGACGGTCGAGGCTAGGGATTCGGTGGCTGTCTGGTGGACGCGCGAGGCGAGGAGGCGGGAGGGGCCGCGGGCCATTTTGATGGAGGACTACTCCCCGGGAGGGAGGAGGATCTGGTGAGAAATCGGGGAGGGGGTTGTGGTGATGGTGGTATGTTGCCGTCCCCAGTCGCAATCGCAATTCCCACGATATCAAAATATGGGATAACGGCTGGCTTGCCAATCTTCAAGGTTGGTACGAAGTAGTGCCGATTGAATTGTGGGGCATTCCAACTTTTTGATTGGGGAGGGTTGGGGTTTTATGAGAGAAATGCCCCTGGCAGAAATTTTGTCCCCCTCCATGACGGCGGGAGCTTTGGGCTTTGCGGCAGCGGTCATTGGTTCGTACCTTAGCTTAGTAGCGCTGTAGCGCTATAATCCTTGCTAAAGGTGGGGGCAAGCAAAGCACAGTTGCGATAAGCTTCGATGTCGACTTTTTCTTGTGCTTTATCAACGCCCCCCATCGTTGACGACGACCTTGACCCCCCGGCGCCGTGACTCCGCCCCCCTTCAAACTGCCGGACGAACCAACCACCGACACGGGAGCATCGACACAACGACACACACAGGGCATGCGAGGTCGGGCTGACGGCAGGCCACCATGTTGGACGACAGCCCATGAAAGTCTCCAGACGAATTGACGGGTCGATATGCGGCGCGATCCTCTTTTTGCACCGCCCGTCGTCGTCAACGTCGTCGACCTGGCAATGGCAGACCAATATCTTACCTGCGTGTTATAACCATGGCGGAGGGTCGGGGAGGGGTTTTCTGAATCATCACCACCGCTCGACAGCCCCGCTTCACTATGCCTTGACCCTCCCGACCCTCCGCCGATTCTCGACCATCCGATTTTGGAGCTCCTTCCGGCCGTCGTTGGCTTATTTGGCAAAGAGCAACACCGCGAGAGCTACACCTCCAGCACCGGCCAACGACGAAACGTCACCTTTGTGCTCCGAGCCAGACCCAGGGTCAGAAACAGTCCACCCTCCACCAGGCCACTCCAAAGAAGAGCTCCTCGCCCTCGTCGACCCCTACGATGGTGAACCCATCGCGCCCCTGAGCGATTATGTCCGGTTGCACGCCGACCCCTACATGCGCGGTTATGCCCAAGCCGACACCCCCAAGATTTCCCTCGCGAAAACCAAAGAACAAGTCGAGTACCCTGCTCCCGACGAGGTTATCCGCCCCCGGAATCAACAAGATGAACAAATCCTCTTCGAGCTGCGCTTCGCCGTCAGATACTACCTTATCAAGCCCGAAATGGGCGACCTAGACACCGTTTACTCCCTGTACCAGCGCCTCCCCGAACCGAAAATCCTGCATCTCGACGCCAACTTTCGACATCAACTATTGAAAGCCCTCGGTCAACCTCCCAAGCTGAATGCCAGATCCATGATGCGCTACTTTACTGTGATTGGCGATGTCAAAAACAGCGGGATTGCCCTGACGAGAAGTGAGTGGAACAGGGTCATTCACTTTGGCAGCAAATACGTCGGCAGAATCACAGAGGTGGAAAACGAACAGGCGTTGAAGATGTGGAGGGAGATGGAGATTGATGCCGGGATCAAGGGGAACGATGTCACGTTCAACATTCTGTTCACTGTCGCCTGCAAAGCGGGCAATTTTGTGCTGGCCGAGATGATTTACAAGGAGATGGAGAAGAGGGGGCATGTGTACAATCGGTATCACTACGTCAGCCTGATTTACTACTTTAGTCTCAAGTACGAGACTGGGGGGATGAGGGCGGCGTACCGGGAGATGGTGGAGCAGGGGGAGATTGTCGACACGGTGGTGCTGAACGCCATGATGTCGGGCTTGCTGAGGGCGGGGGAGGAGACGGCGGCGGATAGGATATACGAGAGGATGAAGGCTGCGAATTCCGACTTGGGGGAGGTGCCGGTCAAGGGGGGGGTGATGACGGAGAGGGCCATCACGCAGGTGTTGATGATGATGGGGAAGTTGGGGAGGAGGTTCCCCGAGCAGAGGGAGAGGTTTCAGAGCATGGCGTTGACGACGCCGGACCTGCAGACTTATAGGATCTTGGTGAATTACTATGGGAAGCAGGGGGATTTGGGGAGGGTGGCGAGGTATGTGGATGAGATGAAGTATTTTCAGATTCCGCTGCACGGGGCGATTTTTTTGGGGCTGTTCAAGGGCTTTGCGAGGCACGGGAGGCTGCACAGGAGTGCGTGGTCGGAGAGGCATTTGGAGGAGATTTTCAAGGCGCTGCTGAGGGCTGTGGGGGAGAGGGGAGGGGAGGTGACGGGGGTGCATTTGCAGACTTGGTTGGTGGTTTGGGTTTTGAGGGCGTTTGATGCTTGCTCGGGGAAGAAGAGGGTGATGGAGGTTTATGATGAGTTGAGGGGACGGTGGGGGGAGGAGGTGGATGAGGGGTTTGTGGGGGAGGTGCTGGGGGGGATGGTGAGGAGGGAGTTTGATTTGCATGCACAGAGGAGGGGGGCGAGGTATGGGATATGAAAGAGATATTTGCAAAATGAGATGGGTTGGGAAAATACAGGAGGGGGCATGTAACATATTTTTTGGGTGGCATTTGTCACATAAGAGAAACAAAATGGGAGGGCTGGGAGGGACACGGCATCGATGGAGATGCTTGTTGTATACTAGATGGACATGTACATACATATGAGGCTGAGCATCTCACGACATGGAAGATGAGAATGGGACCCGATATACAGCGGTATAAGCAGATGTTAAAAGAAAGACATAACCCGCTCACCTTCGTCACCCACCTTTGGCTCACCTACACTCACCCCAACCTCCGGCACCGAGCTGACCATCATCACCGTTTTTGCCTGAATACACAAGTTCATGCGGCTCACAGCTGAAGTCTCAGCTCCGGAGCTTTAAACGCCTTGCCTGTCTTTTGCTGCCATTTTTGGAAGACACCACGGACTGTTGATGTGTGCCGGGGTGAGAAAGAGGGGGGAGGGGGCCGTGCGCTTGTTAGAGGTTGTTCCAGTAGCCTTCGATTGGATGGCGATCACACAATGTAAACATATCAGGCGAGAGAGGGACAAGAGGAACTTTATGCGACCGGGTGTCCGATTTCGAGAGAGATTTGGAGTGTTTTCAGCTTTGAGGATGGGCTTTGACTTTCGGAAGTTGAAGTTGCGATGGTTGCGATGCTCTCTTTCCATCCGAATGTCGACATGTTGGCGCTCGATGCCTCATCAACCTCACCTCAACTATCCACGGTAAGTCAACATCGATATCAGTGTTTGAGACTTTAGAACCAAGACTTTCACTCGCAACGCTAACTCTCTTTTCTATATCCCTCACCCACCTACCTACCTAGCTAGCGACCCTGCCAGACGCCCGTTTCATAGCATCTTTCTTTTTCCCCCCCTCCCCCCAGCACCCCAATAGCCGCCTCCGTTACCCAACCCCAGCTCGGCACTTCCCTTGTCCTTTACGGGGCTTTTATAAAATCTATGCGATCAACCAAGCATAACATATCCCGCATTTACAGGGGAGGGAGCTTTCGGCTCTTGTCATCCACTCTGGTCCAGACGTTTTTGTAGAAGGCAGGGTAGTCCTTGTCTTTTCTCATATCTCTTCATGTTTCTACCTCCTTGATGAAGCTCAAACCTCCGAGTTGAGCGAAGCGTGGGGGAAGGGGGGGGGACCGGAACCATATTATATCCCCCTTGGTAAGAACTAGAATGTTTTGATAAAGGGAAGGTTTCAGTTGGCTGAGGGGGAGGAGGTGATCACCCATTCATTCATTCATTCGTTCACTCTTTTTACCCGCCCGCCCGCCCGCCAGCCAAGATATAGGCTGACCAGGTGATGGGTGATGGTATAGCATGAAATCTCTGGGGTGTTGTTGTGTTCTCTCAAAACGAAAACGAAAAATGTCGTGACCCGTGTCTTATAGCTCCAACTTGCCCAATTTTTCTTCTCCCTGGTGTGTGATGTTTTAGTCTCCTTTTCACCTTTTTCTGTTGTGGCTGGGACATCAACATTGACCATGACGAGGGCATCATCATCATGACATTTTTGTTTTCTTTTTTTCGATATAATTTTGTGAGTAACGTAACAGATGACAGGTCATCATGGACCCTTCCCAACCAACACCACCACCGCTAGAGGCGGACCTCTCCCTCGGCCCCGTCCTCCTTTCCTTCTCGCTGGCAACAGCAGCATCCGCCTTCTCAACAACATTTGTGCGATTCTTTTGCCTTCCACGACAACACAGAGCTGGGAATGGTAGATACAAGGCTGACGACTGGGGAAGCCTCATCGCCACGGTACGCCCCCTTCCATGACCTCTTCCCGTTATGTACTGACAGAGGTTGTAGCTAGTAGCCCTCATCTCGACAAGCTTCACCCTCGTCGAGTCCACCACCTCTTCCCCCGTCCGGGCACTTGAATACGACGTTCTGGGCCGGCCGTGGTATCTCATGAGTGTCACCTTCAGCAAGATAGCCATCTGTCTTGTCTACCTGAGGGTTCTTTCCGGGAAGGGGAGCCAATGGCGGTTTTTGTTGGGGGGGTTGGTGCTCGTTATGGCCGTGGTGAATTTTGCTTTCGCGTTGACGGTGAACTTGCAGTGTAGACCGCTCGAAAAAATCTGGAGGGGGGGGGAGGTGGAGGGGAGTTGCTGGGACGTGGTTGTGCAGAGGGATTTTGGGTTTTTCCAGGGGGCGTTTGGGGTTTTTACTTGGTTTTTCTTGGGGGGGTTCTCGGTTGTGATTTTTGGCATGGGTTTGGGGGATGGGAACACGGGGTGGGAGTATTGGGGGGCGTTTGGGGTTTGTTCTGCGTGGGTTTTCATCTTTCGAGTTTGTGAGAAGAGGAGGGGGGGCTTGCTAACATGTGATGACCCTACTCAGGTCGGGAATCTTCGCCATTGTCGGGACAGCAAGGACGGCACAAACAAGCGGGCTGGGAGTCTACACCCCCGACCACTCCTACGCCAGCCTCATGGCGACCCTGGAGCAGAATCTGGGTCTGGTCGCGGCGAATATATTAACCTTTGGGACGCTGTTTGCCTCACGCCGGAAGGGGTCCAGGCGGAGGACTCCATTCCAGAGCACCTCCTCCGCGGGCACATCAAGGAGCAGAAAGACAGGCAAGTCCTCGTCAAGCAGAGCGGGGAGCATCACTCAAACCATCACCCGTGCCTCCTCCCGCGCCAGCTCCCACAAATCACTCCACAGCAACAGCACAGCAGCCGAAGTGTCAAACGGACACAACAGACAGGGGCACTCCGCCAGCGTGAGCAGCCTGGGGAGTTTCTTCCGGGCTGATAACAACAACAACAACAACAACAACAACAACAACAACAACAACCATCACGACAAGTACGACGACGACAGGCATAGCAGTAGCGATGATGAAGGGACTTACTTTGAGGGCGAGGAGATCGACCTCGAGTCGGGGAACTGGTGGCCGAGGGGGATCATCAAGACTGTGAGTGTGGAGGTCGTGGAGGAGGTCAACGTTGATTACGTGCCGGATCGTGCTGCTGGGGAAGCATCATCATCGTCCGGTAATGGTGGGGGGGCAACGCGCGGTGAGGGCCCAAGAAGGGGAGCCAGAAACTCGGTGGTTATCGTTCCACCTCCAAAGGCGAGGGTCAAGAGGGGGAGTGTTGCTTTTGACGATCGGGCAGAGGAAAGCGAGGAGATGGCCGATTGGGAGGTTATGATCAGGGGAGGGCCGGCGAGGTAATCTGTGATGGGCATGAATGCTTCGTATCCCGCAGGGTTGAGCGGGCGTGGGTGAAACTCTTTCTTTAGACAGGCTTGATTATACATGGGACATGGATGCCGTTGGGAGATTGGGCAGGCGATCACGAAGAACACACATCAGGAGGCAGCGAGGCGTTGGTGGATAGCCGAGAGAACACGAGGGGCTGGATGGCCGTGCACAAATAAAAATTGCCTCATGGTCGATGGGACGAACTGAACCACGGCCGGATTTTCAACAAAAGTTCAATATTGTCTCAAAAGTAAACGCAATCATGTCCACACATACCATACCATACCATACCATACCATACCATACCATACCATACCATACCATATATACAACCCATCCTGCAGCCCCCCTAAACCTTCGCCTGAGCCTGCTTCATCAACTGCAGCGTCTTCGTCAACGCAAACTCACTCCTCCTCTTACTCCTCACCTTGTCAGCCTGCTCCTCCGTAAACCCCCTTGCCTCCACCGCCGGGTTATACCCAACCCCGCTCACCCTCCCCACCTCCTCACTCCCCAACACGCTCGCCTCCTGCCCATCAGGCCTCTTGTAAACAGTCACCACCGCCGCGCCCCCCAACCCCAAATTATGCTGCAGCGCATACTTTGTCCCCTTCACCGCCCGGTTGTTAGCCCACCCCCTCAGATGCCAGACCAGCTCGGCACACTGCGCGATACCCGTCGCCCCGAGCGGGTGCCCCTTCGAGATCAACCCCCCAGAAGGATTCACCACAACCTTGGTGTTGGGCCCGTAAGTGATCGCCCCGCTCCTGACAAACTCGTGCGCCTTGCCCGGCTCGGACAACCCAAGGGCGTCAATAAGACACATCTCGTTGGCGGAAAAGCAGTCGTGGAGTTCGCAGACTTGGCAGTCTCTAGCCGTGATGCCTGCTTCCCCCAGGGCGATCTCAGCCGCGCGCTGGGTCATCTCCCGGCCCACAAGATCAATGGAGGACTTGGAGAAGAGCGATGGCGCGTCGGTGGTGAGAGCCTGACCGGCGATGAGAATGGCGCGGTCTTTGAGGTGGGGGTGGGCGTCGAGGAAGGATTGGGAGACCAGGACGGCGGCGGCACCACCGTCAGAGGTAGGGCAGCACTGGAGCTTGGTGAGGGGCTCGTGGACGGCGGGGGACTGCATGATCTGCTCGAGGGTGTAGACGTCCTGGAACTGAGAGTAGGGGTTGTTGACGGAGTGGGCGTGGTTGATGCGGGCGATCTCGGCAAAGTCCTCTTTTCTGGCGCCATACCTGAAGTCGTGCGTCAGTGATGCATGTCACCAAACATGCGACCAAGAGGAAGCTCACTTCTCCATGTACTCCCTCCCAGCATTCCCGAAGATCTGCGGCGCCCCCGGGGCCTTGCTCAACCCCCTGGTCTGCGCCATCATCACATACGTCGTGCCGATGGGGTTCTCCCTGTCGTTCCAGTGAGAGCCCAAGCTTCCAGGCATCATCTTCTCCCAGCCCACCACCAAGGCACAATCAGACGCTCCAGACGCAATGAGGGTCCGGCCCATGTAGAGACCAGTAGACCCAGTAGAGCAGTTGTTGTTGACGTTGACGATGGGAATCTGCGTCATGCCAAACTGGTAAAAGACACGCTGGCCAGAGGTGGAATCGCCGTAGCAGAAGCAAGCGACGCCATTGTCGACGTCGTCGTAGGTGATGCCGGCGTCGAGGAGGGCTTTGATGCCGGCTTCGTAGCCGAGCTCGGTGTAGTCTACCTTGCCGCGGGGCTTGATGAACTTGGTCATGCCTACGCCGAGAACGTAGACGGGAGCTTTGGATTTGGGTGCCATTGTGATTGTTGTGTGTGAGGGGGGATGTTTGTTGCCAAGGTTGAATGATCAAAATAAGCGGTATCAAGAAAGAAAGAGTGAAGCGAAAGACGGTTTTATATCTGAAGGTGCTCAATGACACCTACACCCCGGTCCAAGAACGCAGGTCCCAATGAAAGGGAGGCAAACGGCTTCCCCACGTTTGCTTCCCCAGCATTTGAAATGCGGGGATTGGGGTGCTGTGCCGAGGCATCGGAAGCTAGCCAGCATGTTGCCACAGCTGAGCACTCGAGAGGGTTCGCGTCTCGGTTATCTCTGATTCGAGAGATCGTGGAGATGAGCGCTTCAACATGTTGTTTACTTTAGCTTGTAGATCTGTAAGGGTTTACTTCAAGAGACGAATTGGTGACCCTTTTGGTGAGGTGACGATGCCCATCGAGAGAAGGCTGCTGCCATGTGATGCCTGGTCTTGGCGAGATTCGACCATTTGCTGCGACGGGTTCTGATTGTGAGGAAGCTCGGTCTACCGTACCTCCCCCTCTGTGAGGAACGCGCTATCAAGGCCAATATCAAAGATTGAAGTTTGTCTTTCCAGAGACCGGGATTGTTGGACTCGAGGTGTTGAACGGATTTCCGAGACGAGAGTCAGCACACTTGAGCGGGATCTTGGCACGCTGTCCGCCTCCGTTTGTGGGGAGGCTCCTCATTGCCAAGGCTCAAAATCTGGGGAAGAGGGGCTGCTGGTGCTGCCTCGGGTTGACCTCCCCTGTTCATGATTGCTCATGATAAAGTAACTACACCCACATGGGTAACCCATCACATCCTCCTCCCTCACTTTGTAAAATGCAAACACTTGGTGTAAGCATAACTCAGCAAGCCCTGTCTCCCCATCTCCCCCCCAAAGCCAGAATCCTTGATCCCGCTGAAATAAGCCGCAAAGTTCGGCCTCTCACTCTGATTGATCCAAACACTCCCCGCCTCCAACCTCCTGGCAACCCTCTCCGCCTCCTTCAAGTCCCTCGAATAAACCGACGCGCCCAACCCAGCATTCGCCAAATTCGCCCTCCTCACCACATCATCCTCATCACTCCACCCCAAAATCGGCAACACCGGCCCGAACTGCTCCTCCTGCACCAACAAGCTCCCCTCCTCCGGCCGACTGACAATCGTAGGCTCCAACCAAAACCCCTTCCCACTCTCGGCCACATCGACCGTCTTCCCCCCCGTCCTGATGTCAAACCCCCTCCTCTTGCAGTCCTCAATAATCCCCTTGACAATCTCAAACTGCAACTTATTGTCCACCGGCCCAAACACGCTCGGCACCGTCCCATCCTCCTGGACCTGATACTTTTCCTCCACCTCCCTCACCAACCTCTCTAGGAACTCGTCATAAATGCCCTCGTGGACGTAGATCCTTTTACTCGCGACACAAACCTGACCTGCGTTGAAGAAACCCCCAGAAGCGATGCTCGGCACCGCCTTGTCAAGATCTGCATCAGGAAGCACAATACAAGCATCGTTTCCCGCCAGCTCAAGCGTGACCTTTTTCAAAGTCTTTGCGCAAGCAGCCATGACTTTTTTCCCGGTTGACGTCTGCCCTGTGAAGGATATCTTGTGGATCCCCGGGTGGGAGCACATCGCCGCCCCCAGCTCCGCTCCCCCGTTCAGCACCTGCAGCACGCCCGGGGGGAAGATCCCCCTGGCTAGTTCGATGTGCTTGAGGACGGCGTAAGGGGTGAAGGGGGAGGGTTTGACGATGACGCAGTTCCCCGTCACGAGGGAGGAGACAATCTTGATGTTGGAGAGGATGAGGGGGAAGTTCCAGGGGCAGATGGCGCCGACGGTGCCGATGGGGATGTGGGTGGCGATGACTCTGGAGTGGTCGTCCTCGTGCTGGATCTCGTCCGAGAGGCCGTTTTGGGAGTAGTAGAGGGATTGGGCGATGGCGGCTTGGACGTCGATGTTGGCGAGGATGGTCTGGTAAGTCTTGGTAAGCTGCTGCTGCTGCTGCTCAAATTTGACAAGGTGAGCGGGATAATGAGCACATACGGATTTGCCGGTCTCTCTGGCGAGAACAGCTGCGAGCTCGTCTCCGTGCTCCTTGATGTTGTCGGCCAGCTTCACGAGCAAGGCTTGGCGCTCGGCGAGGCTGGTTTGTGACCAGGTGAGGAATGCCTTGGAGGCGGCCGCGACGGCATCTTCAAAGTCCGACGCGGTTGCGATTGGGCAGGGCCAGAGCTCCTCTTCTGTTCGGGGATCGGTCACGGTGTGAGTGTCTTCGCTTCCGCGGAGCTCATCGTTGATGATGTTGTAGAACTGGAGCTGCATATTTTGTTCCTTCTGTTTATTTACCTAGATATGTGAAAGCGCCACAGACAAGAAAGCGAAAAATGTGGGCGATAAGGAGTGATATATAAGACCACCACCTGGCTGAATCCGGCATGAAGCAAAATACCCGGCCGGCACACCTTTCCCCACCGGATCATAAGCCAACGGCATTTTTTCTGACGTTCGTGTAGGGCTCCATCGCCAAGTCCCGACTGGTGGTTGTTAGAGGTTGGATGCGGAGAAAGGAGGGGTTCCGTCAGTCTAGCGCTTGCTATCGTTGTTTCCGGGAACGGCAGATGGGGTGGCTGCCCACTGGTATATTTGCTACTGGATATAAGGGACTTTAACAAAAGGTCAACAGGCCTTTCAAGATACCGAGTCGATAAGCCCCTCGACAATGAAGTGGCCTTGGATATGCATCGTAGGCCTTGTAAAATCATCGAGAGGTCTTTTACTGGCAGGACCTGATCGTGATACGAAACACCAACATTGAGATCTGAGGGGTAGTTAGTGTGGACGTTGCGAGGACGGAAAACAACCTTGACGTTGGATCGGATAGTGGGAGTGCTTGAGAAAGAAATACTTGGGTTTGTCCCATGAGTCTTTGAAAGTGTAACATGAGTGGGTGCTTGAGTGAAGCCTTGAGGATGGAAGGTAAAACAGAGGTGAAGACACAGGGTTAGGGTATGGAACGCGCCGACAGCCACGCAGTCGGAGGCGGCCGACGTCAAGAGTGGGGACGTCCCCTAGCTGTCTGAACCCCACCCGGCCGATAGGTAAACCTCCAAGACGAACGGCTGGCGGGAAGTTGACCGAACGGTTGGCTTCCAAGTTAGGTGGCTCTTTGTGGAAGTGTTTGTTACCAACGACTGGCAGCTCATAGGCTGTTTGTCTTTTGTATCTGGTAGTACAGAAGCAAAGGTCTGCAGTCTGCCTGCTTCCAGGCTTCTTGAATGCGGGGAGGTGGGATCGGGCACCGGCGATAAGTGGATAAGCAGCCCTGTGGGCAGCGGGGGAGCTCCGAGAGGCACCCCCGCGTTCAACCGATAAGAGCCTTGGTGGAGGAGGGAGGCTTGCCACGCGCCCGGTGCTGGTGACGTCCGCTGCATGCAACTGCCATCCCATGGCCATTTGGTTGACAGAAAGGGGATTGGATGCCATCCTGATACCCGGTGATATCTCTTTGTAGCATTAATAAATACCAGTAGTAGCACCCATCTCCCCGACCGACCGACCGGTTCTTTGTTCTTTTTGGTTTTTGGTTTTTAATTCTTGGTTCCTTACTACTCTAGCTCTCCCTGTTTTTGACATCTAGGGAAAGCAACCAAGAAAGACTAGACACTTGGGACGAACACCACTGGTTCCCCCGATTTCAACATGGCACCCTCGGCCATAGCCACCACCCCCACCACAGCTCCTACAGCCTCTCTGTCGACAGAGTATTCTGATACCATTACATTTTACCTGAACGGCACCCGTGTTGTCCTTGACGATGTCGACCCAGAGGCCACCCTTCTTGAATACCTGCGAGGCATCGGCCTAACTGGCACCAAGCTGTATGTCCCCTCCTCCTCCTCCTCCTCCTCCTCCTCCTCCTCTTTCTTCTTCTTCCTCCTTTTGTATCCCCGGCATATCACTAACATCCCCCCAGCGGCTGCTCCGAAGGCGGCTGCGGCGCCTGCACCCTCGTCCTCTCGGGCTTCAACCCAACCACCAAGAAAATCTACCACGCCTCCATCAACGCCTGTCTCGCCCCCCTCGTCGCCATCGACGGCAAACATGTCATCACCGTCGAAGGCATCGGCAACGTCTCCCGCCCACACCCAGCCCAAGAAAGGATAGCAAAGGGCAATGGCTCCCAATGCGGCTTCTGCACCCCCGGGATCGTCATGAGCTTATACTCGATGCTAAGGAACAAGGCCGACAGCAAAGAAGAGCTCACGGAAGAGGAGATTGAGGAGGGGTTTGATGGGAACCTGTGCAGATGCACGGGGTACCGGTCTATCCTGAACGCAGCACAGACTTTTGCCACGACAGGGAGGAAGGTAAAAGCAGCGGCAAATGGGGGCTGTGGCAGGGAAGGGGGCTGCTGTATGGAAAATGGCAGCGGGGGTGGGTGTGGGAGAGAGGTGGATGGCGGAGAGGCAACCAAGAGGTTCACACCGCCAGGGTTGATCGAGTACAACCCCGACACGGAACTGATCTTTCCCCCTCAGCTCAAGAAACACGAGCTTAAACCACTCGCGTTTGGAAACAAGCGCAAGAAGTGGTTCAGGCCGGTAACGTTGGAGCAGCTGTTGGAGATCAAGTCTGTATTTCCGCAGGCGAAGATTGTCGGCGGCAGCACGGAGACGCAGATTGAGATCAAGTTCAAGGCGGTGCAGTATCCAGTCAGTGTTTACGTCGCTGATATCCCAGAGCTAAGACAGTACGAGTTCAAGGAGGACTCGCTGGAGGTGGGGGCCAACATTACGCTTACTGACCTGGAGCATCTCGCGCTGGAAGCACGGGAGAAGTACGGGGAGAAGAGAGGGCAGGTCTTCGAGGCGCTGCACAAGCAGCTCAAGTTCTTTGCTGGGAGGCAGATCAGGAATGTTGGCACGCCGGCGGGGAATCTGGTGACGGCAAGTCCGATTTCAGATTTGAATCCTGTTTTAATGGCGGCTGATGCTGTTTTGGTGGCGAAATCGCTGGGCGAGACGACGGAACTTCCGATGAAAGAGTTTTTCCAGGGGTACAGAAAGACAAGCTTGCCGGACGATGCCGTGCTGGTCAGCATCAAGATCCCGGTGACGAGGGAAAAGGGCGAGCTTTTCAGGGCGTACAAGCAGGCGAAGAGGAAGGATGATGACATTGCTATCGTGACGGGTGCGTTGAGGGTGAGGGTGGGTGAGGATGGAGCTGTGGAGGAGGCGAGGCTGGTGTACGGCGGTATGGCGCCTATGACGGTGGCGGCGAAGAGGGCTGGCGAGTTTTTGAAGGGGAAGAAGTTTGCCGAGTTGGAGACGTTGGAGGGCACGATGACTGCGTTGAGCCAGGACTTTGATCTGAGCTTTGGGGTTCCCGGTGGTATGGCGAGTTACAGGAAGTCATTGGCGTTGGGCTTCTTCTACAGGTTCTATCATGATGCGATGAAGGAGTTTGCTGAGGGCGAAAGGGATGAGGAGGCAGTAGAGGAGATTGAAAGAGAGATCTCAACTGGCAAAGAGGACGAGGCGGCTGCGGCGGCATATGAGCAGGAGATTGTCGGCAAGTCGAACAACCATGTTGCTGCGCTGAAGCAGGCAACTGGTGAAGCTCAATACACCGACGACATCCCACCAGCGAGAAATGAGCTGCATGGCTGCATGGTCCTCTCGACCAAAGCGCACGCCAAGCTGTTGTCGGTTGACTTTTCGCCCGCGCTCGGTGTTCCAGGCGTGGTGGATTACATCGACAAGAACGACATGCCCAGCTCGGCAGCCAACCGTTGGGGTGCGCCGCACTTTGAGGAGGTCTTTTTTGCCGAGGATGAGGTGCACACTGCTGGCCAGGTCATTGGTATGGTGCTCGCCACATCTGCTGCTCGCGCTGCCGAGGGTGCTCGCGCTGTCAGGGTCGAGTACGAGGAACTACCTGCCATCTTCACCATGGAGGAGGCCATCGAAAAGGAGAGCTTCTACAAGTTCTTCAGAGAGATCAAAAAGGGAGATCCGGAAGGCGCGTTCGAGAAGTGTGACTACACCTTCACCGGTGTTGCCAGGATGGGCGGCCAAGAGCATTTCTATCTCGAGACCAACGCCGCGATTGCTGTTCCCAAGCCTGAAGATGGTGAGATGGAGATTTGGTCCAGCACCCAGAACCCCAACGAAGCCCAGGTTTACGCCTCCCAAGTTCTTGGTGTCCAGTCCAACAAGGTCGTCGTCAAAGTCAAGCGCATGGGCGGTGGCTTTGGCGGAAAGGAGTCCAGATCCGTTCCCCTGAGCTCCTACTGCGCTCTCGCTGCTAAAAAGACCCGCAGGCCAGTTCGTGCCATGCTCACCCGCGAGGAGGACATGCTCACCTCGGGTCAGCGCCATCCCTTCCTCGGCCGGTGGAAGGTAGGCGTCAACAAAGATGGCAAGATCCAAGCCCTCGATCTCGACATCTTCAACAATGGTGGTTGGTCTTGGGATCTCAGCGCTGCTGTCTGTGAGCGCGCCATGACGCACTCCGACGGCTGCTACCTCATCCCCAACATCCACGTCCGCGGCCGCATCTGCAAGACCAACACCGTCTCCAACACGGCTTTCCGCGGGTTTGGTGGTCCCCAAGGCATGTTCATCGCAGAACAGTACATGTCTGAAGTCGCTGATCGTCTCGGCATGCCTGCTGAACGGTTCCGCGAGATCAACATGTACAAGCCGTTGGAGGAGACTCACTTTAACCAACCATTGACTGACTGGCACGTTCCTCTGATGTACAAACAGCTTCAAGAAGAGTGCGACTATGCCGCTCGCCGGGAAGCAATCACCAAATTCAACGACACACACAAGTGGCGCAAGCGCGGGCTGGCTCTCATCCCAACAAAGTTCGGTATCTCCTTCACAGCTCTTTGGTTCAACCAGGCCGGCGCTCTTGTCCACATTTACCACGATGGTTCCGTCCTCGTCGCCCACGGTGGCACGGAGATGGGTCAAGGTCTCCACACCAAGATGACGCAGATTGCCGCCCAGGCACTCAACGTTCCGTTCGACTCGGTCTACATCTCCGAGACGGCCACCAACACCGTCGCCAACGCGTCTGCCACTGCCGCATCGGCATCATCCGACCTGAACGGCTACGCCATCTACAACGCCTGCCAACAACTCAACACCCGCCTCCAGCCCTACCGTGAAAAGCTCGGGCCCAAGGCAACAATGAAGGAACTCGCCCACGCCGCCTACTTTGACAGAGTCAACCTCTCGGCCCAGGGCTTCTACAAGACCCCCGAGATCGGCTACGTCTGGGGCGAGAACAAGGGCAAGATGTTTTTCTACTTTACCCAAGGCGTCACGGCCGCCGAAGTCGAAATCGACACTCTGACTGGCTCCTGGACCTGTCTGAGAGCGGACATCAAAATGGACGTTGGGCAGTCGATCAACCCGGCTATTGACTATGGTCAGATCCAGGGAGCGTTCATCCAGGGTCTGGGGCTCTTTACGATGGAAGAGTCGCTTTGGTTGAGGAACGGACCGATGAAGGGGAGCCTTGCTACTCGCGGTCCGGGGAACTACAAAATTCCTGGCTTCAGGGATATACCGCAGGTTTTTAATGTGAGCTTGCTCAAAGATGTGGAGTGGAAGGATTTGAGGACGATTCAGAGGAGCAGGGGGGTGGGTGAGCCGCCGCTTTTTATGGGGAGTGCGGTCTTCTTTGCTATCAGGGATGCGCTGAAGGCGGCGAGGAGGCAGTATGGTGTTGAGGCGGGGGTGGGGGTGGATGAGAAGGGGGATGGGCTGCTGAGGTTGGAGAGCCCGGCGACGGTGGAGAGGATTAGGTTGGCTTGTTGTGATCCTATTGTTGAGAGGGCCAGGGTGGAGGCGAGGGAGGGGGAGAAGAGTTTTTTTATTGCTATTTGAGGGGGTGGGAAAGGAAAATGAGGGATGGATTTTGGGTTCGGGTTGTATTATAATCTGAGTTATCTTTTTATCCGGTTGAAAGATGGAGAAATACGAAGTGGTGCTGGTTGGATCCGGGAATGTGCTTTCAAGTGTGCATGCCTAGATAAAGTGATGGGGGTTGTTGAGGCGGTGTTTTGTTCGTGACAGGCGGAGCAGTTTGGCTATGTCCGTTTGATGGAAGCAGTATCTTTCTGGAAGACGGATCTACATTACTTTTGCTAGAGCGAAGCTCCCATAAAGCCGTGGTGGGAATCAAGGCATGACAGGGGGTTCGCTCTCCTTAACGAAACCAAAGTTGTTAAAAAAGAGCATTCTCAGCAACTGGAAGTTCTCGGTGTGTTTATTGGCCTAGACGTTTATCTAGAGTATTTCCTCCTTTTGGCTTTTTATCATTTTTATTATTATTGTTTTCTGTTTATTTTTTTTTCTTACAATATGGGCAGAGAGGACCACGAGGAGGAGCTTCGCTGACTTGTTGATCGAGACAGGTTGATCAATGTGTCCTTGATACACTTATCGGTTTTCTAGAGACTCCCAAGTGCCATGTCTAAAATTAGGGGATATATGTCTTTTTTCTTCCCCATGAATGAACGTATTCCCATGGAACTTTGATATTTTTTTCAAACATTCCCTTGGACTCTTTCCCGCAGCAAGGCTTTCACATGCTGGTGGTGAGATGTCTTGGCGTTGATGGCTGCCACCGAGAGAAGCGTCGTCACAACGAGTTGCTGGCGGCTGTGGATCATCGAGTTGTACCTGATAAGACCCAGAAGACTTTGTTTTCATATGATGAGCGACTGTAGGGATTGCAATGTCCTCCTCGAGGTTTGTCTCACTTTCAGACCAGGCGCCTGGCAAAGGCTGTGTGTGTGGCTGTGGCTGGTGGGCTCCACCTATTCAGGGGGAGGAATCTGGACCTTCAAAGGTGGTTTTCTCAACAGGTAAGTGGGCCGGCCCTGTGGCTGCCCTTGAGCCACAGGCCCGCGGAGGTCGTTTGAATCCGAGATAAGTCGAGGTTGACTTCCGTCACATCTACTCAAAAGCTTGTGGTTGCTGTGGAGATGCGGCTCTTTGTTTACACCTCCTGAAACCACGTTGAGAGATTTTGTTGAGATTGATGATGAGCTCCGGGGCTGTGCTGCATGCACCGCAGGAAGCGTCACCCCTTTCTTGTCACCTTCCACTAAGTATAGGGTCGAGTAAACGGTTACACACCAAAAGCTTTTGATCGACCGGTCTTTTTCTGGATGGTTGGTGTTGCGGCGATTAGGAGGCACACGACGGCCAGGGGGGGGGCTTGTAAGCGTGGTGAGTTGGTTTTCGAGAGGTTTACCTCTGTGGCTCCGAGCGGGAGGGGTTGTAAGAGGGGAGAGGGGATGGGGGATGAGGAGTAGTAGTAGTAGTAGGAGGAGGAGGAGGAGGAGGAGGAGGGACAGCAGGAGGAGGGACAGCAGGAGTAGGGACAGCAGGAATAGGGACAGCAGGAGAACGGACAGCATGAAAAGGGACAGGAGAAGAAAGGGCGGCAAAAGGACGAGGAGCAGGAGGAGAAGCACATCTGCCCGATTTTCATGGAAGACCTGTTTGAGCAGAGCTTCGACAGGGTGTTTGAGTTGCCCTGTCGTCATCAGTTCCACCTCTCATGTGTGCGGCCGTGGCTGGGGTTGGATAGTGTGAGCGGGAATGATATGGGACCGCCTCTCCATTTTGCGAGGGATTGTCCTTATTGTCGACAAAAGGTGACGCTGTTTGGGTTCGTGCGGGCCGCGGATGACAAGATTCGGAAGGATAGAGAGGGTCGAGTGGGTTTGGGTATCGAGTGAGGGATGGGAGGGATCGGATCTCTTTTCTTTTGAGATTGTATATAAGTTATCCATGATTGGGATGTATTTTTAAGAGAGAATACATACCAAATCATGGATAACTTATCTACAATCCAACATAAGATGGATATAAAAAGGTTGGACAGAAGAGAGCGAAACTATGATCAACTCAGCAAAGTTCGGGAACACCATCGATTGTGTACATAGCACCAGGTTAGATCACTCGTTTATACACACACCTCATCGTACACATCTTCATAATCTCATTACAAGCGAGTGGCAGCAGCGGCATCACAAGTTACCTAGCTTTCCAACGCTTCCACCCTCCCCCTCACTCCAAACACCACTACCATTATCTAAGTATTTATCTCATGCAAAAAAACAACAGCAACCAATACCTTCCCCCGTCACCTCAAACTACTTGTTCAACGAATTCAGCCTCCTACACTGCGGCATGGGAAAGTTGTTAGCCAATTCCATCTTGTCCTTGTTGTAAGAAAACCACCCCGTCGCCTGGTCCTTCAGCTCCTGCTTCCTCTGCATCTCCTTCTCACACTCGATCCTCAGCTGCTGCACAAACACCACCTCGGCCTGCCTATCCAACCAGTTGAACTTGGCCGGGGTGTAAGACTTGATGTCGGCCTTGTTGAGGTAGTACTTTGTCTTGTAGTTTGGCATCATCCTCTCCACAGTATACGACGCATACGGCTGGTCAAACACCATGCTCGGCGTCGCCGGCGTCGTGATGGTCGTCAACCCGGAGAAAATAGACGAAATGATGGGAAAGATGAATAAGATGATGATGGGTAAAAGTCCCAATATCGTCCCGAGCATGCTGGCCGGTGGTTCCTCCTGCCCGGGGTTTCTAGGCCTTGCTCTTGGTCTGCCGCCGCCGAATTGGTGGACTCTTATCCCTGGCCCGCCCATGCCGCCGAGGTTGAAGAAGAATTGTCCGCCGTCCATACCTGTTCACTTGTCAGCATCCATTTCTTTTCACCTCCCTCCCAGAAGTACTCACCCCCAAAAGGCCCCCCAAACCCACCACCCATTCCCCCGCCACCACCCCCAAAAAACCTAGCAAACATTTCTTCAGGACTAATCTCCTCCTCCCAACCCCCGAAACCTCCCCCCCTTGGCCGCCCCCCAAACCCACCCATCCCTGTTCCCTCCCTCGCCGCTGCCCTGGCCGACTCGAATCTACTATCGGGATCAGTCCCAAACCGATCAAATTTATCCCTCTTTTCCTTATCCCCCAAGACACTGAACGCTCTCGCGACCATCTTGAACGCCTCGTCCGCGTGCTCGTGCCCGTTTTTGTCGGGGTGTGTCAGGAGGGAGAGCTTGCGGTATGCCTTTTTCACCTCGGAGTCGGTGCATGTTTTTTGGATGTCGAGGATCTCGTAGAAGGCGGTGGGGGAGCAGCGGCGGATGCGGAGGACGGCGGCTTTTTGGTCGGGGGTATAGGTGCGCGATTGGGAGCCTTGGTTGTGGCCGTTGTGGGTGGAGGAGGTGCCGGCTGCTGTGCGGGAGCGGGCGGTGCCGTCGCTGGCGGAGGCGCCGGAGGTTTTGGCTTCGGGCATGGTTGCCCTTGGGACTGCGGTGGTGTTGAAGTGGTGGTGGCGGTGGTGGTGTAGTAAAGGGGGTGATGTTGGAGTTGGTATCTATCGGCTGTCGGAGACGGGGGGAGTCGCAAGACCGGTTGGTGGAATCAGGGTTATCTGTCGCAACAAGAATTCTCTCTTCTGAGATTGGGAGAGCGATGATAAAAAGCAACAAGAACTGCCTCTGCGAAAAGAGAGGTCGTAAAAAAGTTAGATTGCGATTGGATCTTGCAGAGTCGAACGCAAGCGATACACCACTGGTGACAGACAGCGACAGGAGGACACACCGGAGAGCGTGGCTTTTTTGGAGACCGCCGCACACTGACTGCAGCGCCCCCACACTCGCTTTTCTATATCACCCCCACGAACAACGTCCTTCCAGAAGTTGAAATGAAACGCGGAAGCCAGAAAAAATAAGACGATAGATTTGTTGAATATAGTTCAATTCAGACATCTATTTTCCATTGTGAATCCATCACACCCCTGTGACACTGGTGAGTGAACTCTTCCTCCTGCTGCTGTTCCAGAACCATCTGATTCTCCAGGTGCCAGGGACAACAACCCGTTGGCCCGTGCGTGACGTTTTTTTCCCCGGCAGGGGGCGCTGTATCGGTTGCTTAGTCATCTCGCTTGCCCTGTCGCAGCGGCAGAACCAGCCAAACGACGTCACTGGTTTTTGGGGGAAAAGTTCATTATGGATTTGTGTGAGTGAGTGAGTGAAGAGTGAAGCGAGTGAAGTGAGCGACAACATGTGGAGATGAGACGACGAGATATTGGAGACTTACGACCGCACTGAAGCTCTCTAGTCAATCGAATACTCAGATACCCGTCTTGAAACCGTCGACCAAATACCAGTGCTCAGAATGGCTTCAACAAACCAAGACAAAGTCACCTTCCGTGACACCATCCGCGCCTGGGGCAGTAAGTCAACTCCTAAAAACCACTCTCACACATCCCCTATCTGGTCCACCCCCCTCCCCTTCTCTTTCTTCCCCCTCCTCATTCACCATTTTGATACTAATACACACCCAGCATCCTCCATCCCCCCAATGACCCTCTCCTCCCTAGCCCTAGCCCTCCACCTCCGCCCTTTCCAGCCCCTCCCCTTCCTCTTCTCCCCCCTCCTCGCCTTCTCCTCCTACCTCACCCTCGCCGGCTTCAAAGTCGACGGCGCCGGCACAAACGCAGCCTGGTCAGGCATCTACGTCCTCCTCGCCTCCCGCCGCTCACCCCCGGGCGGCGTCCGCCAAAAGTTCATGTCCCTCCGCGGCGGCGTCCGCGGACTCGCAATGGGAATCGGCGCCATCAACACCGTCTGCGGAGCCTACGTCTACGCTACCGGCGACCGCAAGGCAGAAGAAGAAGAGAGGAGGGAAGTAAACAGGTGGGGAGTGTATGATGATTGAAACTTGTTACTCAAAACTGGAGATAAAAAGACTGAAAAAAGGGGGAGATGGCAATAGGATTTCGACGATATGGCATGCGAGTTCAAGGATGGAATGACACAAGGCTGGTTGTTTGTCTTCTCAAAATTTGCATAGTTTCTATCGACGCTCCTCCCACCAGTTGCCCGGCAAAAGAAGCACGGCAGCCACACCTAGCCAAAAAACTCAGCATGGACATACCCGGGGCAGGTAATATCACCCCCATGTCTCTGTCTTGTACATATAAAATATACTATACAACTAGTGTAGCATAGTCCCCCTCAATAAACGGGTTCTCACTCAAAAAAGACCCAAAAAATGTACCCAGAGAGATAAAAGAAAACAAAAAGGAGGCTACTAGGGAATAAAAAAGATGCTAGCCGCCAATAAAAAAACAAAACTAGAAAAAAAAACGCCAGGGAGACCACTTCAGCACTTGATCAGTCTCCGCTCCCTTGTCCCAACGAGTCTTGAGGGGTTTCTATGCCACTATGCCATCCGTCCCAAAAATACCGATGCAGTATATCAAAGGTAAGGGGGTTGTGTGAATGCAATGATATCAGACAGCCTCGCCCATGGTGACTCGTCCCACGATCCCTGCCGATTTCTCCTCTTGTCCCAATCTACCCAAAGCTGTGCCATTGCACTACTCTTCCAATACTTTGCCTCGCTGAGGCGCCGCTGATATTAGCTTAGTGCCTGAAAATAGCCAGATGACGGTCATGATGAGGGCGAAGAAGGTGGCTCGGAGGAAGTTTCGGGTTCGAAATGGCAAGGTCACCTCTCGAAAAAGATTCGAAATGTCGGCCGGCTCAAAGCCGGTGATGTAATTTACGTCACAGTCTCGGACCTTCGGCTCAGCGTACCTCTTGTACTCGCTAAGCACGTTGCCAAGCTCCCAACCAGAAAGTTTGCGCACCACACCAACGACACACCCAGTGCGATGCTGTCATACTGTCAGAGAACTGCTTCGTAATAATGCAAAATCCGGACTGAAATCATACCTTGCCGTGATTGCAGTGAATCAGTAATGGGTGATTCCTGCGGTCCAGGACCAGCCGGAGAATTGACCTCATGGTGGCAATCGGGATGGCCTGCTTCTTGGTGCCCTTCATGTCAAAGACGCAGTGGTTGATGCCATTCCTCTCAATGAACTTGTCATAGCCTTGTGGGAACTCTTTTTGTACAAGGGTGCTGCGTTTCATGTTAGTAACAGCTTCCTTGCAAAATGGAAGAGCAGAGTGGATGGTGCCTACACAATTGTTTTCAACTTCAAGCCCTCGATAAAGCCATAGTCCTCCGACTGTGGGAAACTGCTTCTGTACACGCCTGGAACAACGACACCAAAATTGGAGGGCCGGCCCTCGGTTGGAAGTATCCTGTCCAGCTCAAGAGCTGATATTGAGCCAGACTCGAGGTCGTCATTTGGCGGGTGAAAGGCATCGCGGGGTCCGGTGGTGGATGTGCGGTGTTTCTGACTTGAGAGCTGAAGCTGTTCCACATCTCTCTCCGGGTCGGCGGCATGCACTGATGGCGATGACTCGAGGCTGGATTGACTGCTGTAGGTGGTAGATGTCGACGCCGTGCTTCTTCTCTCGTCCCCGTTGGCCTGATAATCCAGTGTTTGTTTCTCCATTTCGTCTTCTTCGATGTATGGCCGAGCACTCCTCTTGGACATGACAACTTTCCCTCCTTCAGACATGGCGAAGAGACCGAGAGTCGTTTTTATGGCAGTGCCAGCACCCATGACAGGAGGTAACAGGTAGAATGGGTGAAGCCAAGGTTGGGTAGTCGTTATGGGGCAGATTGGAAAATGTCGGATCCGATCAGACCAGGAAGTGGGCGGTGGAGCAGTGGATGGCGGTCGCCGGGGTGTGGTCTCACGGGACGGTCGGAGGAAGCCGTGAACAATGCAGGCGAGAGGTGGATCGTCGGCCAAGGTGGTCGGGTCGGTCAAGAAGGCCGGGACTCTTTTTGCTTTTTGAGTTTTTAGGAGGATGAAGTGGAAGTGATGCCGGGAGTCGGGGACCGGGAGTCGCGAGTTAGAGCGGGATTGTTGGGTAATAAGAGTGGGTGGCTCGGTGGGCAGGATCAGAAAGAGATCCTAGGCACCTCTGAGTGGAGGGCGTTGCTGGTGATTACGGTTTCCCCATCTTGACAGAGAGAAATGAAAAGGTTCTTTGGGATTAAAAGAAAGGAGAATAGAATAGGGGGGCTGCCTTGCCTGTCGCAAAGCAAAAAGCAGGGCGAGAGGGTGCTGTGCTGTGCTCTGGCAGCTCGAAGCGATTTGGGTTGTGGGCTGTCGAAGGTAAAACAGTGAAAAGAAAGTCAAACGTATGAGGGTGCGGGTATGGGGATGGGGTCCTGGTTGTGGTTGATGAGTGGGCGCTCCACCAAAGACGGTGGGGTGGTGGTGGCTGCACAGTGTCAATGAACGGGCATGCCACTGCGCGAAGCGTCCAGTTGTCCAGCCGCGGGACGACGGGAGCTCAAACTGGGTTAGGGTCACGGAGAAAGACAGAGTCCGTCTTTTTCTTTGATCTGGAATTCTCTCCCCTCTCTGCTACTCTCTCTGACGAAAAAGTCGACGTTTCCTCGCCACCAACAGCCAAAAAGAGCTGGAAGAGTCCCTGCAGTGAAAGCCTCGTCAAGGCACTCTAAATCCCTGTCCGTTACACCGAGTGTGTACCTGTACGGAGCTACGTCGGGGTTAAACGTTGAGAACAGAGGTAGCAGACTCGAGTTCCTACCTTTGCACAATGACATCTTTCCCCTCCCACAGCGCCGTCAGCGTACGCCATGCAATTCCCCCAGGTCGTACCCCTTCCCCTTCTTTGAGATTGGGGATATTTCCCTTGATTACACATCACAGAATACAACCCCAGGCCGCGGGCGGGGGATACAATTAGCAACAATGCTGTCGTAGAACCGTCTCGTTTCCCCCACACGAACTCTAGGTTCTCCGCTTCTTGGCGGCGAGTCGCGTGCATAGCGCACAGCATAGCACAAAAGTCACCATGTTCTTCTTTTCTTTTCATCACTTGGGACTTTTCCATGCGCTTCATGTGGCTGCTCGAAAGCCACGTTGACAAGTGGATGATCAGTTTGTTGACGCCTGATCTAGTAGCGTAGTGTACCCGCCTCATCTGTGACCGAGCGAACGCGCGGAGGAGATGCCAGATCGCTGCACGCTCACACGGCACACTTCTTCCCTCAGAAGCGAGGCGGTCAATCAAAATATCGATCTAGACTCGCTACCCGGATGGATCCGATTTGGGTGAAACATTATCCATCCCCCAAATCGTCGAGTCTTTTCTGTCTATGCAGCCAAGTCTCTCAAGAGATGGGAAAATCCAGTTCATTGGTAGACCTGCCCACAAAGAAACATACGATTTCTACATCATGAATAAGAACACTGCACTGCTCTTAATACCGCAGATATTCCAATTCCCCCCTTCTCTCCCAAACTCAACCCGTCTCTTCGGGACAAAGGACACTGCGAAGCGAGAAGATGGAATTGGAAAGCTCTCGCGTGTAAGAGCTATGTCGCGGCCTGGATTCCGCGTCGGCCTGGTACAAAATACGTCATAGGCCCCTCCAGCTAATTGTATTTTCTGGGGTCAAGGGTGTGTCCGTGCACTCATCAAAGAGAACCCTGAGAAAACACCCCACGCAAATCAAATTTGTGTTTCACTGTGATTGGTAGAAAGTCAACACAGTTTCTCGACGCTATTTCCACTTCCTGAGCAAGAGAACAAAAAATCAAGAGACTGAACTGACGCAGTACACTATATTTTCCACGCTCGCGCGTTTGCCAGTTAAAAAAGCGAGGCTTGACGGTGGGATTCTGTTGTGGTGGACGTCAAACTCGGCAATGCAAGCCCCTAATGCACCCCAGTTTGGATGCACATCCCACGCTGGGCCACCCGGGATGTCAACCGCCCGCTTTCGAAACCAACAAAACAGCCAAATCCCACGCCGCAGTTCGCAGCTGGTTTCGCCAAATGAACCAATCTGAGGAAGCTTGGGGGGGGAGACTGCTCTCGTGATCACACCCAAATGAAGCCTGGAATTAATAACACCGAGCAAAATAGGGGATGGTTTCGAACGAAGCCAGTTCTTGCTTCTCACTAACCGCTTTTGGTACCCGCGAACCATTCCTCAAGGCCTGCGCTGTTGTGTGCGGTCACGTGTTGCGCACGTGACACCTGGCTGTCACCGATCGCACACTTCTTACCACATCTGAGAACCGATATGGGACAGTTGGAGAGATATTCCTCTGTGGTGAAACAAATAGATGCATCTATGCAAGACTTCTACGAGTTTACAGTCGACCTCGATATCCTGTTCGTCCGCAATCCCGGTAAAAAGTACATTTTCGTCGACCTCATCTCACTCACGATGTTTACCAGATCTCTCATCATCCCTCCATGTTCATTAACCACATAATCACGACTCGGTCAACCCACATGCTCACCACTACCAATCTCACACATCAACCCAACCTCCCCGGCACAAAAGGATGCCCAGCACTCAACCCCCCATCCACCGCCCACGCCTGCCCATTCACATAACTACTCTCATCACTCCCCAAAAACAACGCCACCCTCGCAATCTCATCCGCGTGTCCCCCCCTCTTGAGGGGATTCAGCTGCCCAATCTTCTTCTGCGTCCCCCTCTGCCTTGCCATCTCAAACACAGGCGCCGTCATCCCCGTCTCGATCAGCCCCGGACACAGCGCATTAATCCTCACCCCCGTTCCCGCCAACTGATAAGAAATCGTCTGCGCCATTGACACCACGGCCGCCTTTGAAGCCGAGTAGCTCGTATCACCAGCATTACTCCTCAACCCCGCCACCGACGCAGTAGCAATAATACTCCCCCCCGGAACCTTTTTACCCGGACTGGTCTTTTGCATCGCCGGGGCGGCGTGCTTGGCTGCCAAAAAGACAGACAGAGAGTTGACGCGCATCGTTTCCATGAAGCCGGATGGGTCGACGTCGGTGAAGAGGGCGTTGGGGCCGATGGTGCCGGCGTTGGCGAAGAAGACGTCTAGCCTGCCGTAGGTGGTCATGGCGTGGTTGATGACTTCGACGACAGAGGGCTCGTGGGCGGCGTCGAATTGGCGGGTGTGGACGTCGACTGAGGGGTAGAGGGTTGTGAGTTCTGCTTTGTGGGCGGCGAGGTTGGAGGGGTCAAAGTCGCAGATGTAGACTGCGCGGGCGCCGTTTTGGGCGAATTGGTGGGCTGAGGCGCGGCCGATGCCGAGGAGGGAGTTGGCGCCTGGGAAGTTTGTTAGCCCTATGTTGATGTGTTTGAGTATAGGTGAAGGGTATGATATATGAACTTACCAGTGATGATGACCACCTTGCCAGCGGCTCGGGGGGTGGTGGATTCAGGGGCTACTTTGATGATGGGGGCGAGGCTGGAGCTGCCAGAGAGGTGGTTGGCCGTGGCCTCGAGGCGGCGTTTGGCTTGGTCTGACATTGTGATGGAAGACTAACTACTACTTGGGACGTGAGGAATTACAAGGTGAACTTCCCATCAATTCAAGAAGATTGAGAGGACCTTTTAATGAGATGGACGGTTGAGCATGTAAGACGGTAATGCTCGGTGTGAAAGGCGGGGATGCGGTTAGGTGGGGCCGAGCCGAGGCCAACGGAGCATCCGACGTCAATGTCTCGGTTGGGAAAACCAATTCCGTCTTCATCTCCATTGCCAAATGGACTTTCGTTGACGACTCCAATTTTTTGTTGATGTTGTTGGCGATACCATGGGAGCATGGCCATGTTTGGAGGTTATGACATTGGGGCGGTTCACGATGGCATTGCGCAAAATTGAAAAGACTTTGGTTCACGGCTGCACCGAGAGTCCAACTCGCCTCGTAAAAATGGTTATTCAAGTGTCTTCACCCGATGGTGTGTCGGTCAAACACATGCAGCATCGCACCTTCTTCATGAGCAGTGTTGGGCAGTGCCTCCTGCTTGCGCCTTCCTTCAAGCAACGATATACTTAGGCAGCAGTCACCAATCAGGCCAACCCAATTTGAAGTTGCACTTGTCTCAAACCTTATCAATCCGCTCTTTCATCCCATCTCAATTGTTCTTCTCACGCTATCTCTCATCTTTCGTCATGTCCAGATACACAATCGCTGGTGCTTGGCAGGGCCTCAAGGACACGGTGAAGCCCATCTTATCGGAAGCCTACTACGAAGAATATTACGCGAGAGTGCCAGAGGATTAACCCGTGGCTGAGGAAGAACCTATCGCAGTTCGTCTGTCCATTTAGAGTTCATAATCGCTGTCCGTTGTACTGACTGCGATCCAGGATCGTGAAGAGAATGTGGCGGTAACGGAACCTCATCAATACACGCCGTTTGTCAGACTCGACTACCAGTATCAGGCTTCTTCGTCTGTTGCCAGGATCTCGTCAACAAGATATTGAATGCGAGCTGTATGTCACCGAGTTAGCCGCCCGCGGTTGACCGTTATGAAGCCCTCTCCTACGTGTGGGCGATGCCTCGCCGACGACCCCTATCCAGGTCAACGGCGACGCTCTGCAAATTGGCCTGAACCTTAGAAGCGCCTGTTGAACCTGAGGTTGCTTGGCCGTCCCAGAGTACTTTGGGTTGGTTGCAATTTGTATTAATCAGCAGGAATACGACGAGAAGCCTGGTCAGATCAACGTGATGGGCCAGATATATCGCAGTGCATCACGATGCGCCGTCCGCCTCGGCAAGGCACATGTGTCAAAATCGAAAGATGTTCCCCAGAGAGACACAAAGAAAGCTTTTGCTGTTCTTAAGATTCTCGGAGAGGAGGGGGTCGAGATGGAAAGTTGGGCAAGAAAGTCGAGCCACACCAAGGCGAGATCTATAAGAAGCTGAGGGCTGATATGAATGTGGAGGATGCCGTCTTTGAGAACAAGTGGTGAAGGGAGTATGAACTGCTCAGGAAATTATTGTCGCCAAACGGGCTCTAATGGTAAATGGGCCGCATCAGATGGAGTGGGATTTTTACGTGACGCCATTCAGCATGGCTTGGACCTGGATCTGACAGCCTGGACCGTCAATGTTCTCGGGGTTGGTATCCCACTTGTTACGGCAGTGTTTGAGGACGTCCAACGGATTCGGGACTTGGCAATAACACCAAGCTCAAACCCTTGCCGATGAGCTTCTCGGGTATTTGATCCATACACGGGCGCGTGACGCTTCCGACCTTCGAGACAAGATATTTCGTGTCTTGGGCTTTTCTGGTGGTCGGTTGAAAGATGCTGGGGTCGCACCGGACTACTGGTCTACTGCCGCCCAGGTATGTCGGGATGCTGCTATTCGAATCATTACTGTTTCTGGGAATTTTGATATCTTGGGTCTCTGCATCCGAGTTGAGACGCCAACAGCACCCAGGGATCCCTCATGGGTTCCAGACTGGAGTGTACAATTCGCGATCGCTTCCCCTCTGGTATACGACGCACTGGGACAACCTCGGAGTACACATGCTTCGAAGGGGTCACCGCCTGTATCTTGGCGTGCTCAAGGACATGTGATCGACATTGTTGGTCGTCTGGCCCCCATACAGCGCCAATTCGCCATTGTCGAAGGTGTGCCTTACACAGTGGAAGAGGCAGGAGAGACTTCGGGATTTAGGGAGTCCATGGTGGAGTTGTTCGGCATTGCTTGGAAGACCTTGGTTGCGAGTATCCCCTTTTTGGCCGTCTATGTTGAGTGGGAGAGCTTTACAACGGAGCTCCATCCAACGAATCCTGACCCCATCTCAGCAGATGCCATGTCAATATTCTGCCAGACATTGTGCACCGGCACACTTATGCCCGGTGGAAGAGAGGAGACGGAAAGGGCCTTTCATCACTGGCTTCCTGCTCTATCAACGATCAGGAGGCTTATGGCCATGAAGGCAAACAAGAAGGCAGATAAACTGTTCAAGACGGCAAGCTTGCTTGGGTATACCAGGAAGAGGCGGCAAAGCTACGGGTACTTCATTCCGTACTTATCGCAAGTGAAAGAGCGGAGGATGGGAGCCACAGTTAAAGGATATCTCTGTCTGCTTCCTTGAAACACAGAACCGAATGATCAAGTTTACATTCTGAGCGGTGGTAGGGTGCCTGTGGTTCTTCGACCACGCAGTGACGGAACGGCTGAATTCATCGGCGAGGCTTATGTGCATGGAATCATGAATGGCGAGGCTTTTAAAACAGAAAGCTACACCGACGTTAGAATAAGATGAGCTGAAAAGACTCATGTCGATACCGTCAACGTCGCAATATCACCGTTGAGGCTGGCTCGATCGGAGCTCAAACACGGGAGCACTCGGCACACCTTTGAACGCCATCGACCCAACACGAGGGAATGGCACCCCAACCAGCCATTGGATTCTTTTCACAAGCACCTTGCTGCCACGAGCCCATCAATCTTCCAGCCCTTCGGGCTGTCTGCCTGCACGCTCATCACCACCACCACACTTCGGACACGAGGTTCTGTCGAACCGAGTTCTATTGGCTTGGCGGCCGATCGAAGCTGGCTTGTCTTGAAGAAAGTGCGGGTGGCGTCGACACCTTTTTCCAGGTCGCCGACCTGGGCTTTTTCACCATGTGCAGAAAGGGGTGGGAGTGGCTGCTTCTAGTAGGGCTGGAGAAGCGCCCCTTCTTCCGACCCGATCGAAGCAAGACAGGAGTGCTAAGAATAGATATCTTTCTTTCAAGATGCAGGTCCGGGATCCTATGCATGACTGTCAAAATGCGATGATTCGACCACCGCTTTATGTACGGTTCTAACCCCCTAACCTTTGTGCCTGGTTGGTAGCTAGAAGGCCGCGTCACCAGAGAGGCAGACCACTTGCTCGGAGATGTTAGAACCGGCTTATCAATTCCGGTAGTTGTCTTTTAACTTCTCTATCAGCCGCAGTATGGGGGAGGGGGGTTGGTTCGACTTGTTCAGATTGTTCGGGTGGAAGCATGGAATACAACTGTCTCATGCCGCCAACCATCGACTGCAACTCCCGCGGCTGGATTTCGAGAATATTTTCTGGGCTTCTATGGGGGGAGGGGGTTTTCACAGTACACCTAGGATCTTTTCAGCCTCCTACTCCACGAGAAGGATCAAAAACGGTGGTGGCTTTTCAGCCGCTGTGATCACAGGATGTGTGTGTGGTTGGGAGGAAACTGGGATGACCTCATGGCTTTGCTCCTCCTCCTCCTCCTCGATGACGCACCATTGTTGACGGGTAGTGAACAACTGATGAGTTTGCCAAAATGACGGTGAAACCCAATATCTTCGAGAGCCCAACTGTGGGGGTGGGGGAGGGGGGGAGCTATAGTAGCAAACATGACCCAAGGGCGAAAGCATGAGCTTTTCGTTTCTATTTAGCAAACATTTCGAGGGTACAGGAACCCCTCCGCAGCATATGTACTGCATCAACACACGACAGGTTTTTTTTCTCTGTCTGGTTGCCGTGACCTGACCTGACCTGACCTGACCTGACCTGACCTGACCTGACCTGACCCTGGGTGCGGGTGGGATGGTCTCACTGCGGGAAAATTTGTGCGAGGGGGGGTTCATTGGAGGGTAGAGGGAGGAGATGTAATTTTGCTTGTACGTGCATGGAAAGGTTAATAAAAGGTTGGGCAGGTTGGTTGGGTAAATGGGGGGGATTATTACACCGAGGTGCGGTGATGTGCACAACGGATTTTGGTGAGAGGAAGCCCTTTGGGTAGGTGATGAGGAGGAGTTACTTAGGTGGGGAGCGGTTGTGAGACTGTGGGCTGAAATTGGGAGAGGCGGGTTTGTTCGACGTTGGGAAAAGGGAGGATAACACGAGGTTTGAGGGTTTCGTGAAAGTTCCCCCCAGGCTTTGCTTGCTGGGTTTGAATGGTTGATGAGAGAAAGGTGTGATTTGGTAATGGGTTTGGACAGGATGGTTGGGTCATGGAGATGGGAATGGAGATGAACCTACGACAACGGACGGGAAGGGGAGACGGTAGAACACGCCATTCGCCGTTTCATTTTTCGGCTTTCGCGAATCTGGGATCGACGGTACAGGCTTGAGATTACCAAGATTTTACCTCCGTTGGGTGTGTGTGGGCGGGACGGACGGCGACGGACGGGGTGGAGGGGAGAAGGGAATGGGGACAAGGGGTTGTGAGAAGGCTGCAGGAGGGCGAGCGGTACCTGGATTGTTTTATGCAAGCCTACACGGTAATCCACATGGCCTTTTTTTTTTTTTTTGATCGAGGAGAGCTGATGGTGCAGTAGACGGGGTTGCATGGGGAAAGAAGGAAGCCATTGGGTGAGAGAGAAGAGGCGTGAGTGGCGCACAAGGAAGGGCGGGGGAGGGGGGGGGGAACGGGTGGTTGCAGATTCGTCAGTCTTCGACTATGTGAGATTTTTTGTCCTGCATTCCGGTCTTCATACGAGACTATTCTCGTCGGGCGGCGGGATGGTGCAGCGGTTGTGTAACGGTGAGTCCACTTGTCGCCAAGGGGGATTTGGCTTGCGAGTAGTGGGTATCTTGTACCTACCATCACGCAGGTGCGTGTGTGTGTACCTCGCTCTTCTTTGATCCGCGTCTCGAAAACCCCGTCTGTCTAGGGGACCCACTGTCTGGAACCAGCACACACACACACACACACGCACAGGAGGTGGTGGTGCCGCCCGTCCTCCCGTTCAGAAATGGGGCACTGGGGGGCAGCCGTCTGATCTCTGCTCATCTATCGTACCTCTGGGCAACGCTGTGTTGCCATCGCTCAGCAGTCACGGGCCTGGTACTTGCCCCATTTCGAGAAAACGGGAGACACAAGATGGGGCTCATCATTTTGTGAAGAGGGAGGGGGTGGTGATGGGATATATAGACTGGGAATGCTTTTTTTTCTGTTGCGCCCGTGCCCACCTTTTTCTGACCCCTTTTCCGTTTTCTCTCACTTTTCCAGATTTTGTTTCGTTTTGATCACTCTGATTCGGACCTGTCACATCGCGGCTTTCCATCATCCATCAAACGGACACACGGCTTGCCCATCTTACCTTGCCTTGCTTGGGCATCTTTGCTTTTCGGAGGCAGACAGGTAAAGCTGAGACTGTTTGCCTCCGACTTGTTCGTTTGTATAGGGCTTATTAGGCTTGAAGCACAGCAGCTCAATCTCTTTCTTTTGGAGACAAGGCTTTATTGGGGGGGGAAGGCCGCATGGAGTTTTGATCTGGTCAGATCACCGACTACTATTACTACTACACACCGTCATTACCTCGAGAAATGGAAGGATTAAGAGTAGGGATCTCGGTGGAAGGGGTCGACCAGCAGCACAACGAGGAAAAGGACAGCAGCTGCGAGTGTCATATCAACAAGGCGGAGATCCAAAAGGGGGCATGGAACGAGGACAGGAGCGAGTGCATATCCAACTGCAAGACGCAGTTTCTGCAGTCGATAAGCCCGGGATGGAGCGAAGCGGCGTCGGGATGGGCGGACGTGTGCGGCAATCTCAACTCGACGAGCAAAGGTGTCGAGGTTGCTGAATACAGGTTTTGGTCCCTTTACTGGTGCGACTCGACGTTTTGCGGGGTAGCGATAGACCAGAGCAAGGGACTGGGGCAAGATCGTGAGTAACAAGAGAGCGGAGGCGAGGTGGTCTGATTTTTTGTCTCGGACGAGAAGGCTAAGATGTGGTACACAGCGAATGTTGATTCGATCATCACCACCTGTGACAAGTGAGGCCTCCTCTTTTTTTTGAGACCAACTTGGAGGTTGCTGACGATGTTTTGCAGTAATGGGTTCAAACCGATTATTGATCCTGGACCACCGCACGAGGACTTCAAATGCAGCACTGAGGGGGATGGAGCGGGTTCGTGTACGGACAGTTCGTTTTCGAGGCTGCAGCTGACGTCGTCGGTGACATGGGAGTCTTCGGCGTTGCTGCCAACGGCAGCATCTGCGACGGCTGTGGGTGTGGGATTGGGTTCTGTGAGCACGGTACAAGGTACGACCTCTGTTTTGCAAGAGTCTGACTTTTCTCGTCCTCCACTGGCAAATACCTTCATGGCACCAGAGAGCCAACAGACGGAGGCTGTTCCCCCTCTGCCCACAACAACCCCGACGACGGCAGAGATATTTACATTCACGGCAGAAACAATATCGACCTCATCGGACCCAACAAAACTACCGCCAATGAACGGACTGGAAACAAGTTTACCTGCCCCATCATTTCCCGCGAGCACATTTGCTGTCTCGTTAGTATCCTCCCTGACGACATCGACATTATTGACAACAACTTCGACATCATCCACTTCATCAGCCACACACCCAGCAGCATCAAAAACATCCACCTCTACCTCTGCCCCTGCCGCCTCAGCAACAGCAGCCGAGAACGGCCTTTCCAACCCAGCCAAAATCGCCATCGCAGTGTGCACCACCATCGCCCTCCTCATGCTCATCTGCGCTCTGTTCCTTTGCCTCCGCAAGCGAAAACGCGGCGGCGAATCATCGCCCCCCCATCGCAGCCTCCGCTCCCGAGTAGGCCTCAACAATGGCAAATGGGGGGGCGGCAACAACCCAACACCGCTGATCTCACCGGCAAGCTCCCTGATGGGAACAACAGCCAACAACCAAGGCATCACCCCGCCTCTCCGTCTCCGCCAGAGAAAATTCATCCCTTCTCTTTTACCGTCTATCCTCCGCCCAGGAGGCGCCCGCTCGGGCTCACCCCCTTTGACACCCCTCACGCCGCAGCACAGCACAGGCGGGGTTTTCCCGTCAAGCCCGATTTGTACCCCCACGACTTCGAAGCTGGTTCCTAGGCATGAGAGGACGCCTGGGGGGTACACGGGCGGGTTGCCGCCTATTCCTGCGCCGGTTCCGATGTTTGTGAAGGATTGTGGGAGGGGTAGTGGTAGTGCGGCATCTTCCATGACGGCGGCGACAACGAATAATTTCTTTGGTGGTGGTGGTGGTGTTGGTGGGGGTTTTGAGAAAAGTCCATCATCATCGTCACCTGCGCGTCCGAAACGACCGCATGATGGACCGTTGGAGATTCCGGATTTGTTGGTTGGTGGTGGTGGTGGCGGTGGCGGTGGTAGTAGTACGGGGAGTTTGGTGTCGCCGCCGTTGAGCCCGCCTCCTACTAGGGCTTTGCCGGCTACTCCTCCGGTCGGGACGACAAGAGCGGGGGGGAATGGGAATGGGAACCATTGGTCGGTTGTGTCGAGTTCGTCGAGTAATTACTCTAGTGAGGCGGGTAATGGTGGCAGGGCGAAGGGGATGGGTTTGGGGGGGACGCTGTATCATCACCAGAGGGGGAGTGCGGGGGTTGGGAAGGAGAGGGGGAGTTGGGGGAGTTGGAGTGGGACCACGGCGCAACAGCAAGGGACAGGGACTATTGGGAAGGCGATTGGGAGTGTGAGGGATAAGGATAGGGTTGGGAAGGGGGAGGAGGTTAGTCCGAGGAGTAGTAGTAGTGGGAGTAGTGATACTGTTACTGGGGGGACGGTGAAGGGTGGGACGACTGGGGGTAGGGGTGATGTTAGTAGTTTGGGGGAGGGGGGGCGTATTTAGAGGGTTAATAACTAGGTAGGTACCTAAGAGGGAGTAAGAGGAAGAGGGTATACCATGTATGACTTGTGGTGTTTTTTTCTTTTTTTCTCTTTTCCTTTGGTGGGGTTGGCTGGACATCGGGTTTGTTTCTCTTTTTGTGATACAGAGTATCAGTTTCATGTTTTGACTTTTTGTTCATTTACACTAAGCATTTAGTGATAGGGAAAGGGGGGTAATGATTTGGAGTAGGGGTAGGTATGATACCAGGGTTTTTGTTGTTGGATACACATACAGAGAGAAAAGACAAAGACAAAACATGTGTTTTTTTTTTTTTTTTTTTTTTTTTTTTTTTTTTTTTTTTTTTTTTTTTTGGAGATGAAAAGAGAGATGGAGAGAGAGGTTAAGAGAAAAGCTGCTGGTTAGCTAGACGGGGTGTTGGGAAGCCGAGGGGAAAGTGTTTGAGAGGAGAGAGGTGGAGTCGGCATAGTAACAGAGATGGAATTGCTCGGGGTGGGAGTGCCTGTATGGAAGGGTTGGATATGGCAACAGGGAAAGTTAGATAAAAAGAGGTTTCGCAGTTGTAATCTTCAAGGCTTTGATCATACTATATCTTGTTGCCTCGGCTGGACTTGGTGACCAAAAGCTCCAGCAACAGCTGGCTGAGTTGGCCAGACCACCGGATACTGAGAACAGACTGCTGTGTTTTGTTAAATAGAGGATTGTTGCTGCAGAGATGACGCTGGTTATTGAAGGAAAGTTGACGCCGTTGATGGTACTCGAGCACAGGACACAGTACCAGGGACGAGCTCGGAACACTGAATGGGCCGTTTATGTGTCTTTATGTCGTGCCTTCTTCAATGCAAGGGAATCGTCATGACAGCGGTTTACGAGCGTGAGTTGGTGATGCACAAGGTAAAGATTGTCAGGACAAGGCGCGACGGGAGAAAGGATCGACAGCCACTAGTAGTGGTGCGCAATGCAGGTGAAGCTTGTTGTTCGGCAGTTGGGGCTTAGGTAAGGATTTGACTCGATTCGGAATTGCACTATCTTAATAGTGCGAGGGGGAATGGGTCGAGCATTGGGGGGGAATGACAGGATGAAACGGGTACTAAATGGGATGAGGATCGAGGCTTAGATAGGCAAACAGTACTCTAGAATTAGTTGGGATGGTATAGGGGAGGGAGGTGGTCTTGGTTGGGGTTTTCTCTGAGGTTTGAGGTTTGAGGTTTGATGTTTGATGTTGCTGGAGGAAAAGCACGGGCCACGTTTGTGGATTGCATGGTGGAAGAGGAGACAAGTTAAAAGATGCCTGTCGCTGCAGCAGCTGCTGCTGCAAGCACTTGACTTGCCAAGCAGCTCTGCCTTGCTGGAGTTACAACTGCCCGCCGCATTCCCCCCAACGCCGCACGCCCGCCGCCCCTATGACAACACCAGTGGTTCATGCGACCTGACTGACAAGACCTTTCGCGACAGCAGCAGTGTTTTGTTAATACTTTTACAGACAACCACCGACAAACACCCGCCCTCAGCAATTGTCTTCCAACCACCAAAAATCAAAACAATGCCACCCCCCCTCTTCTCCTGCCACTAAGCCTTCGATCCCCATCCAACAACACCACAGCACACCGCACCACCACAATGAACCTCTCCCCCCCTCTCGAGCGCACAATCTCCCAACAATCCCACACCTCCGTCCGCTCCCGCAACACCTCCCGCCGCCCAGCAGCCAAAAAACAACAACCCCCCTCCAGCTCAGCAAGCTCAGTGATAGGAGGCGAAGACAGCAAATCCCTAACCTCCTTCCCCTCCTTCTCCCCGCGAGAAGAAGAAACATGCTGTTTACTCAACAATAACCAACCGGAAGACAGTGGCAACACTCCCCTTCCTCCTCCAAGCAGCACGACCCCCTCCCGCAAACCATCCACCTCGCTCTCCGAAATCGACCAACAACCACCCCGACTCGAACCCGAACAAATAATCCCTACCTTGCTAACCACTCCTCACACCGCCGGCCCTTTATTCGAAGACTCCCCCCCTTGCCGCAACCGCCTCCCCGGCGCGCTCCACCACGCCGACGACGGCCACATCGAGCGTCTAATCGCCAGACAGGGCGGGGCCGTCAACCTAGTAAGGCAAATCGCAGAGGACTTAGCAGCAAGGGACGCGCAAATCGCTCTGCTCCGTCGTCGGGCCGACGAGAGAGAGCGGGCTCTCAGAAAAATCATTCTCGAGTGTGGGCTCTCCAATCTTGATCTCGAGACCCGGTTGAGGGTGCTGCTTGAGGAAGGGAGGAGCCAGAGACGACAAGGAAGTGGCGAGGAGCTGGAGGATTTGATCGGGGACGCGCTGGAGGGGGATGTGAGGCTTGATGCGACGATAAAGGGGAGGGTGGTCAAAGAGCGGGGTGCAAATACTGGACAGCAGCAGCAGCAGCAAAAGGGGACGGGGAGGGGGTGGAAGGAGTATTTGTGGGGTGGGACGGGTACTAGCAAGGGGGATGGGAAGGGGGAGACGACGGCGGTGAAAGGAGGGGCGAGGCAGTCGATGCCCGAGGATTGGTTTAAACCACCAGCGGAACAGCAGGAGGAGCAAGCACAACAAAGCTCCAGTAGGGCTTCAAGTGTGAGCTCTGCTCATGCGGCGAGGAAGCCTTCTCTGGCGAGCATGGCGTTGAGGCTTGTTGCTGGCGGCGCAGCGGGGAATAGGGATAACGAAGGCAGGGGCCGTGCTAGCAGCGCTGCTGCTGCGCAGGCGGGGGGTCCGCTCAGGGGATCGAGCGCTTCCAGTGCGAAGACTACGGCTTCTAACCGGGCCGTGTCGGCGCAGGTTGGCGGGCCAAAGGCGCTCATGCAAATGAGACGAACGACTGCCGGTGGGAGCACCAGACCGATGGATATCCCCGCCAGAGGACAAGTTCCCGAACGATGGGACACCATGGGGGCGAGCCCGGGAAAGGCTGCGATATTACGACATCAGAGCTATGGACCTGTCGAGATGGACACGATCCTCCCGCCCGAGGCTCAGCCGCCTACGCTGACGCACATCTACAATAACTTTGTCGGGTCGGAGTATCTGACCGATCGGTTTGGGTTTATTTACGACCAGAGACGGAAAAAGAGGCAGAGGGAGGCGGCGCAGATGGCGAAGCAGGGGAAGAGGGGGAGTAGGACGGAAATGTTGACTAATGGACGGGGAGGGATGAGTCCGGTGATGGCGGGGGATGATGACGGGGCGAGTAGTGGGAGGTGGGACGTGTTGAGCGAGAACGGGAGGCCGGACACGCCGTGCTCGGGGACCACGACCGAGGAGCAAGTGAGAGGTGGAGGCGGGAACGAGGAGAACGCGAAGCCGAAGAGGTGGCAGGATTACCTCAAGATTGCGACGTTTCCGACTGAGTTGCTCTCGCACACGCCGCTGATCAGCGCGCAGGGGTTCGAGGTTTTGGAGGGAGGGGAGGTGCCACCACCAAAGTCGCCGGGGCATTCGCCGAGCATCATGTCGGAGGAGAGGGGGTTTTTACCTAGTGCTACCACGACGACGGTGTCGATCGCGCCGATGATGGAGGAGCACCAGGAGCCGGTGGTTAGTTCGGTCTCGAGCTCCTCGGTGTCTGCCCCGGCAGGGGTTGAAGAAGAGGATGGGGGGACGCCTCCTGGATCGACGACCCCGGCGAAGGAGGATGCCGAGCCGGTGAGGTTGCTGTTGGAGAATTTGAACAGGCTGCATGATTCGCTTCAGAGGGAAAGGACAGTTCGCTGGAACGAGTTTCTTCGGAAGGTCCGCGCCGAGAGGAAGCGGGACGGCGAAGCTGCCGCCGCCGCCGCCGCAGCAGCAGCAGAAGCCAGATTCCAACGAGCCACGGCCGTCATGCCGGAAACTCGCCTCGGAGACGGGGAGCTCATCGGCGTCGCCAGCCTCGGCGTCCAAGGCAAAGTCGGCAGGGCAAAAGCAACCGAATTCCGCTCGCTCTTGCTGGGCGGCATCCCCGTGGCCATGAGAGCCAAGATCTGGTCAGAGTGCTCCGGCGCAAAAGCACTGCGCATACCGGGATACTACGAGGATTTGGTCAGCCGCCCCGGAGAGGAAGACGACCCCCAAGTCGTCGCTCAGATCAAAGCCGACATCACGCGCACCCTCACCGACAATATATTCTTCCGCAAAGGGCCCGGAGTGGGCAAGCTGCACGAGGTTCTGCTGGCCTACTCGCGCCGCAACCCGGACGTGGGGTACTGCCAGGGGATGAACCTCGTCGTTGCCAATCTTTTACTTATCACGCCCTCGTCGGAAGACGCGTTTTGGATCCTCGTCGCCACGGTCGAGCAGATCCTCCCGTCGGGGTACTTTGACCACTCGCTGCTTGCGTCGAGGGCAGACCAGGTCGTCCTCCGCCAGTATGTCTCTGAAGTGTTGCCGAAGCTGTCGGCGCACTTTGACGACCTGGGCATCGACCTCGAGACGATGACGTTTCAGTGGTTCCTCTCCATCTTTACCGACTGCCTGTCCGCAGAAGCGCTGTTCAGGGTCTGGGACGTGGTGCTCTGCACGCCGCACGACGGGGGCGCGTTTCTGTTCCAGGTGGCGCTCGCGCTGCTGAAGCTGAACGAGGGTCAGCTTTTGGG
The DNA here is from genome assembly GCF_035222475.1 of Podospora pseudopauciseta. Lineage (NCBI taxonomy): Eukaryota > Fungi > Ascomycota > Sordariomycetes > Sordariales > Podosporaceae > Podospora > Podospora pseudopauciseta. The sequence goes on along the minus strand of NC_085893.1, from coordinate 2,165,567 downwards.
GTGCGGGAGCCCGGCAGGGGTGTACACGTACATTAACCATCAGATGACGAACCATGCTATTTCTATTGACGGCTTGGTGCAGGCGAGCGAGGGGTTGAGGAGGTTGGTGAAGAAGGAGGATATTGAAGCGAGGAGGGAGAGGGCGATTGAGCTGGAGAGGGAGCAGGTTCGGTTGAGGGAGGAGAGGTTGGCGGAGCGGAGGAGGGTTCAACAGCAGGATAAGGTGAATGGTAAGGGGGGGAATAATAACAGGCCGAGGGCTCTGAAGAAGGAGAGCAGTCTTTTGGTTTTGGGGGGGAGTGGTGGTGGTAGTGGTGGTAGTAACAAGGCGGGTGCGGTACCCGCTATGGTGAGTGGGGAGATGGCCAGTGGGGCTACGACGCCGAGCGGGATGGGGGGTCTGAGCAGGGTGGGCAGTGCTTGTCCTAGTCCCATGTTTGGACCTGAAAGGGGGGGACTGGGGAGTAGGAGTGTGAGTGGGAGTGATGGGTTGTTGAGTGTGGAGGGGTTGGTGGGTATATCGAGTGGTGGTGGTGGTGGTGGTGGTGGTGGTGGTGGTGGTGGTGGTGGTGGTGGTGGTGGTGGTGGGTGATGAGTTATGATACAACAGCATACAGCACAGCACAGCATAGCCGGGACGGCATTTCCTTTTGTTGAGGGTTATTTTTTTGGCAGTGGGAAGATTGAAGAGTAGCATCATATCCTTTTTTTGGGGGGGGAGTTTAGGGAAAGGAAAGAGAAGATTGGCTGCTGGAGGGACATGGGAGAGGGTGTGGAGGTGGCTTTTTTCTTTCTTGTTGTGGTTGATACCCCCTGGTGGCAATACTATGTGTGTTGTGTAAAGAGAGCAGATATAGACATACAGACAAGATATGAACGCTGAAGAGGAGAGCTATGGCTTCTGCGTGTTGAGTTGGATGTGCTGGTTTGCATCCGGTGTTTTGCTGTGATGATTTGACGTGATTTTACGAGTTCAGACGCACAACCGAGGAGAAGAAATGTTTATACAGGGAGCATGGAACTGTATGGAAGGAGCCATGAGTGAAAGATATGGAAGGAGTGATGATGGATGGAGTGAGGAAGGTACGATTGGGGTATTTTGAGACGGGAGGAAGGTGCTTCTACTGGTGAGGGAGGGTTCTATGGTGGGAGGGAAGGGGCCATGGTGGGGAGAGGGAAGGTGCGAGGCAGCATGAAGAAGGGTCTGATGCGACGAGGGCTTTCAGGTAAGTCCTTGGGGGCTTGCCGATATGTTTATGGGTCTGCTAGTTGTGAGTGAGATTGTGGGCCACGAGAGAGCTAAGGCATGGTGCTGATTGAGTTCTGGTGAGCATAGCTACAGCCCCCAAGCAGACTATCCAAGATGACTGCCTCATCCACGAAAACGATCATTCTCATATATTGTAAATTGATCAGCTCATTCATCAAAGCCTCGCGATTTTCCTTGCTGGTTACGGAACATGGAAATAACTGCCGGCTCCAAAGCCTCTCTGCATCGAGAGCCTCATGAAACCCAAGCACAAAAAAGCTCCACCTGTCAAAAAAGACAATCACCTCTTGGACTCGCCTCTCAAGCAAGGGGCATACCGACACATCGCGGCTTGGAGCGGTCTTGGCCTGCCAGGGAGGGGTTGGACTTTTTTGGCCCTTGTTCAGCGTTATCGGATCACCGACCGGGTTTAGCTACCGGGAAGGAAAGCTGCCGCGGCGTGGGTGGGTCAGGGACGAGGGCGAATGCACAATTCATTCATTCAGGCGTGGCGTCTTGATTTGTTTGGTGATCTCGAGAGGTCAAAGTCCTGGATGAGGATTTTGCCTCTGGAAGAGAGCTATTGATGGTGATTGCGAGGTGAGTACGTAATTGCCGTCATAGCTCCCTTCGGCGGGAACCGAGTTGAGCTTGGCTGGGCCATGGTTCTTCCTGATCTGGATGGCCTCTTGACATGACTTTGTCTGTTTCAGTCTTTGACGTTTGCGTTGATTATTGTCGAATTGGGGATCCATATTTCTGGAACACCAAGCATAAAGAATAATATGCTACACTGGGATTTATTGATGGTCAATGACGTTGGTGATCTTTTGGAGGGACGGGAATTGAGTTTCAACCCAGGGGGAGTGGCGCCAACGAGTCGGGTGATGCAGCTACTTGCGCTGAATCCCTCGTACGAAGCTGGGAAAAAGAAATAAGAAAAAAAATAGCGTTTCGCTGTTCGAGAACGTGGGTTGTTCTGAGGGAGGTGGTTGACTTACATGTGATCGAGAGACTGACAAGGGTCTGGAGGATCAGCGGGTCCTGGGCTAAACCGGAAGCGGGTTCCTGGTTACTTGGGGAGTCCTTTGGACTGGTTTTTTCCGATGCCACTGACATGGTTTGGTGATGCATACGATGCATGTCACTCTACAGGCGAAGTGAGGTTGCAGAAACATGCCACTTGTTGGTTTGCGCGGCTCGACGCCACACCAAGTTGCTTTGCAGACGGGCCTTCCGGAGTTTGTTGAGGCATCTCTCGGAGGTTGAGCTTGACTCGAACAAACTGCCTCGGTCAAGTTAATGGTTGTAAAGAAGACGTGGCGATCGAAAGAGATCCCATGGCATGGTGTCGATAGGTTTGTGAGACGGACTCGAGTTGGGCTGGCAACGGCTCGGTATCTAACATCGGACAACCCTTGCGCGACACAGGGGGACTGCCGCCGTCGGATGTGGGATCAGGGCGGTTACCTCAGCCTGAGGGATGTGTAACCAACCCAGGAAGCTGCAAGCTGGCTGCATCATCAATCAAGCTTATCAGAGAGGACAGAACCGCAGGAGGAAGATGATGTCTCTGATGCTCTTTGTCTACTAGCCATCTGCACACTAACCATGGAGCAATATCCCAATTGTCCCTGTCAATCTGAGACCAGCATGTCGGGGAGATTTCCCCAGGCTGTTGAAAAGCAACGGCCAAGGCTGTGTGTGTTTGTAGTGCTTTTTCACATGCCAGGCAGAAAGCGTGGTGGGTGATTGATGGTGGGGTCTTGAAAAAGTGGGGTCGATAAGAGAGCTCCCTGTTGCGCAATTGGGGAGGGGAGGGGGAGGGGTGGGTGTGCTATGCCTCGTCTTAATGGTTAGTTCGACAGTCCCGTCACACGCTGGCGATAAAGATGAATTAGGAACTGGACCAACTTGGACCGCTTGGACAGCCGGGTCCATGAAAGAAAAAGTCTGGGTCCAAACGGTGAACTTGGTGCGCCCGCCTGTCACATGAAATACTACTTTCCTGGCATTCCATCACCGCATTCCTCCTTTTCCCACCACAATCTCTCGCCTTTTCTTCCTCGCCTTCCATCATTGCCATTGCCCCCGCCCAGGTATATATTTCAGGTAGATCCCTCTTCCATTCATCTTCCTCTTGCTTCACTCCCTGTCCATTCCACTCTTTCGTCAGTTCTAACATGCCGCACAAGGTCTACAAGATGCCTACCTCCAACGTAGTGAACGGCGACTCCCCTCACTCCGCTACCATCAGGGTATGTTCTGATAACACCATCTCCTCTCCCAATCCTTCAACAAGCAGCTTACCCCCATGTTCAACAGCACCTTCTCACATACCCCTGCGTCCAAGATGGTGTGAGAACAGTCAAATCGACTTCCGTCGGCTCCAAGGCCGTTGACCTCAGCAATGGTGTCTACCAATCCCTCGCCCAGAACGTATTCCCCTACCTCGCCGGCCCTTACTCATTTGTCGCCCCCTACGTGGAACGAGTCGACAGCGTCGGCGACAAGACCCTCGAGGTCATCGAGGAGAAGTTCCCTGTCGTGAAGAAGCAGCCGGGCGAGATCGTCGAGGGAACCAAACAGATGATCTTCTCTCCTTATCACGCCGGCCGCTCCGTGAAGGAATACGTTCTCTCCATATTTGAGACCAAGAAGCAAAGCTGCGGCGACTCCTGGACCGCCTACCCCACGGCCGTTGTCGCCACGACCTTCTACCTCATCGGTGAGACAGCCATCAACGCCGGGGATTACATCATCCACAAGAAGGAGGAGGAGGAAGGCAAGACGGGCGCTCAGAGGCCCGCTCAGAGACCCGCCAACGCCAACTAGGCCCGGCAAACTTAATCTTCAAGTGGCTGGCAGGTCGGGTGTACAACCATTGTACTACACTTAGTTCATGGCGACAAGCAGCGACTGATGATACCCGATACCCCAATTTCTTTCGTCTTCCTCTTAGTCGTGTAAGGGGCGGCAGCAACAGCTTTATCCCTTTTTTTTTTCTCTATCCTTTTTTGACACGACAATTATCAAACTCGGCAAATCTGGATATGGATCTTTCATCTTCACGGCCTGGTCGTCTTGTTCGAAACAATCACTCTTTTTGTTTTCATTTTCGTTTGTTCATACGGCATCGTTGACTATTTCTTTTTTTTTCTTCTGTTGGGTTAGGTAGGGAGGGTGACGGAGAGAAAAGAAAACTGTTTGTTTGTGTCCTGTTTTGTTTACTACCAAGCAGAAATAGTTTTTTTTTTTGGGAGGGGGGTCTGGATTTCAATTGTATATATATTTGGAAAGGATAGATGGGATGAAATAGATGGTTATGAAATCGGTTCATTACTTTTTGATATTGTTCGCGTCGGCATGCATGAAGCGTGGGTGTGAGACTTGAGTTGAGATGTCGACAGAAGGAGAAAACGGTCCGGAGGTGGCGGGCGGGAGGCTGGATGAGGTGTCTAAGATGTCTCAGATTGTGCAGCCGCAATGCAAGGGGTCTTGAAGAGGTGGGTGGGTAATGAGTGAGTTTTTGGTTCCTGCATGTCGCTTGAATCATGGCGGATGATGTCTTTTTTGCCTCATGTTTTGTTGTGGTTGCGGAATTAATTTAGAATGCATGTGAAGCGGATCTTTAGGAATAGGCCTTGCTTGCCCAAGAACAACACAGCAACCAAGAGTATTTAAAATCTAAGAGCTCTCCTATCGTATCCAGAGACAGTCGACGACCAGGCCAATTCATGTGGTACACAGTGTCACGGGCAAATCTTTTGGATGTCCTATCAAGGTCAAGACCCTTACATAGGCTTTCATGGAGACCTTAAGATAACTTACTTCTACCACAGATGATGCCGTCAAAGCCAGGAGGATGTGGGAGCACTGCATGATCACAACCGGACCGGAAAAACTCGTACATGTTTTAAGTTCACTATTCTCATCATCCGAGGTACATCTGAGCAAGCTCTATCCCTCCCTCATGTTCATCTTAAATCGCATACAATAATCTCATTACACTAGCTCTGCACCCTTCGCCAATGCTACGACCCCAATATCACAAAACCCCAACCCTCACGTCGTTTTCCATCGCCCCGCCAACTAACTCCACATTGATTATTTACTTTACCCCTTACATGAGATGAGCCCCATCAACCCCATCACCACCACGGCGCACGTAATGTCCTGGAAGCATTCGTTCCAAAAAAAAAAAAAAAAAAAAAAAAAAAAAAACAAGGTACAAGTCCAAGCATCCATGTCATCGACGCTGATGTCCTCGACCTGGAGAGACATATTGCCGTTGGGGATCCAGTTCACAAAGAGCAACCGCTCTGTGTGGTCTTGGCGAGATTGGCGAAAGAACGATCCCAGGCCGTTCAGCATCACAACACTGGTAGGTAGATCTGGCTCCCTGGACAAGAGGTAACATGACTTCTCTCCGTTGACCCCCGGTTTGGCCGCTCTTGGCGGCAGACCCGGGCATCTCCATCTTTTTGTGCTGCTCGTCGGGGGGCAGAAGTCAAGCGTGCGGCGGCGGGTGTTCGAGGTCAATGTCGTCGAGAGGGGGAAAACCTTGATCGTGCGTCCCGAGGCTTCCTTCCCACGACGGTGCCTCATGCCATTCCGTGGTCATCTTCCTGCATCTAAAGCAGGTCTGACCATGACGAATGAGGCCTTCCCACTGGGTCGGTCATGGCGCACTTTTGTTGGTGTGAAGGGGGTGAGTGGGTAGGTGGTTGTTTAATTGACCAGACGGATGGCACACGAGGGAGGGTGAAGGTAGGGAGAGGAGGGAGCGCGCTGTGCAACGATAGCCGACGATTCTGTCCTGGAGTAGAGTCAGTAACGTGTTGAAGTGAAGGGGAGGAACTTGGAGGTCACATACCACAGGTACAGGTTCTTGTTGTAGAACTTGTGAATGCGGACGGAAACCGGGTGGGCGCAGGCTGTTGTCGGCGTGTAGGAGGATCCATACCGACCAGCATCGCCGAGAGGGTTGAATTCGTCGTAGAAATTGAGACGGTCGTGGCGATGATGGTGCGCTCCAGGGCCAACGATAGGAGGAGAGCTCCTCACAGCCTAGGTGTGGGTAGGAGGCTGGTATGAGATTGGCGAAAGGTAAGGTTGCTAGATCAGGTATGGGAAAGGGAAATGTAGAGCGGTGACCTAGTGAAGTCACTGCCCCGCAAAAGAGAGGCCAAAAAGGCAGGGAAATTAGTTGACAAATTGATATTACAGTTGGTTGTTGTTAGTTGTTCGGAGTAAAAGTAAACAGTAAGCAAACCCAGCCTTAAGAGCAAGTCAGGTATAGGTCTGGTGCAAAGCAGGCCCTTTGTAGGTGCCCCATAAGAAAAGTCGTATATACAACATGTGAGGGGGTGGCTATGGTGCCAGATGATGAAAGGAGAAGGAGAATTGGGTTGGATGACACCCGCCTTGGCTACAACACGCCCATCGCGCCCCAGAGATTCACACATGTCCGGAGGCAGCTGGTTGGTGAACTTGGTGGACAGCTGTGAAGACTGTCTGTTGATTCATTATCGATGCTGAGCTGTGTGAACCGTCTTGGGACGCCCTGAATTCCAATGTATCCGGTGATGACCTCGGAAGCCTGTCCAAAATTTGTGTTGGGCAGTGGTTGTTGGTCCGTAGCGGTCCCACCATACTTTCTCTTGTGTAAAATCAGGTGTGAATGTGTGAAGGTAAGGCTCTAAGGTAGGTAAGCAGATAACTGTGGACATGTGAGTAGAGAAAATATATATGAGTTCTAAACGTGTAGCAGAAGCTGATAAAACGAGTAAAAACAAGAAAGGAGTGCTCAAGACCCAACAATCAAGGGAAACTTTTGACTTCCATAGGTAAGCTATTGTGGCAGCCATCTAATCATCCATCTCCCAACTGCGATGCTCCTGACTCCAAGCCAAAATAGATATCTTCTCCTCAAGTTGTGCTTTGCTTGGGAAGAATCTGGCAGTTAACAATCCCGGATTGACACTTTCCATTGGAATTGGCGGTGTCATCCTTAGAAAAGTTATAAGCCCTCCCCTGGCAAGCCTTGAACCACTCATGAGCGTACTTGATCTGCCCGTCTTCCAGATCCTGGTGTGGGTTCCTGCAAGCTCCGTATGCGTTGTTGTCCGGGCAAGCAATAGATTGTGACCAAAGCTTGGGGTTGTCACAACCAGACGAGAACTGGCCATCGGCGGCAGCAGCTCTGGTGACATCGCGGGCTTGGGTGACCTTGGTCTCGAAGGTGGTTTGGGAAGCAGGGAGGGAGAGGCGAAGATGGAGGTCAGGGCCGAAGCAACAATGAGAGGTGAGGCGAGGAATTTCATCTTGGGGGTGATGGTGGATCGGGGTATATACCTAAATAGGGAGGAATGCCTTTGCCGGTAGAGTGGAGGAGTTAAAGACCGGTTGTCAGAGGTCTTTATTGCTGGATGTTAGTGAGAGAAAGAGAATTGGTAGTGGCAATGAAGCACTCATTGTATAGATATTTGACCAGGGAGCAAATCTAGATACGGGACTTATGATTCGCTACGGTGTTACCGGATGGGGCAGAGGTCTTGTTGAACTATTCACTCGTGACAGTGAGCCACTTACCTCCTTACTCCAGTGAGGACTGTCATGCCCACAATCCAGAACTTGCTCGAGCAGTCAAGAGTCTGTATGATCATGTTCTAGCGAGCTTCTTGCTCTTGTATAATCTCAATGACAGACTTATCGTCATGCTGAACAACTCTCCTACCCCACGAGGGCTGGTAACTGGTTGGGGGGTGTGAAGATGATAAGAGTCAATCTATGCTGACTGCTCCTTGCTCACCGAAGGGGCCGTATTGTTGTTTTCATGGACAACAAACATGCTATGGTTATCCTCAACACTTGGATGAACCCCATGCCTTGCGAAGGCTTGCTTGCCCCTATTCCAAACATTGTGCTGGCGGAGTCCCAATATGGACCTCTGTTGCTCTTCTTGGCAGTCAATATTGGTTTGCTCAATACCCTGGCGTGAAGTAAGTGCTCTTTGGGAGTCAACAAGATGTGTTGCTCACTAATGTCACAGAGCCTATGCGGGTTGTCAAGCTTCGCATGGGAACAGACACACCCTTCACTGTGTCACGTTTTGACCGCTCCTCAACATGATGAGCGTCGTCTGGTTGTTTTTAAACCGCGCGCGGAAGAGAATTCTCTGACCCTGCTCTTCACCTCAACCAGCCCACTTTGCTGCTGCTCTTATCTCCACTGAGAACGTCTCTATCGAGAGGCTCATAGTTTCGTCTGAAGTATTCTGCGATCTCCCCCCTGATATCAACACACTCTGATCTCTAAAAATGCTGGCTCCCTTACGATAAGACCGTGTAACTGCTCCTATTATCTCCACTTGAATCCAATATCAAGTGAATGTGATGAGAACTGCTAACCGGGCCCAAGCGTTCCAGCCCCGACCCTTAAGTATATAATGACTTTTTACTACTCCCTTGAATCCTTTTTCTCTTCCCATCACCGAGCAGCAAAGACACCCCAGAGAACCTGTTCTCCATTCTTGTCGGCAACAGCCTTTGCTATCAGTTCACAACACCCTCTACCCCTTCGCTAAGCCTGTTCACCACGCCCCACAGTACCTTACCTGGCACAGTGATGTCCTTCACGCTCTCTACCCTCCTGGCTTCGGCCGTTCTCCTTTTCACGGCTGCTCTCGCAGTGGATATTCCCTACGTCCACTCGGACGGCTTCAACTTTTCCTACCACGACTACCACAACTACCACGACTGGGCCCAAGTTCTCAGGCATCCAGGGCAAGGACGATGCCACCAACCCTTTCTTTCCTATGCCCATCACCACATTCGCTACTTCAGTCACCACGGCCGCTCCCAAGTTCTCCGGCATTGTGGGTGCTGATTGTATGGGTTTGGGCACAGCAAGCGGCGGCGCTTTGGACGACAACCGCACCCTTGACCCGGCAGTAGCGGCGACCGTTACTCCTCTTCCCGACGGTGGCTTCTTGACGATTGTCTTCGAGAACAAGGCTGAGAAGGCCCTCCAGAATATGCACGCCAAGAACGAACACAAGTTTGATTCCGGAAAGCCCCCTGTGCCTGATCTGGTAGATGGGCAGCCTGCTCCTGGTCAGTTGGCTAATGGAGGGAGAGGCCAGATTAGACTCCGTACCGACTACTCGGGCCACATCGCTGTTGTGGAAGCGGGCAAAATCATGAATGGGCGGGAGAGTCGTGTGGGAACTCTCCCTGGAGAAACAAGGCTTGGCTTTCGGAGGGGGCGACACCGACGTCTCGTATGTCGACGGATTCAACTTCCCTATCATGTGCCGTTGCAATGGTGTTGAGATTGCCGGCTGTAACGACAATTTCTGGCTACAGGGGAAGCCCTGCCCTGAGGAAAACGGCCAAGGGCCTTGTATACACCCTTTCAGAGAGAATGGGGCTGCGACTTCAGGCCCCGAGTGGTTCAAGCCCTGCGAGAACAAAGCCTACACCTACCCCAATAACAACCAAGCCAACTCCAATCGCAAATGCCAGTCTGGAACCGTGGTGTGCACAATCAGCAAAGGCAAACCTTAAGGAGTCTAGTTTCGACGATCGGCAGCTTAACAAAGAAGACTGAAGCTTAACCCGGAGGAACTTAATGGGTGGATGGCTAGCGACAAGATTCCCAAGGAGGACAAGTTGATAGCTCGGATCAGGGTTAACAGAAGCTTAGACAGGCCAATTATAAACTGAGATACCCAAAGTAATCCGCGCTTCAAGATCTTGCATGCATGTGAGCCCGATAAAGTGATTCCTGGTATGAGGAGGCCTAGAACTGACCATCAAATGTGATGTCACGATAGCCACTAGATATACTGTAGTAATCCCGCACATGTGAACTGAACTTTAGACTGTACGAATTGAAGTGTAGGTAGACTGTGTGAATTGACAACGTACCATATTGTACCTGCATTGTATAATTACTACAGGTCCCAACCTAGTCGGAGCCTCCTTGTATTCCCCAGACCAATGACTCATCCAGGCAGGGTGGTTAGAGCACGCAGGGCAAGCCACTTGCTTGGGACAGCCCCCTCCTCAGCCTCAACCCTACCCCGAAAGGAATGGAAGTTTTCCCAGCTGACCCTCGATGAAGCCAATCAGGAGAGGCTAGTAACAAAGGCGTGATAAACTGGGGAAGATGGAGAGGACCTTTATGTTTGTCCCTCTCTTTTCGCGAGATTTTGGGCGCGTCGCGGGCCATGGACCGTCGTTAAGGTGACTCCAGAGTCGGGTTTCGACACCTGAATTCGTGTGAGGGACAGGCTCTGCCACCAGAAACCAGCAAGCTCAAGCTGATTTATAACAAAACAACATCTACCGCAGCCAAGCCATCCTCGACTTCAGAAAAGCATGCCCAACCTGCAAAGGGCCCTGTTCCAGAAAATGCGCACATTGCATCAAAATGGAGACATGGATCAAGGAAAGATATGCATACACGAAACATCCTCTGGCAAATCTCCGAGATTTCCCATGAATTTCGCTTGATGAGATGGAGGCATACCTCAGGGTTGCTATCGTCGAGAGGGTCAACAGAGCCTATGAGGTGACAGACAGCCGTTTGTACCAGGCGGACAGAAGGCGGTTGGCTGCAGAGTGGCCTTGCCCAGAAGGACATTGGGGAGGCGTATCCGAAGGCGACGCAACGGCGGAAGGCCAGTGAGAGAACGGGGATATGACATTGGGACCATGGACTTGCTTTCACTTGGTGGGCGAAGATAAGAGGTGAATCTGGCTGCTGGCTACTATGATTATGACTTCATGTCTTTGTGTTTCTTCTGGGCTAGTTATGGTCGGTTTACAGGACGAGTTCACTTTTCTTTTCGGGTTGGGTCAATGCTTTGCAAAAAAGGGGTTTGGAAAGGGTTTTTTTTTACTTTCACATACATGGCTACTCAGTTAACCCAATGTCTATCAAGTACACGTCAAAATGAATAGAGGGACCTCGAAATTGGGGCATGAATATGTGTCTGTATGATGATGATGTAACACACCATGCCAAAACTTGAACCCAACTCCACATTTGCTCTAACTTTTGTTAGGCTACATCTTAGGCCCAGAGTAGGCTCGAGACTTACCAACGCCGACCTTGTAGTGACTGGGGGTCAAGTCCAGTGGTTATCACTTTCCATCCTCCTCGAATCACATCCACGTTCTCCACATATCAATTAAGCTTTCTTTACTATCGGTGAAATCCTTGTTTTCAGTTACACGTCTTGTCCCTGTTTTCGGCGGTCCACTGAACCACACAACCTACGAGGAGAGGACTTGGAGATCCATGTGAAGTGATGCAGCATAGGTAAGGATTTGGCACATTACTTCACATGTAAACAAAATATCCACGCAGTCACAATAGCTATAGCCAGAACAATGGGCCGCAGAACTATGTAGTTTGGCCCTTTCTCTGTATCTGGTGTTGCAAAAAGATCCTTGCTGAATAAGGCTCCACTTATGGTAAAGGGGCTAAAAGGGGCTTGTTTACTTTTGTGCCCCACCGTTTACCCGCATGTCCCACACCTAACCAGACGACATCCCAGTCTATACTTACAGAGCCGAGATTTGTCTCTCACTGATGAACCTCATCTTGGATGAGGTTGTACGCTCCAATATGGCACCCCACAGCTCGGAACACGCTTCTTCTGAGCATCGCTTTCTTGTACACATACTCAAAATCCTCGGCTGTTGGGAATGGCTTTGACAGCTGAGCGAACTCGATTTGCTCAGGAGTACGCGGCCCATTATTGCGTCTCCGATGGGGTGGGCAGATCATTGAAGTCAAGGTCCCTTCTGATTTTGAGAGTTCGTGCAACTCTGTTGATGATTGCTTCGATTGCGTAGGCCAGAACCTCATCGTAGTGGAAAACCTACGATGTTTGGACGAGCTTCCAGAGAAAGGCTTCGCTGTAAAAGGGGAGTCTGGCCCATCTCTCCATGATCTCACATCGTTAGCAGGGCGGAGCTTTGGAGTGACGGGCGAGAACTGCGCAGGTCATGCAAATGACCTTGGAGTTAGTGATCGCGTCTTCGCGATCACTCTCAGCCTCGTTGTCGAGGGGCATCTTAGGGATTGTAGTGTTGCGTATTTAATACCGGAGAACCGTTCGAGAGGGGCAGAAGTGGACAGGCTTTGAAGAGGATCGAAACTTGGAGGAGGTAAAAAGGTTACCAGTAGGGAGTTGGAGGAAGTCAAAGATCCCGACAGTCGGGGAGAAAAATAGCTGGTAAGGTCTGGTCGCGAGACAGAAAGAAAGATCAGGCAGCAAGGCTGTCGAGACCAGGCAGGTAGGGGACATTTAAAACCAGGACAGCTGAGGAAGGAGCGAACGGGTGTTGATAGTATCAGCCCGCACACATTTCTCGTTAAGCTGGGAAGGAGTACTCCGACCCGGAAGGGGCCTGTTTAACTCTTGCAATTCCTAGATAAGATCTCTGCAAGTGGATTCTTCTTGTTATCCAAGATTGCATAATTTGTCGAGTTATACAAGGCTCAACTTTACCAGTCCAGAGGAAATCATCAAGTGTGACAGTGATGTCTTCTATTGACTGATACCCAAGTCTGCTATCACCACATCTCGTCATTCGGCAACCTCCTGACACCCCGAAGCTAATCCATCTACCCCCCTTCCACTCAACTCATAGATTACTCACCCACAGCCATCTCCCACTGCCCAACCGTACACCCCAACTGCCTAAACACCACCCTCCTCGTCATCGCCTGACCATACACCACTTCAACATCCCTCCCGATATGCCACACCATCGCCTGCTGGAACAACATCATCTGCTGTTCAGTCTGGGGAACAGCACGACGTCTAAAATGGGGAGGAAGTCCTTCAACATCATCATCATCTGGCTCAAAACTGAAAAAATGGGTCACTCTCGCCACGAGTGAGTCGTTGATGTGGGCGACAAACTGTGGCCAGTGAAACACCTCGGAGATTCTGACCAATCTTTTGAGAGTGTCGACTGTGTGGTTTAGGCTCAGGGAGCCGACCATGTTGCAGCATAGAGGGCAGGGAACAGGGGGGTTCAGGTTGAGGGTGGCCAGAAAGGAGCAGATGCTGCATTGAGAGAGGAAGTTGTGCTGTACTTGGTGACGGTAGAAGTTGATTTCGGCTTGGGGGAGTAAGGAAATTGTTGGTGGGTTTTGTGATGGTGGTGGCGGCTGTTTTTTGATGCGCTGGAGTCTGCCTAGGTGAGAAAAGGCTGAAAAGGGAGCAGAGATGTGTGGCAGTGGATATAAGCCAGTTTTCTGTGTTTGTTGTTGTGAGTAATGGGTGTTGGACATGTCAGAGGAACCAGCTGGGACTAGTGATGAACCTTACCTTGACAGTTACCTATGTGACACATGCCTAGGTATTTAACCTACCAAACATTTGCTTTTCCATCCTCCACTGTCGATCGAGTCCATCAGAAAACTTGGCATTGAACCAAACTGTCTCTTGCCCACAAGCACCCACCCTCAGCCAAGGTACCTTAACCACTTACCGACAATAGGCTCCGCGATACCCATGTTAACCAATGCGGCCGCCAGGCGACCACTCTGATAATCAGAGATGCCAGGAAGCAATCCGAAACTTTACAAACCAGTGCCTTATTCTGCCCAGCCCTGTACCTTCATCGAGCCCCCGGAGAACCTCATTTCTGCCCGTACCGTGACAATATTGCTGTGGAGGGCTGTGTTCCGGGAGGTCGTCTGCGGTATCGCGGCATTTGGCCTGATTGAGGGGGGCACTTCTTATATCTGAGATAGCAGCAAAGAAGGAGGAGACTGGGTGGATTGATAGTATGGATGACCAAATATCCTTTACGTCTTTCTGGGTGCGGAAATAAAAAATAGATGTTGTTCAGGAAATAGGGGTCACGTTGTGTGTGTGCATTGTTTGACCCCTGAACTCAGTTGAAGAAGGCATTTTTAAAGGCCTTTTCCTCCTTTTCTTCACTCCGTTTAACTACCAGTAAATGAACGTGTTAGAAATAATTCTAAAAGTCGTACCTATGCAAAACCAAAGTTGAAAGTTCATCCCAGCTTTGATAAAAAAAACTTGGACTCCCACAAGCGAATGTGGCAACTCAATCGGCCGATAGAAATACTACCGCGTACACGCGCGAGCGGGCAAAGCTAACGTACGGACGCGAGGCAAGAATGGTCTTGATTCGGTGTGCTGCAACTCGCACCATGAGGCTTGAGCAATCTGCAACGCTAGGCTGCGGACAGTAGAAACATCAAGACCCTGTGTCCATGGTGGTCCATCTGTTGCAGTTTTCCAGAGAGGCGTGCGCAGGGGCGAGAATCTTGTGAGCTGATATTCGCGTGTCGGACGCCTCGCCTATTGTTTGTTGTGCCTGCGGACGCTCCTTGCCTGTTATGGCTTTTATGGCAAGGGCCGAAGAGTAATTACTTTCGTTTTGTAGCTGCGGGCTATGTGTGCGGCGTCAAAAACCTACCAGTGAGGTTGAACAGAGCAGAACCGCGGCCAGACAATGAATCTTCATCCGAGCTCTGACAAAGAGCCGCGTGCGCACGTCAAGCGTGGACTGGACTGAGTAAGTTCTAGCGATTTGCTCGCGGAGGAAGGCTATGTATAAAAGAGGCTGATACAGAACATGAGATCTTCGTGCTGCATCGCGTCGCACAAAATGGGGCCGATTCCATCATTTTAGACTCACTGCTGAAGAAGACGAACCTCAGTGCTTGTATGGGGTCATGGAGCTCGGACACGAACACTCCCACATCGCTGCCCAACTTTGCTTCTGCCCTATGGAGGCTCGAGGTCTGGGTCGAAAGCAAAAGACGCGCAATCTGGCTATGAGGGTTGAGAAGCCGATGATGGGCCAGACGTATAGCGTACAACGACGGAGTGGCACACGGACACCCCAGAGAAACTGTTAGCAGATAGGCTGAAAAATTGCCCTGAAATAGATCAGGAATAAGGGACTGGTAGACGGTGGGACGGTATGATGTAGAGCCATCTCAGCATCCTTTGGTTTGGTAATTAGGCCTTCTAGTTATGTTTTATATCAAGACGATATCATCCTCGTTCGATTCAATTCGAGCTGACCTTCTTCTGGAAGTTTTCATCTCAGCCGCTGCCACCTCAACTTTGTCACTCCCAACAACAGCTGCTTTCCTTGGCCTACCACGGCTTTTTTTCTTAGCATCTGCCTCCAGCACAACCTCTTCAACATTCTCTTCTTCGACTGACGCCTTTTTCCGTCGACCAGGCCGCTTTTTGACCGGTTCTGTTCCGGCTGTCTCAGTATCTTCCACCTCCTCGATCCCCTCCACCTTCTTGGACCGCCCACGACTCTTCTTTGGAGTCTCCAACAACACCACTTCATCAATAACTTCCTGAGCCACGACGGTGTTTTTCCTCCTCCCCGATTTCTTCTTCCCACCACCTCCCTCCAACACAGCATCCACCTCAACCCCTCCATACCCCTCATCATGCACATCAACATGCTTGATCCTCCCGGTCCCTTTCTTCACCTTGCTAATCGCCTTCGCAACCCCCTTCTCCTCCTCCCCAAAATCCACCCCCCTCAACCCCTCCAAGTTCCTCTGCCACTGCAACCAAACCATCCCCTGCAACACCGAATCACTCAAATCATCTAACTTCACCCCCCTTCCCAGCACCCCCTCCTCCATCTCCCTCTTCTTCTTCCCCCTCACCCCCTTCGCCCTCCACGCCTCCAAAAAACCCTCTGCCATCCCCGCCCCCTGGTCCTGTGGCTTTATCAGTTTCCCCTGCTGTAACCACTCCCCCAACATACCGACTTTATTCGCCTTCAACAAATGGTACGCATTTTGGCTCTTCCCCCCTCCCTCGGCCTTGGCCTCACTTTTGGGAAAGAGGTAACCGGCTACTGTCTTTGGTGAGATGGAAATGACATTGCCATGGAATAAGTCGACCCCTTTGAGGGTTGCAAAACAGGCGTGGAGCATTGATTCCAGCGTGTTCACCCTGATCGTCCATTCGAATATGTTTGAGGCGTTGCCGGTACGGAAGCGCTGGCGCTCGATGAGGATGTGGGTTGGGTTCAAGGGGAGGAGGTGGGTTGAGATGAGGGAGTAGGTTAGTGAGGATAAGGAGGAGGGGGTGAATTGGACTGGGTCATCTTGTGGGAGGAGGGGGGTGGTTAGGTTGAGGTGGTTCCAGTGGTGGAGGGTGACGGGTGGGAGTAATGCCTGGGGAACTGATGATGAATCGGGGGGTGTTGGTAAGGGTGTCTTCTCTGAAGGGCTTGAGGCGGGTGTGAGGAGGCTGAAGGCGAAGTTTTTGAGGCCGAGGTCGATGCTCAGTATGCGAGCGGTGTCGGGGATGTGTTGGGCGGATTGGGCTGCTTGGCGGAGGGTTTGTTGGATGGTGGGTTTGGAACCGGCCTGGGGGAGGCCGGTGGAGGAGCAGAGGGATTGGAGCTGGGCGACGGTGAGCTTGCCGGGGAGGGGGAGTTTGGTGGTTGTCATGGTGGAAGTCTTATGAGATGCTCACGAGAAGGTAAAAAATAGAAGTCAAGAAAGAGAAGAAAATTGAAAATTGGACATTGACCATGCATTACCCGTGTCTCCCTTGTAAGTCCATCTTACAATTGTCGTCAAACCATCAGATTTGATTGAGTTGTGAGTTGAGATGCTCTCATCATCGGTACGTACCTCGAGTCTTGATCATCGTTCAGGGCAATAATTGTTAGTGCATGGTGAAGTTGACAGCCCCTGTCAGAAACAGTGGGGCGAGGGATCTCTTGTGAAGCCCAGCCCGGAATTTGTCACTGACCCCTGCAATGACGCAGCCGAACCGGAGGAGCGGGGGCAGCCGAGTTGCAAAGAATTAGTATCCATGTATAATCGACAATTGCTTACCTGAGCGCCGTTTCTTTGCTTTCTTTGGACTTCTGCGTATCGGCATCTTGGATCTTACCGTTGCGCCGTTGTGAGAGTGGGAGTTCGGACGTTGGATTTGGAATTCCATCGTGCCATCAGTCAGCAACCCGCTGCTTGCGCCAGAACTCGCTTGTATAAGACCTCCCTCCTCCCTTTTACCCCGCGATACCTCTTCCTCCTAGAAGACGGTATCCCGAGTTTCCTTTCATTCTTATGCAAGCAATCTCTATCTTGGCCAGACGCCCGGTCTTATCATCCAGAACTGTTGCATCAGGCCGCATCGGCACCATCTCCAGACACTTTTCGTCCACAGTGATCAACATGGCGCCCATCTCCAAAGAAACCGACTTCCTCGTAATCGGAGGCGGCAGCGGCGGCCTCGGTGCCGCCAGAGCCGCCGCCTCGAGATACGGCGCAAAGGCCATGGTAATCGAGGGAAAGAGACTCGGAGGCACATGTGTCAACGTGGGGTACGTACCTTTCTCCTACCATGCCATGCAGCCGCACATACAAGGCTGACACTAGTCGTCGCATCTCAGTTGTGTGCCAAAAAAGGTGACTTTCAACGCCGCCTTTATCGCCGAGACCATCCACCAAGCCAAGGCCTACGGCTTCAGCGTTCAAGAAACAGCCCCTTTCGACTGGCCAACGTTCAAGACCAAGCGCGATGCCTACATCAAGCGCCTCAACGGTATCTACGAGCGCAACCTTGCCAATGACAAGGTGGAATACATTCACGGCTGGGCCAAGCTTCTGTCGAAGAACTCGGTCGAGGTGACCCTGGACGATGGCAGCAAGGAGGTTGTCAATGCGAAGAAGATTCTGATCGCCGTCGGCGGTAACCCACATGTGCCCCCAGAAATTCCTGGTTCCGAGCTCGGAATCAACAGCGACGGTTTCTTCGATATCGACAAGCTTCCCAAGAAGGTGGCGCTTGTTGGTGCTGGTTATATCGCTGTTGAGTTCGCCGGCATGTTCAACGCGCTCGGTGTCGAGACACATTTGTTTATTCGTTACGACACCTTCCTCCGCAGCTTTGACCCAATGATTCAGGAGAAGGTCACGGCCGAGTACGAGAGACTCGGAATCCATGTACACAAGAGAAGCTTGACCAACAAGGTTGAGAAGGATGAGAAGACCGGCAAGCTCAGGCTTCACTACAACTCCTCCAAGGGCGAGGGCTCCAATGGCGAGGGCGTTTTGGAGGATGTGGATCACTTGATTTGGGCCATTGGCCGCACACCAGCCATCGAGGGACTCGGTCTTGAGGCGGCGGGCGTCAAGACCACCGAGAAGGGCCATATTGTGGTTGATGAATATCAAAACACCAACGTCGAGAACGTCTACGCGCTTGGCGACGTCACCGGTCATGTCGAGCTCACCCCAGTAGCCATTGCTGCCGGTCGCAAGCTTGCCGCTCGTCTCTTCGGGCCAGAGCAGTTCAGAACTTCCAAGCTCGATTACGACAATATTCCTTCGGTCGTCTTTTCCCACCCCGAGGTTGGCTCGATCGGCTTGACTGAACCCCAGGCTGTGGAGAAGTATGGCGCTGAGAACCTCAAGATCTACAAGACCAACTTCACGGCCATGTACTATGCCATGATGGAGCCCGAGGAGAAGGCGCCTACCAGCTACAAGCTTATCTGCGCTGGGCCAGAGGAGAAGGTTGTTGGTCTGCACATCATGGGTCTGGGCAGCGGAGAGATGCTCCAGGGCTTTGGTGTTGCGGTGAAGATGGGGGCCACCAAGGCTGATTTTGATAGCTGTGTTGCTATCCATCCGACTAGCGCCGAGGAGCTTGTTACTTTGAGGTAGATGTGAAACCATGAATTAATAGCCAATTGGTGCAAGTAATTTGTTATCTTGAAGTTGATGTCCTTGATGGTGTTCGCTTACATAAGTTTCCTCTGGGTGAGAAATCCCCACATGTGAGCGTCAAAGTCACACCACTTTTCGTTCTTCCGCGGTTGGCCCGAGCTCCCGCAACTGCAATCCCGGAGAAAGTGTGGAACGTCACAGGCGAGCAACACAATCGAACCTCAATCTCTCTCCGACCCTCTGACGACGATAGTTCAGCAAACTCTCTCCACTCTGCCAAAGTGAGTCCCTCTCTCTTACATGCCCGACGACAGCCGCGACAGCGACACCCCAATTGAAACAAAGTTGATCAGAGAAGCTAACTGAGCTGTTTACTTGCCCGCCCCCCTCTTGAAGATGATCGCCGCCTCCCGCACTCTTGCTTCTCCTGTCCTCCGCCAGGCGGTCGCCCGCCGCGGCTTCTCGACCACCCGCGCCCAGCTGTCGTCGCCTTATCACTACCCTGAGGGTCCCCTTTCCAACATTCCCTTCAACCCCCGCAAGAAGGGATTCGCGATCAAGTACTGGACTTACTGCACTGTTGGGTTTACTTTGCCTTTTGGCATTGCCGGTGAGTTATTTTTGGGGGTGGTGATGATGAGGTTGAGGGAGTGGGGATGGACGCTGACAAAGGAGGACAGTCTGGCAAACTTACCACCCTGCGAAGTAAACGGTCTTTGTGCCACTAGGAAACAAGGACGATGGCAGGGAGATGATATCGGAGGGGAAGTAAGAGGAGAGAGAATTGTATATGATACGATACGTGCCTTGATGAGAAGGTGGATAGACCGAATAGAGTTACACGATGCTGCTGGTCTTTTATCAGGGCTTGAACTACGATCTGGTGATGTTTTATTTGGGCGATGGAAGGGTGGGTGAGATGGGATACCGGAGACGAACTGATAACGAACTACCTACTGATGTGCTTGGGACTTGGTCTGACACCAGAAGCTCGTGGCGAGAGTCGACTGACATCCTGTCTAACAAACAGCTCTTTCTTGTGACAAGCTTCGAGGATGACAGATGGGAGCTTGTTTGGGCCTCTTCGGCATAGCCGGATAGCGTGCCCTTGGAGACGGACCTATGACTGATATCTGTTGGGATCGAAGATGTAAGGCTGATGAGGGCACATTCTGGCTCGCCAGCTTGCTATGACGTTACTGTTGATGAAGGGATATCCAGATATAGCAGCCTTGCTTCACCAGTTCCTCCTCGACAGCCTGATTTGAAGCCCTTTTCAGTGTAGGGTAGCTAATTTCCAAACCCAATCTCACAGTTAGTCTCAATCTCTAATTAACATCACATTGCCAGTTTCTGGGAGCTTGAGAAGCTCGGCTTGTGCCTCTCCTCAACGAGATTCCGAGCTTGACGCACGGGCCACAGCCGCATTCCAGAAGCTCGTCCCCCGTCCCAGCTGCTGCAAGGCTACGAACCATCCCCAAACATCAACGATACCTTGTCCTCAAACTCAACACAACCCCGCAACACCAACGACATCTCTCGGCATATTTGAGAAGACGTTTACGACTGATGAAAGCCAGCCTCTGATACCACAAACAAAACGATATTCAATTATCCCGCGACGCCTCCGAACCACCCCTATTGATGCGCCGCCCCTCCAGGCCACCCCCGAACCACCACCACCACCACCACCGAACCCCTCTCATAACCTCCGACGAACAACCACGCCTCCCATCGACCCCCACATAACACCTCCAAAATGGACATCCCCCCCGTCCACCTCCCCACCCTCCTCCGCCACCCAGACGACCTCTTCGACAAGCTCTCGGCCCTCAAAACCGAATTCGCCCGCAAAAAATCCCTGATCGACTCCCAGCTCCGCGCCGGCCTGCGCGACCAGGTCGAAACAACCCAATCCGGCATGACGCACCTATCCGACTCGCAAAAAACACTACAGTCGATTAAGGAAGAAATGATCAAGATTGACAAGATCGCCTCGGAATCCCAAAACCAGATCACGGGCACAGACTTTGCGACGATCAACCTCGTCAGTCAAGCACATCGTAACTTCAACGCTGTCGAGACGATGAGGAGGAACCTGGAGGGGTTTGCTGAGAGGGTGGCGGAGGTGGAGGAGATGCTGAGGGAGGACGAGGCTGATTACGAGGCGATGCCGAATTTGTTGAGGGTGCATTATGAGCTGACGAGGTTGAGGAATATAAGGGATGATGCGATGGAGCAGATTAGTAGGGGGGATGATCCGGGGTTGAGGGTGACGTTGGAGGATTATTTTGAGAGGTTGGATGGGGTGGTGAGGGTGTTTGATGAGAGGATTGAGCTGATTGCTATGAGTTTGATCACGTTGGTGCAGGCGGAGAATGAGAGTTTGGTGGTGAGGTTTGCGTTGATTGTGGAGGCGGAGGAGAAGAGTGATCAGAGGGTTATGGCGCTGCAAGAAGCGCTGAAGGACCATAGGGAGATTGCGACGAGGTTTCAGAGCATTACTGACGGGGCCAAAACTGTGAGGGGGTACAAGGAAAGGTTTTTGGAGTGCATCAAGGATGCGGCGGCGCCGCAGTTTGAGAAGAGCAGGCAGGAGTTTATGGGGGATCCGGGGGGGTTGGAGAAGAGTTTGAGGTGGTATTTTAATGATTTGAACACGGTGAGGTTAGGGATGGAGCAGAAGCAGCTGATGCCGAGGAAGTGGAAGATTTTCAAGACGTGGGCGGTGATCTTTCACCAGATGATGCATGATTTCTTGATTGGGATCGTGGAGGACCCGGAGACGAGCAGTAGCCACACGTTGGAGATTGTGGGGTGGCCGGAGAAGTATTATAGGAAGATGCTGAAGTTGGGGTTCAAGCAGGAGGAGTTGGGGGTGCAGGTCATCGACAACAGGGAGACGGAGCTGGTGAGAGATTTCAGACAGCTCATCATCAAGTTTTTAGACGAGTGGATTGATCGGATTTGGGCGGCGGAGAGGAAGGATTTTGCTGAACGAGGTGTTGACGGCGGGAACCTGGAAACAGACGAGTACGGGTATTTTCGCAACAAGAACCTCATCGATCTCTGGCGCATGCTGAGGGAACAACTCGAAGCAGCAGCCAACTCCAAGCGAGCGGATGTGGTCGAGGGTGTAGTCGACGCCATGTTCCAACGCCTACGCCAACGCCAGCAGGCCTGGCAGAAGATGCTCGAGGACGAGTCTGCGCGGTACGAAAACTCCACCACGGGCGACCTGGAGGGGTTCCAACCGCTGCAGGACTGGCTTGTGGCCACGGCGAACGACCAGATAGCCTGCATAGACGACAACGAGGAAGAAGGCCGGCTGGCTTACCTCTCGGACTTTAGGAAAAAGTTCTCTCCCCTCGTCACGCCCCAGTACATGGACCGCGCCGAAGCAGAAGTCACCACCCTGCGGGATGGCTACGTTGACTTGTCCACGTGGTGCATGGCCAAGTTTGCCAGCCTGGTCTTTTCCGTTGACTTTAGGACTGTCATGCCCGACTTTTTCACGCCAAAGTGGTACACCACCACCCACATGGCGCGCATGATCGCCACGTTTGAGGAGTACGTCTCGGACTACAGGATGGTGCTGCACCACTCGCTCGTTGACATTTTTATCGAAATCTTTGCGGACGAGCTCCTCGTCCGGTACCTCGGCTCGGTCAGGAACAAGGGCGCCAAGTTTAGGAGGGTGGACAACTTTCAGGACAAGATCTTTGACGACTTGTCTACCGCGTTCGAGTTTTTTAATTCCCTTCCTAACCCGGAAGTGGGCAACGCCATCAAGGAGACGTGGAGGGTCACGGAGGCGTTTCTGGGCCTGCTGACTGCGGAAAAGGAACAGATCCCGGACACTTTTGCGGGCTTCAAGACGTCGTATTGGGACTTGCAAATCAGCTGGGTCGAGGCCGTGTTGAGGAGCAGGGATGACTTTGAAAGGAGTATGCTGAATGCCGTCAAGGCGAGGGCCGCGCAGATGGATGTGGTTAGGGGGCCGGAGACGATTATGAGTAAGGTCAAGTAGAGAGTGAGTGAGAGATAGTTTTGGTTGTAATAGTAATGAATCATGATGGGCTTCTTTCGGCTTACTTTTGTCTCCATAAATGTGTCTGATTGCATGTCCCAACTGAACGACACGCTCGCAAGACCCAGTCTCCAGCTTTAGATCATGCCTTGCCAACATTGATCGTGCCATATCGATCACCACCGAACAGTCACCCAGACAATAGAACCCATCGTCAACCAATATGTACTCTATTAACAACACTCCTCCACCCCTTGTCACAGCTACATAAACTATACCTACACTCCCGTCTTTTACAACTGCCCAATAAATAACCATAACCACCCCCCTTCATATCCCCTAATATACCACAACTCTAACCATACATGTCCGGCCTTCTTCCTCCCCCCCCCCCCCCCACCCCTCCCTTTTTGCTGCGTCCTTGAGGTCGGCGTCATAAGAGCTGAAATAGTATAGACATGCACCTACCAAAACAGCCCACCATGCGAAAAAAAAAAGAAAAAAAAAAGAAAAAAAAAAAGCTGTCCTTCGTAAAACCCCCATCATAAACAACCAAAAACAAAATCTGTCTTGTTGCTCACTCAAGCACCCGCTGACCATTCTTGACCACAAACTTTCACCCTTCACCAGTTCCCTCAACACACACATCACACAACTCTCACCACCGTATTCACCCTCCTCAACCGCATCTGCTCCATGCTCTGCACCGTAATCAGCGGCCTGCTCCTCTCCCTCCCACTCCAAGTCTGAAACTTGGCCGCTCCCGCCGGCAGCACACTCAAGTGAGGCGCCGAGGCAATATGCAGTCGATGAGCCAGTGTGCTATCGCTTTTGATGGAATTGATATCCGTAGTATCCCCTTTATCATGACAAGAGTGAAACGATGCCGTATCATTGTTGCTGTGATAAAATGAGCTGAATGGCGTAATAAACTTTTCGGCTGTCGTCGCCGAATCTTTGCTGTTGTCTGCGCTACTGCTGGCTTGTCGATCTCGAATAGGTGTGTTTATAGGCAGTGCACAAAGAGGTGCACGATGCCGGAGCTGGTGATGGCTAGGATGCTGTCGCTTCTCCTCTTCGGGATTCGAGTCAGAATGCAACAAGGTCGCCATCCGTGTGCTGAGAGAAATCGTGCGACCCCTTTTTGGCGTATTTGTCTGCCAATGCTTCGGGCCCCGGCATGACACTCCTACGTCTTGTGACTTTTGAAGTTTCACAACCTGTGCTCTGGCTCCGCTTCCTCGCCTTTTGAGGCTTTCCAGTGACTTCGAACTAGTGCTGTTGGAGGGCCCGCGGTGGGGGACGAGCTTTCCAAAACTTGACTTGATGGCTTTTCCAAACTTCCCAGAGAAGGACTGGGTGCTCGACTTAAGAGTAAGGCGGGAGTCGTTTTTGTGGGGTTGGCGTGCGGCTTCAATCACGATTTCCGGGTGGTCCGCAACGAGCTCAGGGGTGACGCAGGTAGATTGGTCGCCAGGAGTAGAAGAGTCACGAAGTCGGGAGCCTGTCTGTGCCAGTGGGGATCTGGGACAGTCTCGGGTGAAATCGCTGCTTCTTGCTGGGTAGTGTGTTCTGAATGCATCGTAAATTGGGCTTGGGAGGCCTGTGGACGAACTGCGCTTGGGGGTCTCGGTCGTCTCTGCGATGGACGACAAGCCGCAATCAGTTGTATGAGAGACCGGCGAGCCCGGTGCAGACGAGAAACGACAAGACGGGTCGGTACTCGGAACACCCATATACCCAGAGGAGCCGCCACTGTGCTCCGAATCAGCAACAGCTTGGAGCCTCTTGTTCAGACTTTCGGGGAAACTTGAACCACGGCGATGGGCTTTGATACCGCGAGACTCCGTCTGTTGTTTCGGAGACTCGTCGCGTATGCCTAACCTCCACAGATCATCTGCACTGCCTTCATATTCGGAAAGAATCGGGGTTAGAGGGTGGTACAGTGAGGTGATGGCTGTTCCCCAAGAGTCAGGACGCCCACGTTTGACGCCTGGACAATGTCTCAACGGTGGTGGTGACGGCTCTGGCTCCCAGTTCGGTCCCTGCCCCTGCTCCTGTTCTTGGTCTGTGACAGCACCGTCAAAGTTTCGTGGGCTTATTTTGGTTCTTCTAGGGATGGTCAAATGAAGGCGTGCCAGAAAAGAGTGTTTCACCGGCTCCGGGGGAGGTGTGTCTGCCTCCTTCCGGAACCTCTTGACGATAAGTGCAGGTGCACCGTGGCCAAGATGAAAATATCCGATACTCTTTTCAACCGTATCCAGTTGAGACTCCTTGCGGACCCTACTCGAGGCATCGGCTTTTGTAACTGTCGAAGACCTGTGGAGCTCTGAGCGTCCTTCCAGAAGTGGCAAACTGTTGTTGGCCGAGTTTTCTCCTGTTGTTCGGTGGGAACTTTCCACCGATTCTCCTACAAGGTGTGGATTATTCACAGCATCAAGCCCTGTCAGTCCATAGTTAGCAACTGCCAATCACAAGCATGGGGCTCACACACATTTGAAACCTGGCAAAGTAAAAGCTGGCGGTAACTCGTGGGGGGCAAGTATCGCCGGAAGATCAAGAGTAGACGCGCCTGCGCTCAACTGTACACTTTGTCCAGCTGATGGGTACACCGACGATGACTTTGTCCCCAGGTTATTCGGGTCGTGTGGAGCCAAGATAACTTCAGAGTGGTTGAAAGTCGACTTGTTGCTTGGAGGTTTGCTTGGAGGGTCGGAAGAGGGACGGATTGTACTTCCCGAAGTTTGAGCACCGCAGGAACCGCTTGCACCACTGTTTCTCATCGATCGGGATCGTGTTGGAGAATCCATTGGTGTGTTGAAAGTTTGAGTTCCCAACTGGCGATGAATATCCATGTCGTAGAGGTGGACTATTTCCGGCTTCTGACTCTCAGCCTCTGGGACGGCAGAATTTTGAACAGAGCTCCATCTCCTGAGATAAACCACCTCGGCTTGCTGAACACTTGCACCTTGCTCAAAGTCTTGTTCGGATGATCTTGCAGGCGAGGAAGAACGAGATCGAAGGCCCTGACTTCGCAGCCAGACGCTCAATGGAGACTGCTCTGCAACGGATGCAGTCTCAGTAACTTGCGTGCCGGGTCGGGCGGGTGACGAATGTGAGCGTGACAACGAATGGGCAGGGCGTGGTGGATGCAATCCCGAGGTTGGAAGACGAATGATGGATTCCGGGTGTGACGCAGAGGAGCTGTGCACAGCATCTACATGACTCGATGGCTCTCCTCGGTCAATGTAGCTGGCCAGTTCGTCGAGCTGGCCTGCACTGTAAGAAAGCCGCCAGGAAGCAATTGAGGAGGTCTCGCTAGTGCTTGGATACCGCTGAGGCACAAGAT
Organism: Podospora pseudopauciseta; assembly: GCF_035222475.1. Classification (NCBI taxonomy): domain Eukaryota; kingdom Fungi; phylum Ascomycota; class Sordariomycetes; order Sordariales; family Podosporaceae; genus Podospora; species Podospora pseudopauciseta. The sequence goes on along the minus strand of NC_085893.1, from coordinate 2,139,206 downwards.
CTGGTGATGCTGGCATCTCTGGGAAGGAGCCTTGTTCTCGAACTGTTTTGGAGTTTGCGGCAACCGGTGCAAGAGCTTCGGGATCAGTCTGACCAGCATCCGGTGCTTCACTGTTCATTCCGGGTGAGTTGGGCCTGCTGTCATCGGCAACAACAAACTCGATATTGTCCCGCGGTCCGCCGCCAGGAAGAAGGTCAATCTTGGGACTGCCAGGGTGTCGATCAGAGGAGACTTCACTCCGTGTGGATTTTTGCCCTTCTTCACTCCGGAGCTCCTCCTGGATTCTTTTGTGCATAAGCCGTTTCAGCTCGGCTCGTCGCTGAATCTCCTCCTCGGTGAAGCCCACTGCAGACCGAGCCTTCTTCTTTGAGAGCGAATCCTGGGAGAGGTGACGGCGGATACGGGTGCGAACCAGGTGGAGGGTGCTGGTGCTCTTATTGTGGGGTGCTGGATGGTCAGGCTCATCTTCACTGTCCGAGTCTTCGACTACCAACTGGCCGAGCTCTATGGGTTCGATGGGGCTGATGGTGGCAGGTACCGAAGGCTGAAGTGATGAGAGCGATCTGGGAGATGTCTCAGTCGAGAGTGGGTTGACTGGATTCAGGGTAAGGGGTCCGGGGAGGCGAGCAGGGGGTGGTGGTGAAGGTAACACAGGCTCAGGACTTCTTGGTGCGATTGTCCGTGTTTTGGACGACCGTGCCGAAGTGCAACAGCAGAAGACGGCCATGATTGCGACGTGATTCGGACAGGCCAGCAGGCATCACCAACTCGGGGGGCAGCAAAGATGTAGGATCTACAAAGTATTCCAAGAAACGGTGGTGGTGGTGTGGGTTGGTCTCCCAGAGGTTGCCATGCATGAAATGGCAGGCCTGAAGATGTCAAGAGATACGAGAGGGCTGCTGAGAAACACAGGAAGGGATGTTCCCGCCGAGGCAGAAGCAAACAGAGTTCCTTGGGGCCATTGCCAGGGCCTCCCTCTTGCGGACGACTTGCAGCTTTCCTTCCGAAGTGTGTGCGAGATTGATGGAAGTTCAGGTCCGAAGATGAATGACATGGACGCACGGCAGGCCCTTCATTGGCACCCGCAGCTTCCCAAAATTGTAAGGGGCATGGATAGCAGTGCTGCCATAGGGAAGGAACGATGACAGCGATCGAGTGAAGAGCCGGAGAAACTGTAGAAATGGAAGGAGCCACGGAGCACACACGAGAAGCACAACCTGCAAGGGAGGACTTATGCTGGGTATCCAATTATCTAATCAATTGGCCTTGGGAGGGTTGTAGACTGGCGGGTTGTCGCCATCGTGCACATTCCCGCTGCCGTCGTACGGCGTCTTCCCCACCTTCTTGATGTCACCGGCCCATTTCTGCTTGATCTTGTCAAGGATCGGAAGCCCACCGGCGCCAATCAATTTGTCGTTTGGTATTGGGATGTCCAGTCTGTTTGTGGGCTCGGTGTGCAGAAACCCCGGGTATGATATTGAATTGTTGACTGACGCTGCATTGGCAGGCTCCTTGTTCTTGGTGTAACCAGACGCATCTGCAACAAACTGAAACACATTTGCTCCAACGTCATACCTGCCGAGATTGGGCAGCATCCAGTTGTTTTGGATGGTCGAGAGCAAGCTGAAGTGGGTGTAGAAGGTGCTGTCTTCTGTTCCCTTGAGCGCTGGAGGAATTGCGCTTCCCAGAAGCAAAGTGACGATGTGGTTAGGCTGGCTGTAATCTTCCGATTCGTCATACGTAAGCATTATCAACGTCTTTTCGTCGAAAGCTTCAGGATCCAGAAAAGGTTGAAGGAACTTGTGGGCCCAGTCAGCAGCAAACTTATTGCTCGTGTTGTGGCCATCGTTCACTGCGCCATGTCAGTCTTTGGTCTGTACCGCGGGGGGTGATGAAGAGATGGAAGAATACGTACTCATGTTAGGGGTCATGAACACAAACTGGGGAACCTCCTTTGCCTTGAAGGCCCTTTGGAAGGCACGGAAGGAGTCTAGGGCCAGCAGCCGCTCTCCCTCCATAATGACGCTTTCATACGACACAAATGGACTGGTACGAGGTTAGTATTCTCCATCAAGAAACCCGATTCCACGTGTTCGTACTTGTGTTTCCTCACATAGTCCCATGTGCCGTTTCCAGTCTGTCCATCGCTATAGTTCCCCATGTACCCCGGGCCGGGCATGTCCTCAAAGTAACCTGCCCAGCTTATGTTCCTGTAATCCAGCAGGTCCACTACTGTCGAGACGTTCTCAGGGATATGAACCATGTCATCGTGATCGAGGCCCCAATAATCCCCACCGATGGCGGCCAGGTAGTTTGGCTGGGATGGATGGGTGTGCGCATAGAATCTCGTGAGCAAGATGCCCTTCCTCTTCAGGTCGGCGATGCTAGGCTCCAAGACAACCTTGGCATAGTCCTACACGTACCATTATACTGGTCAGTAAACATGTTATGGAGCACATGTGGAATGGTTGTGTGTGGACTGTTGGGCCAACCTGATTCTCCAGCCATATCGTGATCAAACGATCAAAGGCCTTCCCTGGCACTAAGCTGGCAGCGCGTGCAGCCTCCCAGCAGGCGCATCCAAGCAAAAATATCCAAAATAATGCGCGCATGTTATCATACCGCCATCGCGTCTCTCGAAGGTGCCCAAATCCGACTGGAATTTGCGATCCCAAAAACCCGAATGTCGATGTTGCACCGTGTCTAGTGCGCCGAGCCAGGCCAGACCGTTTGGTGGCGTCGGTGGCCTTTCAGACCAAGCTCTGTCTTTGTCCCACCACACCATTGCCAAGCCTCTTCTAAGCTGCGAATAAGTCGCTGGTCGGTCAGCCCCGTCCCGTGGTTCTGGGACAATGGGGACGGATTGTTCGGGGGTCTGATTCAAAGTCTGGTTCTCCAATAGAACGAATGTTCCTTGTGTGCGGCTTGCTCACAATAAATAGTTCCGTCTTCATCGTCGTCGTGGTTGCTTTGTTGAGTGTCCATATCCACCCCTAACCCTCAGAGTTTCGGAACAATGTCTTGTTCCGTTGTCACATGAAGGTTCGTTAGGCAATTGGAAAAGTCTGGTTTAAATCCATAGACTTCGACCTTTCCACATGGTCAGAGAAACTCACTGCAAAGCTGCAATGTTTCCTCCGAGGTCATCATCCCATCTTTCTTCATACCCAAGGTCCAGGAGGATGACTTCCCTACTCATTGACAGAATATCCTGACCTTATGTAAGCACAGTCCTCTCTGCTTCAGTCGGCCAATCATCGGATGAACAGGTGAAGCTGGCAGAAAGAGGGGCAGCCTCGGCGAAAAGTGTCGGATCTCCGAGAATCTTATTCCTCAACACGCATCACCAACGACCACGACCACATCACATCAACTCTACAGTCAGAAGAGGAAGGAGCTGACGAGTCCCCCGTTCAATGGCTGTGGACGTCGAGATCTTTAACTCGATATTTGTTTTGCTTGTTCTCTGAGCATCGCCTGTCGTTTCGACTGAACCAGCAAAGCCCTCGTTATTAGTCATTGGTTTTGCGAGAGAGAGGGAAAATTTATACTGCTGCAGGTTTCGTTTTGGCAGTCGTGTTCGCTTGCTGCTTTTCTCACCTTACATACAGTACAGGTTTCTCTTATCAGATTTGATTGATAAAGCGTTTATCGCCGACTGGCCCGTTTTGTTGCTGTCTCTGTTTCGCATGCTCGAGCCCACTTCCTTGTTTATCGCCTGCAACTTAGATAGGGAAAACGGCGCCGAGCGTCAGTGGCGGCTGGGTCTGTTTTGTTTGTTTGTTTGGAACCTTCCCTTCGGCCGATAGCCCCCTCCGTCTCCGGGAGAAACACCATGCCCCGGTCGGATCCGAGTGAACAAAGCGTTAGCCCCGGCGGAACCGAGGCCCACGAGGATGGTGATGATCGCGCTCCGCCCCGTAAACGCCAGAGAGTCCGGCTCTCCTGCCTCGAGTGCCGTCGAAGAAAGTTGTCCTGTGACCGGGAGTTTCCATGCTCCCGCTGTCTTCAGTCCGGTACATCAGACAAGTGCGAGTATGAGACCCGGCCCGGCCTGGCACCTCCGAACAAGCTCGGCCTCTCCCAGGGTGCCTTGACGGGTCTGGACTCTCGACTGTCGTTGCCAAGTACCGGAGGAGAGTCGCCCTACTTTCGCAAGGATGGCCGAGATCTTGACAGGATCCGGAGGTTGGAGATGGAGGTTGCCCAGCTGAGGAACCTCCTCACCAATAAACAGGGCGGCGCTTCTGTCGACGGCAGTACGCTTCAGGACCACTCACCCCCTGAGCCGAAGCATCACGAAGATGACGAAAGAGACAAGGAAGAACCTGAGCTGCCACAGTTCCTGCGGGTCCAGACAACAACGGCCGACAAAGAAGAGCTACGCTTCTTCAGGGGCAAGGAGTTCAAAACGCGATACTTTGGCCCCCACAGCGCGTTCCTGGCCTTCCAAGAAGTATGTGACGGTCTTTTACTTTCTTCCTCTCCATTGGCTCGGAATGCGTTGGCTAATGACGAGAAGTTGACTGGACTGTGTCCTTTCATGAAAGAAACCTCTGAGGAGTGGCTTCGACCACACCGGATCAGCCGGAACAAGGACCGCCACAAGAGAGCCGAGGACAGAGACAGGAAGTTCCGTGAACCAGATCTTGCGCTGGAAGCTCTCCTTCCCTCCAATGAGGAAGCTGATCAAATGGTATCTATTTACTTGGACCAGTTCGAGCAGATTCACCGAATCCTCCACATCCCCAGCTTCCGCAGGGACTATGCCAAGTTCTGGGACCCTAACGAGACTCGTAATGCAGCCTTCACGGCTTTGATCTTATCCATCATGGGTATTGCCAGCTGTTTGGCTGCTAAGCTACCGCACAAGTTTGAAAAGATGGTGTCGATCTCTTACGCCAATGCCATCAAATGGATCGAAGCTGTTGAACGTTGGCAGGAAGTTCAGAGCCAAAAGCATCGCCGCCTGATTCACTACCAGATCGCCTGCCTCATCTACCTTGCCAAGAGAGTCAACACAATGAAGAAGAAGAGATATTGGAAAAATGCGGGCGCAATGACACAGGACGCCATCTCTGTCGGCTTGCACCGGGAACCCAGCCACATGAGGAGTGACAAGATCACCCCTTTCCAGCAGGAGATGCGGAGGAGAATCTGGGCGACTATTCAGAGCTACGATCTTCAAGCATCCTTTGACCACGGTCTGCCGTCAATCTTGAGCACTCTACACTACGATGTCAATCCGCCGCATAACATCGACGACGACGAGTTTGACGAGGACACGAAAGAGCTCCCTCCCTCAAAGCCTCCAACTACATACACTTACTCTTCCTATCAGCATCTCAGTCGCCAGAGCTTGCCGCTTCGCCTAGAGCTGAGCCGGGTGCTCACCGGCCCTCCGGAAGATCTCGACTATGCGCGTGTCGTTCGCTACACCGATGAGATCAACCGCGAGATTGATGCCCTCCCGTCATGGGATGTAAGCGATGCAGACAATGAGGATACCGACGAACAGCAAACTCAGAAGAAGCCTTTGCTTGCCTATACACTTTTGCACATCCAGCTTCGCCAATACATCATACCTCTGCACCAGCCCTTCCTTCGTCTTCGCAAACAAAACTCCAAGTACCAATACTCGGAGATTATCTACTACAATGCCGCCAGGGATATGGTTCTCCTCAACGACCAACTTTTCCAGCAGGGCATTCGCACACTCAACTTTCTCCGTGAGGACAGTCTAACACTGGCGATCAATCTCTGTAGTGTCACCATGCTTCAACCACGCGGGTCAACTAATATGATCATGATCAACAGCAAGCACACGGTGGAGGCCCTGGAGAAGTGCCTGGCCATGAAGGAGGACCGGATCTTGAGGTGCGGGAACAATGAGCCCTGGGGATACAGCATTATGTGTGCTGCCTTTGGGCTTTTGGAGGCTCACCTAGGGATCAAAACTTCACAGGAAGCAAAGGCAGCCAGTGCGGACAGGTTCGTGACGTTACACTACAAAGTGATGGCCGGACAGGATCCGCCTGTTTCGAGCCAGCCGACGGGCTCTCAACCTGGTCCGTCGTTAGTAGGGGCAACGCCAGGGCGTGGCGGGCCGGTTACACACGGGCCATCGCAAGGCCACAGAAGGGTCAATAACGGACCGTTCTCTGCACCTCCCGGAGGCGGCCCATCAGCACCATTTGACCCTTTTTCCAGAGACAAGGTCTGTGCCTCATTTTCATCACCGTCGGATACCACTTCTCATATTCAGGGATTCGGTCGGGATGTCCGGAACGTGCGAGATCGGGGGCTGACGAATGGCTCGTTTCCGCAGGGGATGACTCCTTTTCAACAACAACCACAGCCGCAACCGAACCCGCATGGAATTGCGACAGGAAGCAACAACAACGGTATGGAGATGCCAGTAAATCCTTGGTGGGTCCCCAACACGGACACGCTGGGGGAGATCCCGGTCAACTTCGAACAGCTGGGGTATAGTGTCAATGAACTTTGGGGCGGTGGGACGGTGACCTGGGATTGGGATGCGATGATGGGGTCGTAATGTCTAATGTGGGATGAAGACTGGGGAGACTGGGGAGACTGGGGAGACTGGGAAGGGTATACCACAAAAAAATGGATTGGGAATGTCTTGTCTTTTGTATTGTGGGATCTTTTGGCGGCATATGCGTGCGAGTTGATGGACTAAAAGCGTTGTTTTGTTTCATTCGAAAAGTAGCATGCAGGTGAGGGTTTTATATGCATGGTGTTTGTTGTACATTGACGGAGATATAGTATGAAAACAAAGTTGTTATGGAGTGGTAATCTACAGAAGATGCTAACATGACACCATCACCATGCTTTTGGCTGCAATCTAAGTCGCTGACGGTTTCTTGCGGTTGCATTGAGGTGATTTCTTGGCGTGGAGAGGGCGTCTGTCCATTCAGAGGGCTTGGTGAAGGGACCGTCTTGCCGAAAAGGGAAGGAAGGGGCTGTGTGGACGGGATGCATGACTCGCTGAGGAACGTCGTTTTTGAGCGGTGATGTTTGGGGGACTCCACTGACAACGGGGGAGGTTGACTTAGACTTACACACTGACCTCGTGTCTTCATCCCCCAAATTCTTCTTGTGGATGCTTTGCATCGTCGGACGGCAAAGATGATGATGACCTCTCTCACCCATCATCTTATCATGGATTAAGCTTGCACCAGTGTGTTGATATCAGCTCACCCTCCGCGGAAGAGCCCAACGTCAACAAAACCACCAATGTGCTCAACTAGCACTTGTCAGACTGCATTTTGGCCTTGAAAACGACCGGACAGGCCACACTAAGGGGTAACTCGACCGCCCCTGAAGTCATCGATAGATGTGTCTTAGTAATGGGGAATGACTTTGGAGGTATGTGTGCCCAGCTAGGCAAATCTAGCTCTCTCTCTCTCTCTCTCTGTGTCATGTCTTTTTTTCGCCGTCGTGCTGGTCTGTCTTTTTCTCTTGGCCAAGTTCTTCAACCTTTTCATGTAAAGGCTAACGACTGGACATACCTACCTAGATATCCAAGATGAAACCACTACCAACCTCTCCCTTGCTTTCAATACCCTCCTCTTTTCTATTACTAACGTTTCTTATCCTCCCGGCCCCCAGTGAAGCAACCCCCCAGTTTCTCCCACATTCTTTTTTCCCTCAACACCAACCCCGGCCGCAGTCCCTACCACGAGCATTACTCCATCAACTCCTCCCAATATCAGCACCACCCCGGCCCCTTCCACCATCGAGCTTCCTCTCACAGACAGATATTGTTGTCTCTGGACAACAACCCCAAGACTTATCACCACCCAACACAACAACAACAACAACAACAACAGACCTGATCGCTCAGCTGAGCGAGAACATACCCTTGTGCGCGCTGGGTTGTGTGGTGGAGCTTACCAATGTGACGAAAGAGTGTCTGGATGGGAAGAGAGGGATGGGGGAGGAGGATCAGGTGTGCTTGTGCTCGGATGATGAGGGTCATTATACGAGGGTGTTGGGGTGTGTAAGGAGGCGGTGTACGATGGAGGAGGGTATTGGTTAGTTTTCTTCCCCTTTCTAGTATTTTGTTCACTTCGGCTTCTTTTGTTTGGCTCGGCTGATGGTCTACTTGGCTCGGCTGATACCTCGCTGTTCGCTCGTGCTCGCACTGACAACGACAACAACAACAAGAGACTGCCCGCGGCGCCTGGGAAGCCTGCGGGAAACCTCAACGATCCCGAAAGATACACCTGATGGTGCCGCTGTCGGTTGAGATACTGGCTTTGGTGTGTGTTTTGCTCCGGTTGTACTCACGGTGGTGGATGGGCGGGAAATTCGAGGTGGACGATTGGGTTATGATGATTGTTGTGGTAAACATCCCCCCCTCCGTTTCGTTGTCCATTCCCTCATGACTGACAAAACAAAAAAGGGACTCTACATCGGCTTCGAAGCCGTAGGCTGCACCGCCGCCGGCGCCGCCTTCGGAGTGGACATCTGGACCGTCGACGCCAACGCCCTCGGCACCGCCCTCAAGGTATGCTACCTCCTTTCAATCCCACGACCCCACATCAAGCTGACACCGTGAGGGAAAATAGCTCTTCTACATGGCCGAAACTTTCTACCTCGTCATCCTAGCCCTCACCAAAATCTCCATCCTCTGCTTCTACCTCCGCATCTTCACCCAACCCCACTTCCGCACCATCACCCTCGTCGTCATGGCCTGGGTCGGCCTCTCGGGCCTGATCTTTGTTTTCTGTCAAATCTTCCAGTGCGCCCCCATCTCCTTCATCTGGGAAGGCTGGCGAAAAGGTGAATTCGGCCCCTTTTCCTGCCTCGACATCAACGCGCTGGGGTACACCACCGCCGCGTTCAGCATCGCGCAGGACATTGTCATCCTTGTCATGCCGCTTCCGCTATTGATCAAATTAAATGTGAATGTCCGGTCCAAAATCTGCATCATCGTCATGTTCTCGCTTGGGATTTTTGCGCTTATTACGAGCTGTGTGAGGTTGTGGGCTTTGTATGATTTTGGGGATAGTGTTAATCCGACGTGGGATTATACGAATGCGTTGATCTGGACTGGGTTGGAGGTGGGGGTTAGCATTATTGTTACTTCTCTTCCTGCGATTAGGGTGCTGCTGGGTAGGAGGGGCAGGGGGGACGGCGGCGGGTTGTTGGGTGGTGGTGGTGGTGGTGGTGGTTGGTCGAGGGACATGGCGTCGAGAGGGACCTCGTCAAGTTTTGGCAACACGACTACTGTTGTGGCGAGCCGGCATACTATGCCGCCTCATCTGAAGAGGATTAGTAGCGTGAGTAGGATTAGTTCTATTAGGGTTGGGGTGGAGGATACTGAGAAAGGGAGAGGGGATGATGTGGAAAGGGGCAGGGGATTGGAGGTTTTGGATGGAGGTAAAGCTGAACTGGAGGATGTGATGGCGGGGGGCAACGGGGGGTTGCAAGAGGAGGGGTTGAGGAGGCCGTGGAGTGATGTTAGTGTTGGGAATAGTACTGTTGTTGGAAGCGAAAGTGACTTTGAGCAGGGGGTGGATATTAGTGACCTAGGGTGGCCGTTGATGAATAAGGCTGTTTTGGCGGGGACTGGGGGAGTAGGGGGGCAGAGATTGAGTCATATGCCAAGTATTGATGAGGTTTTGACGTATAGTGGTAGTAATTGGCAGGGGATTGGACCGAGGTCGCAGGGGAGTCAGGGGAGTAGGTTGTCGAATAACTGGAGTTATGATTCAGAGGGGTCGGGGAATAGTATGTTGACCTTTGGTTGGGAGGAGAGTACAAGTGGAGGATGGGAGAGTTGGGATTGGCAAGGGAGTGGGAGTGGGAGTGTTGCTGGCGTTTTGTGGAGGGGGAGTATGAATGAAAATGGGAATGGTAGTAGGAGTGGGAGTGGGAGTGGGGGCTATGAGGAGGAGGAGGATAGTATGTTGGGTGGGCAGAGCAAGAAACGGTCAGGGTCGGAGAGGGGCTAGGATTGAGTGGTATGTATAATATGAGGTTTTAAGATGGTTTTCGAGTTGAGTCGCGATGTATAAAGATTCGTTTTGGTTGGGAATATATGGCTTGTCTGGCTTGGTTTGAATAGAATGAGGAAGATACCACGCTGCGTTGAACACGTACGATTTCGTTTGTATGTGCTAATTGCCGGGTGTGTATTTTGGGAAAGGCGATCTAATTGTAATAATAACAAATTATGAAGAGCATCCCACTACTTCAAAAGTCAAAGACAACATCAAAATAACTGAGCTGGTCGAGTAGTCCAAGATTACATAGAGGATGTCGAATGGCGGGAGAGAGAAAAAGGACAAAAAGCTCACCGGCCAACCCCTCAGTTGTCTGAGGGAGGTGGCCGGCTGTGAAAACCGGGTGGTCTTGCTTCGGATCGAACTCGGGGGCTATCGGTTGCAAGCCCCCGGCGAGGGGGGCCAACAGCAGCTCCTCCACCTTGACCATTTGTCCTGACCAACAAGTGGCGCCCTGATCAAGATTTCAGAGCTGCTGTCGGAAGGTACATGGTCGACCTAATATATATACCATGGTTCTGTTTGTTGGGAAGGAGCGAGGATTGAGTGTGGGAAGGTGCACATATCAACTGGGGGAAGGAACGACGATGGGGTGGTGATGGCGGGGTTATCTTATCAGACGAACTCCTCTGCGTCTCCAATGCCCCACCACTCGGCTCAGCCCGCCTTGGCAGCCCATCTCAAACTCAACGTCGGTCTGTCATTTCCGCCCTCTGTCTCCTTGAGATTCACACCCACCTCTACCAATTTTAGATTCGAGTTGGGCAAGAAGCAAAACGCCAAAATGGCCGACGAAGAGCTCATTCCCGTCTCCCAAAAAGTCCGCACCATCTCCCACATGAACAACGACCACCGCCTCGACCTCCAGCACATCCTCCAGCACTTCAACAATCTCAACGACTATGAGGCCCGCGACCCGGAAATGGTGGACATCAACCTCCAGTTCATGACTGTGAAGACACCTCACACTGGAAGGACGCACTACATCAAGTTCGAGCCTGAACTCGCCAACTGGGCTGAACGCCGCGTCAAGCTTGTCGACATGACCCACCAAGCCAGGGTCGGTCTTGGTCTCGAGGCCCCCGCGGAAGAGGACGGCAAGGAGGAGAAGGGGGTTGTGGTGAGGGAGTATATGCCTCCCCGACCATTCGACTGGGTCATCTTCCTGGCGGTGCTGTTTTATTATTTTAACTTTGTGGCAACTGTGAAGTTGGGGGTGCTGGACGGGCGGGAGTGGATTCTGGATGCGTTTTGGCCGTTTGGGGGCCATCAAGGATGGATGTGGTTGACAAAGACGATTTTTTGGCCGGTGATTGCGATTCATATCTCCGAGGCGGCTTGGTTGGAGAGGAGTAGACTGAGCAAATTTGGTGTGGAAAGGGGGAGTGGGGTTTGGTGGTTGTGGATGGGGAGTTGCTTCATTGAGGGTGGGATGGCATTTAAGAGATTTGATATCTTGGTGAGGAGGGCGGAGGAGAAGGAGGACAAGAAGCATTAAGGAGGGGTATGGAGATACACGGTGTGAAGGTGAGAGGACTGGATTTTAATGGGGTGGTGATGGTGTGAGATAGGCGCGGGAACTGGCACGCTATGTAGAGACTGAGACCCAACCCTTAGGCTTTAAAGGATATTTAATACGCCTCTCAACTATCTTTTAAGGTCTGGAATTTGACGTTGCAGTCTTCATTGATTTGTTCACAACGTGGCTGGGTTTACAGGTGTGGACTTGGCGGCATAATTGATGCCGGTAATTGGTGATTCTTCTGTTTTGTACTCTTCTTCACAGAGAGATAAAAAGAGAGGATTATCCAGTCCGATTGACTAAAAAGCTCACTAGCCAGCCTTATACTCTGAGAAGAAGGGGAGTGACCAGCTACAGAAATCCGGGGTGCAAAGGGGTTTACTTCGGGCAGGTTTCGAATCTGTGATGTCCAGAACCCCGATGATCATTCCACAACCACTTGACCACTGTGCAATGGTAAGCGTACTCCCAGAAGTTCGACGGCCAGTCATCGAAGAAACCGGGGCTGATTACCCGGGAGATACGTAATGATGACGGGGTGACAGTTAAGGATTGGCATCCGGCACATATCAGGTGTCTGACACTGAGAGATAAATGGACAAGACGCGGAACTCTCCAGGTCATTAACACATTTTCCTCTGCCCTCAGCCTCGGAGTCAAATCCGAACCATCCCGCGTTAAGACATCGTGCCTTGACTTCCTACATTCCATAGGGCTGCATTATACCCCGGCCTGCCCCCATCAACGCTATTCGACACGAGGTGCGGGTTGATCCTTACCTCTATTGACGTTCGTCCCCTCATCCAACAACCTGTCAGTCAGGACATACTTTATAATGCTCACAACAAAGCTTAGAACTTGGGCCAACTACCGAGTAACTGTTCCCTACACCAGTCTCATACCCAGTACGGTCCTTTATCGTTCTAGGAAACCACTAGAATGGCCATGCAAAGTCTCGGGGTAGCCGACAACTACTGCGTTGGCCTAGGATCTTGGATTAATTAGTCTCATGGCCCGGTATCGGGAGAAACACTCACGCTGACCAGAGAGCACGGCAATCTCGTGATAGCATTCACAGCCTTTTTTGTCACCATTATATCTTCTCGCTTCTGGCGCATCTTGTTCCATCGATACTACTCTGATGCTTCACCTCACGATGCTCTTCACCACCAATGCCAAGTCACCTTACGAAACTCGGCCTCCCCAGCGAGTGGTCTTTGGACACTCAGTCAGCTGGCTTTCGTCCGGCGCGACAGAGCAAAACATTCCATCATAAGGGTGCTTCCGGCTTTCTTCTCTGCTTTCCTCTGTGCTTTCGGACTCGCCCTCGCAAGTGGCTTCTCTTATAACCTTGCAACATCGAGCAGCCACGAGGTTTTACTTGATGGTTCAAATTGTTCCCTTGTCTGGTTGAGAGAATCCACTCCCGGCAGTTTCAGTGCAGCAGTGGATGCGAGTGTAAGAAAAGCCAACACCGCCACGAATTATGCTCAACGGTGCTATAATTTCAGTAACTATGGAGGATGCAGTGCTGGCACACCCTGCAACTCGTTTGTTGTTTCACGGCGAGCCCTATCGCAAGACACCAATGCGCCGTGTTCTTTCAGTGATGGGATAGGTCGAAATGAGTCATCAAACATAATTCTCGATACCGGTTATATCGACAGTCACGATCATCTCAGCATTAACTCGCCAGAAAAGAACCCATTTCTGTCCCGGAATGTTGCCCATTGTGCGCCACTTCGGATCGAAGGATACAAAGCCAATATTCAAGAGAACTTCCCAGCGTATTACTACGGTTTGACATATCTTCCACGCGATTCGCCCGTAGATCCAAACAGCGAGATGAATTATACTTTGAAGGTTCTGAGCGTGACATCCTAGAATCTTCAGCTAGGCGACTGGGAGCACGGGATTGGGTCTCCTCCAAGTCTTATGTGAGCTGCAACCTCTGTGGAAACCATGGACATAACTGATACATGTTAAACACAGTGTGATGGGCGCTATCAATAGGAACGGAATCAACTATGCCAAAGATCTCCGACTTTTATCCCATCCCAGCTTTACAACGCGCTGATGCCGATGTTTCCATCATTTTGCTTGTCGGTAACGGCGCCGACAGTCTCGGGCTTTATCAAGATAAATGGTACCAGGCGGATCTCCCTGCGTCGGTCGTACGTGGCACTGACCACAGGGGCACCAATACCACAATACAGCTCTACAAACTCTGGGAAGCCGCGTCGCCCTTGGGTTGTGCCCAGCAGCATCAGATTTGCTGAGGCTCCCCTCCTCCAAACGGCCGTTGTGGGCAGCTTGGTAGCTGGCTCTCACATCGAGCCGGCGCGTTTCAACTCGAAGATGAGGTTGGTTCTTCTGCCGATATAATGAGCCTTTTCGAGTGGCGTCTTGATATCATCGAGAGCACTTTGATTGTCTACCCCCGGATGAAACGGCCGTTTTTCCAGGCGTGGATCGTCTGCTCTCTTACCGGACTCTGCGTTCCGGATTGATACCATTGATACACGACCATCAATGGAAAACAGACGTCGCAAATATATGGTCATTGTGAGCTGCAGCTTGCGGTGGTGGAAGCAGTCACTGGGCCGAAAGACCCTGTTCTTCATTCGTGTCGTGTCTTGCCGAACAGTCCTTATCAGCGCGACATGTGCTACAACCAGGCAAGGTTCACCATTCTCTCTTGCTGGTGGCATTTGATGCGCTGACTAGTCGACTGGAAAAGATACAAAGCCGGCAACATACCTCTTTTAGTACATTCGGACTATCCCTCGCATTGGCTCTAGGCGCTATCATCATTAGTCTGTCATTAATTCTCGAACCCCTGCAGAGCTGCTTCGACCAGAGAGTCAAGAAGAATGCATCACACCGCAAAGATCTGGACTGGATAACCAATGAGACACTGCACCTCTCAGTGCCTCGCCTCCAAGAACTCCGGCAATGGATCATGGTCCGATTCCCACAAGCGTATTTCCTTGATGAAGCCCGATGAACTCCTCAAATCACTCACATTTGCACCTCCAAAGAATGAGGCTGCAAATGAGACCTCGACACAAACCCCGATGTCAAAAGACGAAAGCACAGATACTAAGCCACCTCTGACAACAACAACAACAACAACAACAGTAGAAGTGGTCGAGCTCAGCAGGAACACCACTGTCAAATCAAAAGAAATTGATTTTTCCATTCAACCAACTCGAAACATCGTCAAGGACACCACAAAGCCACATAAATTCCAACAAAAACACGACTAGCCATTCCACCACCAAGGACCCTGCACGTCAGTGGACACGAGACTAGGATACTTCATCTCGCGCTTTACCGCTTGATGATGACGGTAGTAGAAACGCAGCGAGTTTGAGGTCAAGAGACTCTTGTCTTCCAACGCAACAGGAAATGAAGACAACAAACAACCAGAATCACCCAAAAAAAAATAGAAGATTCCGGCAAAAGATTACATACAACACCAGGGATTCCCCAGTCGTCACCGACCTGAGTACTGATCTGGCCCTCAGCTGTTTGACTCGGGCAGAGCGGACGGGATGCCGTATTTTCAGCTGGGTGTGGTCGTATGTGATGGTTTGGGTCAGGAGATGGGTTCATGTGTAGACACTGAGACTGAGGAAAAAACAGGAAAAATACATACAACACCGAGGATTCCCCAGTGGTCACCCACCTGAGTACTGGTTCGGCCCTCACCAGTTTATCTAGGGCAGAGCGGACGGGATGCCGAGTATTCTGGTGGGTATGGTCGTATGTGATGGTTTGGGATAGTATTTCTGGCTGTATGGTGGTGATCAGGGGTAAAAGGGGAGAAGCAGTGTTAGGGTTATATGACTGGATGTGTTAGTCGGATTTCTTCGGTGTCGTGAAGGCTTATTTCCACGATATGTTGTGAAATAAGAAGAGCGATATGTCCGGTCGCTTCTTTATTCATTTTGGAGAAGGATAGGCGATGGGTGATGAATGATGAGATGACAGGAGGTTATTCCGGTAGTTCGATATACCCCAGCTCACAAATCTTGCAAATGCTGCTCACCGGGTCAACTTTTCCTCGTCATAGTGTCCAAAAGAAGAGATGTCGACCGGAGATAACAACCGGACATTGTTTCCCAACGCTGATCACGTAAGGAAGAACAGTGCGATGATGGTGTGCGATTGCGAATTGTGCCGAACAAACATCTCGGGCTAAATCAACCCCACTGCAGCATTTGGTGGGGGGAAAAAGGCAACGCGGGGTTGAGGAGGGAGTGGTGATGTAAATGGGTATAAATATAAACACATCGTCATTGCCTCATCTCTTGCTTGAGTTCTCATCAGCAACGTCACTTGAGCATCACGATACGCACACAAAGAGAAGAGGGAAACGTGAGAAGAAAGAAATCTATCAAAATGACCAAGGTTCTGTTGACTGGTGAGCGGCTCACTGATTTTGATCTTTTGATGGCATGCATCATATACTGACGTAGATTGCAGGCGGCTCCGGCTTCATAGCGGGTATGTGATCTCATCATCACCACGTTTAAAGATTCATCGTGCACACACACACACACGGTCGGATCCGTTGCCGGCGGTGGAGTCTTCCTCGGACCGGACCAGCTCCGATCAACCATCCCGGCGCTCAGTTTACTAACAACAACAACAACACCATAGCCCACATCCTCGACCAACTCCTCTCCGCCTCTCACACCGTCATCACAACCGTCCGCTCCCAATCCAAAGCCGACGCCATCACCTCCGCCTACCCCTCCCAAACCACCTCCGGCCACCTCACCGTCGCCATAGTCCCCGACATCGCCCAACCCAACGCCTTCGACTCGGTCCTCCAAACCCACGGCTCCGGCCTCGAAGTAGTCCTCCACACCGCCTCCCCCTTCCACTTCAAATTCAACGACCCAAAGAAAGAGCTCATCGACCCTGCCCTCATCGGCACAACCTCCATCCTCTCCGCCATTACCCAATTCGCCCCCTCCGTCCGCCGCGTCGTCGTGACCTCCTCCTTTGCAGCTATAATCAACGAGGCTCACGTCTCCGACCCCTCCACCGTCTTCTCCGAAAAATCATGGAACCCGGTCACGATAGATGACATCCACCGCAACCCAGCAACCGCCTACCGCGCCTCCAAGACCCTGGCGGAAAAGGCCGCCTGGGAGTTTGTGCAGAACAAGGAGAATGACGCAAAGTTTGACTTGGTCACCATCAACCCGCCGATGGTCTTCGGGCCCGTGGTCCACCATCTTGCTACCCTCGAGGCGATCAACACTTCTAATGAGAGGATCGTGGATGCCATCAAGGGGAAGTGGAAGGGGGAGATACCCCCGACGGGCCAGGCTTACATCTGGGTTGATGTGCGGGATGTGGCGACTGCTCACGTAAGGGCTGGGTTAGGGCTTGTGGAGGGGGTAGCTGGGAAGAGGCTGTTTGTTGTTTCGGGGTGGTTTTCCAACGCTCGAATCGCGGAGGTGTTGAGGAAGAACTTTCCAGATGATAAGGAAAAATTGCCTGAGGAGGGGGTCAAGGGGGGAGAATTGCCGGAGGAGGATAAGAGGTTTAGGTATGATAATAGTGAGACGACGAGGTTGTTGGGGATTGAGTGGATTGGCTTAGAGAGGAGCATTGTTGATACGGTGAGGAGTTTGAAGAGGGTCGAGGTTTCTGCTTAGATATAACACCGTTGATAGCGTTGGAATACAGTATATGATATTGTTGTAAATTCTGGATCGTGATGGATGGCGGGACTCAGCCCTGCGCCTTGATCCTCTTCATGATCCCGTCCTTCCACTCAGCATACGCCTTCCTTTTCCTGTCAGTGAGAAAGTCGTATCTCTCCTGGAACATCGTATCCGCCCGCCTGAGCTGGACGGGTTCCGCGTTCCTTTCCTCTCTCTCTGCATCCTCCTCATCATCCCGTGCTCGTTCTTCATTCATATGCACAAAATCCTGCACTCCCTTTGCCCAATCCAACTCCAACCAACCATGACGGTTGATCACCAAGGCAGACATATCCAGATCCTTGAGCTTGACATCATACCACCACTCCCACGCCTTCTCAGCATCACCGTCCTTAACATTGATCTCGACCTCCTTCCTGGCTCTATTCAACGTAGCCACGAGTTGCTTCCGGAACTTGATGTACGTCGACTGATCCAGATCTTGGCCGGGAAACGTAACGCCTCGCCAGACAAACAGATACAGAGCACCGAGTAACGAGACCAGGTTGATTTTCACCCACTCATCCTCTGTCGGTTTGCCATTGGGACAAACGATAGACTCAATCCCGGAGGCCACGATAGGGCCGATACTGGCTGGGCCGAGTTCCTTGCATAAAAACCGCAGCGTTGGCCGGATCCATAACGGTAAAGGTGGTGGCTTTCTGTTTGACTGGGGGGTGGTCCCTAATTTCTTCTTCGAAGGGGTGCCATCTGCGTTACTGTCCCGAAAGTCCGCTAGCGACTTCTCCTTGCTTGGCGTTGTTCTCCCTGGTAGAGGCCTGCTTTTGCTGGCTTGTGGTGAGGTACCAAGCGGCGCAAGTTGTTCTCTTAGTTTTGTGCTCGGTGTGCGGACACGACCTTCAAGACCACCGCGAGCTGGTGTTCCTCGCCCTGGGGTTCCAGTGCCAGATGGGAGGATTTTGTCGAGATGGCTGTAGAGGCGTTTGTAGATGCGTGGCGGGATGGGTGGCCGGGGCTCAATAGGGGGCAAGTTGAGGGTGGTTTTGAGTCTTTCGCAGGCGATGTGGGCACAGGCGTAGGGGCGGGCGATTTCCTCTTCGGCTTTGAGGGTGCTGGCTTTGTGACGGGATTGGGCGAGGAGGGAGCTGGCGAGCTCGGTAAGTTGTGGGGGGAGGGCGGCGTTGTGGGTTGGGATGAGGGAGAGGAGGGCTTGCTCGATGGAGCGGTTCATTGTGGCGATGCTGCCCCTATGAGTCGGGATTAAGTGAAGATGTTGAGTGCAAGTGAGGTGAGAGTTGTGATGAAAGCTGAGATATTAACCAAGTTAAATAAGTAAGGGAAGAATGTAAGAAAGTAAGTGAGCTCATTCAATTCCGAAGTTCTGTGACAAAAATACCGTCATTAATGGCCATCAGTTCATAGACATGATTTCGTGTGTGAGCTGGACTCAGACGCGAAACGCGAGTAAGGGACGAGAAGGCGCAACGCCAGGTCACGTGTAGCTTGCCGAAAAGAGTGGGCTCTCCAGCGGGGAAATACCGGGGTGGTGGTGCCGGGTGGCTCAGGGTGCTCTGGCCACTGCCAAGGCCTGCCGTTGAGGGACCGAGTGTTGAGTGGCCAGCCGGCGCTGAGCAGATGTTTCCCAACGTCTGGCCTTGCATCATCTTTGAGTTTGTCTTCCAATCTCATCCCGCATTCCTTTTTCTTAGGGGACGTAAACAGTTGCTGTTAGAGTGAGAGTGGTCGCAACAACAACAACAATGGCTCTCCACGCAAGTGGGCTGCCGGTATGATGCCCCGCCTCCCACCTTCCATCTTGACCTTCCACTGACGTGATGCCGTAATCTTCAGAGCATCGCAGCGGCGACGTCGGAACTGTGGCCGTCTATTACAAAGTCCCTGGCCGTCCTTTCCTCGACGACGCAGCACGCCCGTGTCTCGGCTGCTCCTGTACCAAACCCGACATCCTCGACGACCAAGCTTCCTAGCTTCATGCGCAACGCTCCACTGGCAAAGCTCGCTCTCGAAACATCTTCTCAGGCAAATGTATCGCCTACCAACATTCTCTCGGTATTATCTACAATGTCTCCCGGCTCCATCGCTATGGCGAACCCCCTCATCCGCAGCTCTCACGCTGCCCTGATGGCCCGTCGACCCGTCGGCACCGTCCTCGGTCTTCGCTTCATGAGCACCACTCGCCCCCCGATCCGTATGCAGTCTGTCTCCTGGCCTGCGCTCAAGACGCTCGATGCTCTCCCGCCTCGAAATGTTCAGTATCGGTCTTTTGGTAACTCCAACTTGGTTCCTCACCACCTCCTTTCTCGCACCGAGGCTGCCGCCAACCGGAATCCCCAAAGCGCACCTACCCAGGCCAGCTTTTACCAGCTCCTGCTCAAGGCCAACATGCCTGCCATAGTAGTGGAACGGTATCAGTCTGGTATGTCTTTCCCTCTCAAGGTTATGTTGACTACGCTAACTTTACCACAGGACGCTTTGCTGCCAACGAAAGTGCCACGCAAGCATATAATCAGGCGCTTGCCATGATTGCTGGAACACTTGGCAGTGCCGGTCAGACCTCTGCGGGAATCAGTGAGCAGGCTGCAGCTGCTGGACAAGCAATTGCCGCTCAGCGCAACGGCGGCAATGTCGCTGTCTCTGCTGGCGTTACTGGAAAGGGTGGTGCGCTTCATGTTATCGTCGACGAATCGTTCGGTAGCGCTGCTTTCCGGTGGTTTAAGTTTATGCTCTGGTTCAGTTTGTGCGCCTACGTCAGTCTCGTGGTTATGACCATGGTCGTTGAAACAGTTAGTTCGCTGAAGAGACCTGGTGCCAAGGTTGACACTATGGAAGCCAAGGCCGAAAACCAAAAGGCTCGATTCTCGGACGTTCACGGCTGCGACGAGGCCAAGGAGGAACTTCAGGAGCTCGTCGATTTCCTGCGCAACCCCGACAAGTTCAACACACTTGGTGGTAAGCTCCCCAAGGGTGTGTTGCTTGTCGGACCTCCCGGTACTGGTAAAACTCTCTTGGCTCGGGCTGTTGCCGGTGAGGCTGGTGTGCCCTTCTTCTTCATGTCTGGCAGTGAGTTCGACGAGATTTATGTCGGCGTGGGCGCCAAGCGTGTCCGCGAGCTCTTCAATGCGGCCAAGGCCAAGTCTCCTTCCATTGTCTTCATTGATGAGCTGGACGCTATTGGCGGCAAGCGTAACTCTCGCGATGCTACCTATGTCCGGCAGACGCTGAACCAGCTTCTCACCGAAATGGACGGTTTCTCTCAGAACAGCGGCGTTATCGTCATTGCGGCCACCAACTTCCCCGAATCTCTCGACAAGGCTTTGACTCGTCCTGGCCGTTTCGATCGTCATGTCGTCGTCTCTCTCCCCGATGTCCGAGGCCGCATTGCCATCCTCAAGCACCACGCCAAGAAGATCAAGATGGCTGCCGATGTGCGTATGGAGGACATTGCCGGCCGTACCTCTGGTCTTTCTGGTGCTGAACTTGAAAACATCGTGAACCAAGCCGCCATCCACGCCAGCAAGCTCAAGAACAAGGTCGTCACGCAGAAGGATATGGAATGGGCCAAGGACAAGGTCATCATGGGCGCTGAAAAGCGGAGCATGGTTATCACTCCCAAGGAAAAGGAGATGACTGCCTACCACGAGGCTGGCCACGCCCTTGTTGCTTTCTTCAACAAGCAAGAGGGCGGTAGCCATCTCTACAAGGTCACAGTCTTGCCTCGCGGTCAAAGCTTGGGTCACACCGCCTTCCTCCCGGAAATGGATAAGTACTCTTACACTGTAAGAGATTATCTTGCCATGATCGACCGTGCCCTTGGTGGCAAGGTTGCAGAGGAGATCGTGTACGGCAGCGAGTTTGTCACTAGCGGTGTTAGTGCTGTAAGTGTACCCGCCGCGTCCACGTTGGACCTGGTCTGAAGTGCTAACACATTTACCTAGGATCTTGACAGTGCCACTCGCACCGCCTGGCACATGGTTGCCCAGCTCGGCATGTCGCCCAAGCTTGGCCCCGTTGAATACCTCCGCAAGTATAATGAACTCAGCTCGGAAACCCGCGCCATGGTCGAGTCCGAGGTCAAGAAGGTCCTGGATGACTCTTATGCCCGCGCCCGTGCGCTGCTCCTGTCGAAGAGGACGGAACTCGACCTGTTGGCTAAGGCTCTTGTCGAGTACGAGACTCTTGACCACGACGAGGTAGTCAAGGTCCTCCGCGGCGAGAAGCTCACGGACCGTATTGCTGTGCCCGTTGGCCCCATGACGGTGCCAGCACCAACCGATCCCTTGGAGCCAGGTCTGCCTCTGCCAGGCCTGGGTGATGATGGTGATGGTGGGAGTGGCGGTCCACCACCGCCTGCCCCACCACCACCAGCGCCAGCGAGGACGTCATCGGAGGAGAAATGAAGAAGATGAAACGATAATGGGTTGGTTGGGTGTGTTTTTCGATAGCGTAGATTGGAACGATACGGAAACAATCAGGCGGGGTGGTTGGTGGGTGGATGGATTGGCATTGATGGCGTTTTTATGAGTTGTGATTACACTGTCCTTTTATTGGTTTCTTTTATCTTCTTTGATACATTTTCTTTCCCCCACCAAATGATGTGGTGGGTGAGGCATACATTACTACACTCTTCCATAGCGGTCTTTAAAAAGGTCATAGATGAGATGAGCGAATGTATATGTAAGTTGTGAGATGAGAATGGCTGCTGAAATGAGTGTGGATAGGTTGTGAGGGTAGAGGTTTTAATAGAAGATCTTTAAAGGCGTCTCATACCTACCTACCTTAGGTCAGATGCCTACCCAGACAGAAAAGGCATGATCTATACCTCCTCTTGTCAGTCTCCTACATCTTTGCAGACCTTGCAGGGCTTCTAAGCCTTGCATTGGCTACAAGCCTTGCAGAGAGGGCAACACTTGCAGAAAAGCCCGCACTTGTAGACTTGTAGACTTGCGAGAAGAAGAAAACCAGGATATCTAGCTAGAATAGAGAACACACATTCTTCACGCATGAAAAACAATGGCCTTGAAGTGTAGGGATCTTTTCTGCAATATCACCCCCCCCTCGCGCCACTCTGTCTAACCTAGTCTTTTGTCAAGTCTTTCTAGACAAGCTTGTTATTTTCGTGCTTTGAACTCGACGTATATACGCAGGGGGACTTTATGCTGAAAAAGGACGATGCTGAACGAAAAGTTATAAGCCAATTCTGTTATGAAAAGGAGATGTTTGTTTTGGCAATTAAGGACTTGTTGTTATTCTGGTGAGAAGGAGAGGGGAGTTTCAAGTGTTCTGTCTATCAAATAAAGCAGCAGGTTTCCAGAAAAGAAAAATACATATCTGCCAAGGAAGGGGACGGGTATCAAATGATAGTTCTATCAACATGTCTAGTGACTTGAACACAATATGGCCAAAGTGTTCCTGGAGATCACATTATAAAGCACAAGTTCACTGAATCTACCAAAAAAACCACCCGCTTAACATTCCTCACCTACTAACTACTACTACAACAACAAGACTACCAAAAAAAAGGGTCATTCATGAGCTGCTGCTAAAAAAACATACAGAATGGATATCAAGATAGAAAATTAAACCCTTTCCCCCCTTTCTTTCTCCCTCATTTCCACTCCCACTCCTCACCACCTCCGCCTTTCTCCCACCCCACCTTCTTTTTTTCCCTCCACAATCCTCCCCTCATTCATTCGAAGAAAAAAAAATAACAAGTTTGTGTGTGAGTGTGAGTGTGAGTGTCGTAAACATATGTGAGGAAAAAAAAAAAAGACAGCTGACATGGGGAATAAAGCTAGGCTGTGTGTTGCTAGGAAAGATCGCGAGAAAAGAGGAGCTTGGTTGGTATAAAGGAAAATACAAAAAATGGTAGAAATAAAAACGCCAGGCTGCAAGTAGGCTTTGCCCCTTCTCCGCAAGCAAATGAATCGTCGTCGTCCAGAGAAATAATAGAACCCTTCCTACTCGTCGCAAAAGTGGTATAGAGACAATGTACAAATGAACCAAATGACCGCCGTTGAAAAAATCATGCTGTTTACATCCACCATCACCGGCTACCCTTTAGCGACCGAGGCCACCAAGGGCGCTGATGCGGGCACCAGAAGGCCTGTGGATCAGGCTCTCCGAGTGCTTGCCCACGACTCCCGCTTCCTGGGGGACGGAGTGGACATCAGACTGAGATCCGTCGATATCGTCCTCGTCGTCCTCGACGATCTTGGTGGGGATGTCATGGTGTCCGTGGAGGTAGTGCTGAGAGCCTCGCTCAGGGGTCGTGGCCGTGCTAGCGAAAGACATGCTAGTGCTGCTGCGGTTGGGAACGAGATCCGGTGTGGGTGGGATGCTAGAGAGCCGCCCGCTGTTCGGTCGGAGGAGGGTATGGTCATCACTGACATCGGACGTTGCCGCCGAGCTGCGATCGTCGTCGGACCGGGCGATGGAGATATTACTCCCTCGGCGACTTTTCGACAACCGCGAAGAACGGGAGGCCGAAGAATCCGACCTCCCGTGCTCCGCGTCATGTGCAAGTTGGAGGCCTTCAACAGCGGCCTGACACTGTTCCGAAATGTTCCGGATGATATGGGCGATGGCATCGGTCTTGTCCTTGAGGTGCCGATCCGCCACGTCGATGAATGCTTGCGTAGAGATTCGTCTGCTAGCAGCATTCAGGTTCTTGAGGAACCGCTCGTCATTGCTAGACTCGCCAGTAGCTTGGGCTACACGTTTGTTAGTCTGAAAGATTCTTTTACAACGGGGAATAAACAACATACCTTCAACCGCATCAACGGCGTCTTGCGCAGCAAACCCAGCCTCAATCTCAGCAGCGAGCTCCTCGGGAGACGTCAGAGTCTTGACGAGGTGCTCCATGTGGTGATGTTGGCCAGAAATCAAGCTACGCAGGTGAAGCACAACACGGCGGGCTTCGTCACGCTGTCTTGAGATGGCTGTGTTGGTGGTCTGGAGCGTTGACAGCTCCTTGCGATTCCTCTTACGCTCGCGCTCAAGCTCCTCGGCAATCTCCTGCTGGAGGACAAGAGCCTCAAGAGCATCGTCACGCTGCTTTTCGGTGCCAGCCAGACGATTGGCAAGACGAGCGGCGTCGTCCTTTTGCTGATCAATAAGACTGCCCAGGCGACGGTTCTCACGCTTGTGCGTCTCAATCTTGACCTTGAGATCTTGGGTCTCCTTGGTGAGGGTGTCAGCGAAGGCCTGGAAACGTTGGAACTGCTGCTTCCAATTGTCGCACTCCTCCATAAGGTAGTTGTTCCGCTTGTTGACCTTGCCGAGTTCGGTGTCCATCCGCCCCTTAAGGTTGATAAAATCCTGCCAGGCCTCCAACGCGTCGCGTGAGTACTGGTTACGTTCACGGACAATCTCGTTCAAGTGCCGCATGGAAACCTTGGTCATCAGTGGCTTCTTGACCGACCCTCCAAAAACAGCCTTCAGGCCGGTGTTGCGGCCCATCTTCTCGCACACATGGTCCATCACCGACATGACGGCATCTTGATTCCACCATTCAGGGTCCTGAATAGACTCAACCTGTCCACGCATGACAATAATCTGACCCGCGGGGACAAGCTTGCCGCCGCCGTACGCAGAACGCAAGTGCTGGGGAACACCCGATGGTGTTACATCACCATTCAGAGCCTGGGTAAGGCGGGTGATGAACTTGGTGCGCTGGTTAGGCTGGAGCGCAGAGGGGGGGTTGGAAGTGAGCACAAAGTTGCGGTCAAGATCCACCACCAGAGCATCTGTCGGCGCAGTGAAGAGCGTTCTGCACTCAGCAGTGATACCGAGGATGTACGGGCCAGGCTCCTCGACAAGGTCCTTGGCATGGCGAGCATGCACAACAGGGACATAGAGACCACTCCACTCATATACGCGCACACAGAATCTGACAGTCTCGGCGGCCATGGTGAGCATGGCTGGGTAATGACTGACAAAAATGATGCGGCGGGTGGGCGAAATGGCAGCCTCGATCACACCAACAATGTTGGGAACCGAGAGACAGCAGAACAAGGGCCACATGGCAAAGTTTTGGAACCCAGTGGGCGAAGAAGGAAACTGGTAGCAGAGCGCATAGTCCTTCATGTCGATGCGAACCAAATCGTTGAGACGAGGGGCGGGAAAACTCAGAATTCGGGAAACCTCCTCGGCGTGAAAAAGGTTAGTAGCCTTGTTCCAGTGAATCCACATACCACGCAGATAGTCGCCGAGCAAGTTGTACAGCGGGTAGCGGGAGAGGAACGAAAGGCAGTAGGGGATCCAGTATTGCTCGTCCGGGTTGTCGTAGAAGTCGGGCTCGGTGCGTTTCCTGAGATCGCGGATCGTCTCGGCTCGCCTGTCATCGGCGCGGGACCACACCCGCAGGCAGATACCGTAGAGAGTGTGGGAGGAATCCTGCTGGAGCACAAAGGCGTGGTGGACGCAGTGAGGCTGGCTTCTGCCGGTGCAAATCTCGACATCGTGGGGGAAGCATGCCTACATCAACGGGTTAATAAGCACATCCAGCAGCAAATCTGGGAAAGTTTCCATGACATACCCTCATAGCAGAGTGCAAAGCACGAGCAATCTCATTGTCCTGCTCGAGCCTGGGACTGCTCCCAAGAATCTCGGGAAGCCAGAACTGAGGAACGGCACCCTTCATGTGGCCAATCTTGCCCTGCTGGGGCGTTGGAGCCTTCACCCATTGCGAAGGCTCCCGGCCGACACCACAGACCATGTACGCATGAGTAAGGGTCTTGGGAGTGCGCTGCTGAGGTTTGGCGCTCAACTGGCCAGGAATTGGCTGGGTAATGCGGGAATGGAGGGACGAGGTGCGGCTCGGGATGACGAGGTTGGCGTCTTGCTGATCACGGGTGACAGGACGTCCGTCGCGGTGATCACGGTCGCTGGTTCTCGGACGGGTGAAGGAAGTGTGGGCTGTTAAAGAGGGCGCCATTTTGAGTTTGTATGGCACTCAACGGCCAATCCGTCTTCAGTGGTTGACCGCGGGAGCGCCAGCGTTGGAGCTTCTCCGGTTTTTTTTTGACGTAGGTTGGAGCTTGTCTCAATCAAGGGGCAGCCACAGCCGGAGCGGTGATCGCCCGGAACGTGTAAAAAAAACCCAAAAAAAAAAAAAACCAGGCGCCTGCCGTTGTCGTCGTTGTTGACAGAAGAGAAACAACCACTGCCAATGCAGTGAAGCGGCGAAGAGGTACTGAAGCTGAAGCAATTGCAGTGGGAAAAAGGCCGAGTGGGCACGCGGGACGCTAAGATTTCAGCGTGGAGCTTGTCGGCTGGCGAAACGAAACACCTTGGACCCGACAGACTGGCTGCTGATGCTGCTGCTGTTCTCCCTGCTGCCACTTACTGCTTGCTTCTCAGAGAAGAGAGGAAGCAACAAGAGCCAGAGACTCGAGGAGAACCAGAGGCAGAGGCAAAGGCGTAGGCAAAGGCAGGAGACGAGATAAGAAAGGACCGTGATGGAGAGAGTATGAGAGTGAAAGTGCGACCAAGCTCGTTGAAGAGAGGCCCTGGCCCCTCGCAGGGATGCAACGGAGCAATCAGAGGGCTTGAGGCAGGTCGGGCTCAACTGTCCTGAGAAGCTGGCTGCAGGCGTGGTCACCGTCCACGGGGAATTGGGAAATAAGGTGGACGATGCAGGTGCAGCTAGGGGCAAAGCGGCCAGGGTTTTTTCAGCAGGGGCCTGGGTCCAGGGCCCATCAAGATAGTCACTCATTTCGAAAGTTTGTACCCAATACTTGCCGTGATCCGCCAATTGCTACCAAAAGGTCCGCAAAAGCATGGGATGGCATAAGTTCCCAAGACTTCCGTTGCCATCCCGAGTGGCCCCTACTCCATCGTGACAGTGACAGTTTCTTGACTGCTGCAGAAGAAGAATCATCCCTCTCCTTGATTCCTGAATTCTGCCGCAAATCGAATCGATTGCTCAATGCTTCATTACGGCAGTATCCGTTCTCTACCTCGTTATCTTGAATCAAAGTCATCCATTCATTCATTCATTCATTCGCGAGCACGACAGGCAAAAGACAATGAGTCCTTTTTCGTGAAATGAGTGGATTCGATCGTCGCTCTCCCCAGTTGTAATTAACCCACGGGTGGTCTTACCATTACACAACGCCACGCTTTCTAGGGAGGAAAGAGAAACCTCGGGCTTTTGGCCAAGTGAGAGCCAGCCAGCTGGGTCCCATGGGTTGGCCGTGGTGACGAAAGAGATGGCACTGATGGCAAGCTGGCGACGAGTCCAGTTTAGCTGGAGATCAGAATTCATCATCATGGGTACGTCCGTAATGGCCCAGGCTGTCAATGACTGACATGAGCGGTCTGAGCAAACGGGCAAACGGACACACACGGCGCACTGATACCGGGGACGCCGCGTGTTTGAGGTGATGGAAGCCGAAGAGATCAGCGCTCCCCGTGGACCGGCAGCAGCATCGAACAGAACAGGCTGCTGTTTGGTGCGGTGAGCCGGGTGGTGTGCTTCGGTGTAGCCTGGAAAGTGCCCGTATTGCTTCGTTGTGTTTCCGTTTCGAGTCGACCTCCCCCCGCGGTGTCAAAAAGCAGCAACAAACAGCGCCGCATCCTGCTGCAAGTTCACGAAAAGTGCTTCTGAAACTGGCAGCGGATGCAACCTTTTGGACTATGTGTTTGTGTTCTGGGGGCACGCTTTGACCCCTGATCGAAAAGACGCAAGACGCACGATGCTCCGAGCGTTTGCAGCAAGCGGGGAAACAACTGGTCCAGGCGTTTTCAACGGCTAGACGGATCCCGCTGCCGGCAGAGGGCGAGAAAATCCAGTCCTTTCTTTTGGAAAGGGATTCCTCCTCCTCTGAATCCTATCTGATCACTGACTTGGATGATAGGTCGAAAAGCCCGCCAAATCGTGAGACAAGCCACCCTATGCAAGACGGCAGACGCACAGGAGAACTGCCCTTTGATCCACGAAACATAACGCAGTCTGCAGTGCAGATGCCACAGTTGCATCGCTGATGGATAACAAGCCACAGGAATCATGCGGAGGCACATCAACATGGAAATGCGCCGGATTGGTGCAATGTTTCCTCGAGTCAATCACCGTCGCAATCAAGCCAACACGAAGAAGCAATCACCATGGCTACTTTTTTAGAAGAAAAAAATACAGCAACCCCACGGCAGCTCGCAGCTTTTATTGTCTTGGTGGCCTCTTAGTAGGCCATGATATATATCTTACCTAGGACAAGCCTAGGTGAGGGGCAGACCCAAAAGCAGCAGTCGTCACATTTTCATATCCAACGCCCATATCCCGTGTCATAATACACCTCTGCTATTGGAACACAGGACCCGGTTTCGAGTACAGAGCGAGGAAACTCGACGTCGGGAAGTGCCATGCCCTCCCTCCCGCCACCTCCGCGCCCCGCGGGAAGGGGGAAAACGAGACAAACGGTGCCGACAAGATGTGCTACCGCAAAACCCCACGCATGAACAAGTGCTTGGCTGCCCTTGTTTGAGGAAGAGGGGCGGGGAATTTGATATGGGCCGCAACGGTATCACAAACAGTCGCAACGTCCCTCGTTTGCCGGTCCCTGATCACGTCGTCAGCATCTCTCCCTTTTTTGGAGTATTGAGCGGTGAAGAATCAAAGAATTTTCATCAGAGAAGAAAAGGCGAGAAAAAGCAACATGACCCCATTCCGATGACAGGCCAGGACTTCCAGGCCTGCCTGGCTGGTGGTATTTTCGTGTCCCTGTCCGCAGTGCGGGGGACTGCAGATGTGAGGGTCCGAATTGGGAAGGATGCCCCTGGCTAAGCCTGTTTAAGACGTTGCATTGGTTTACGCGATGAACCTGCTTGGTCAGCAGCAACATGAGGCCATCGCGAGTTGACCTTTTTGGTATGCCGAAGAATCCGGGAGTTGGAGTGACAGTGATGATTTTCTGTCATTCAACTTCAGTTGATCTTCTCTATAAAAGTGCCAGCTATTGATAGCGTCAAATTTGGTGTGAAACGGCCACTTATGCCGGCGCCGTGAACAGGCTTGGCTGGTGAAAGGTCCAAGCACCGTTGCGATCCACCGCGTCCACGTGGGGTCAAGGTTGAGGGCTTCGTGAAAGAAAATAAAAAGAGCGGCCGTTTTCTGTAGTTTGACAAGTGGCAGTTGGTGATGAGAAGTGAGACTCACACATACAGACTATCTCTATCGGAGTTTCGCCAGTCGAGCCCAATGTCAATTCATGATCCAAAGTCAAATCAATCAATTGCTGTGGAATGGAGGCGGGAGCTAGTGTAATTAAGAGATTGGCTGGCTGGGTTGTTCCATGCTCCTATCTTATCGTTGCCTGCCGGCTAACGGTCCCCACTGAAAAATTGCGATAAGGCTTATCGGCGCAACGCGATCCCAGAAACGTCAAGCACCGATTCAACTCTTTCATCATCAAGCTTTCCAGCTACAAACATTCTGTATACACCATATCGCGTACCACATGCTATAGGCCCTTACAATGGCCGACTCCTCATTTCTCACCGACCTGTGCACCATCTGCCACGCCGAACCCCCGAAATATACCTGCCCGCGATGCAAAGCCCAGACCTGCTCTCTCGCCTGCAGCAAGAAACACAAGACTCGCGCCAGCTGCGATGGCGTCCGCAATCCACGAGAATACATGCCAATCCACGAACTACGCACCCCTAGGGGTATTGATCACGACTTCAACTTCCTCTCATCCATCGAGCGCGAACGTCTGCGTGCCGAGCAAGACATCGTCGAGGTCCGCCGGCTGATGGACGCCAAAGAACTACACCCACCAACCCCAGCAGAAGAACAAAAGCTTTTTCGCAAAGTATGGGACGGTGACAGGCTAAGCTTTGAGCCTGTAGAGAACAACACCCAGCACAATGCCATCGTGGCCCAACTGCGCCGTCGGCTGAGAAACCTCGACATTGAGGTGGTGTACATGCCCAAGGGGATGAGCCGGCAGCGGGAGAATAAAACGTCGTGGAATAAGAGGACCAACGCGATAAACTTCCAGGTTGAGTGGTTGATTTATGATTCTACGTCGCAGCAGAAGCCATTGAAGGTGCTGTATAAGGCGCTGGAGAGTATACCGCTTTATTCGGCGTTGACCAATACCGTTATTTGGCACAACGGGCAGCTGGATCGTCTTGTGCGCGAGGCAGATCCGGAATATGATGAGAGGAACCCGTTGAAGAAGCCGAAGGCGGAATACATTCCCGTTACGATTCAAGGCCAGTCTACACCAGCGTGGTCATCAGCACCATACTGCTTCCAGAACCCGCTGGACTCAACCTGGTTTTCGTTCTCGTCGGCACCCTCTGTTGAGTCGACACCAGAAGAACAATACCATAAATACAGCTTTTACCTAAAGAAAGCCACGAAAGAGGCGCCCAACAGCAGGACTTTGATCCCGCTCTCCCCGGACAGCAATTTGAAAGATGCGCTGTCCGGAAGAACAGTAGTTGAATTCCCTACCATTGTCGCCATTCAACCCGGCTGCCCCCTCCCACCGTTACACGAAATAGGGGACTGGACGCCCCGTCCCCCACCGCCACCGCCGGCACCCAAGCCTGTGAACGAAAAGAAAAGAACGCTTGAGAAGGGTCCTAGAGGGAGGGGTGGTCGAGGCGGCGGGAGGGGTGGGAAGAGGGTTAAGTTTGAGAAGGGGCAGGATACGAGGGGTGTTGAGGAGAAAGCAAGTAGCTCGGACGAGGAGGGGCAGATTGATGAGGATGAGGGTGTAGAGATGGAGGATAGGGGGCAAGGGATCAGGATTGATAAGGATGAGAATGGGGTTTTGAAGGTAGATTTGGGGACGGGGGGGATGGTGAATATGGATGATGTGGCGAGGGCGATGGCGATGGATCAGGAGAGGTGGGAGGAGGAGAAGGAGAAGGAGAGGAAGACAGTGAAGTTGCCGGGTGGGGGGTGTTTGGTTGATTACGGGAGTGATGAGGATTGATCGGGATGTGGAATTGCTGTGATGTTGGGTGAGAAGATGACATTTAGAAAGACATCAACAGGCACATATGTGACAGTGGCTGGCTGCATTGACTGTGTGCTTTGTTGTTCAAGAGAGTGCTGACATGGAATCCATAAAGGGCATTCTCGTCTTCCACTTGTTAGGTGCCCTACAAACTACTTGATGGCAAGACAATGGAAACCGACAGGGGACTCTATGCTTGAGACTGCAGGTCGAGAAGAGAATATTCTTGATTATTGGTTGGTGTTTGATGGACATGGTGATATAACAAAAGACAGGCTTACATCTAGATTTTGAAGAGGGTAGCAAGAACACGGCGTGGTTTGATGTAAATTATTGGATTACGGCCTCTCACACCATGCTCGGGAATGGAGTTTCTACACCTAGCAAAAGGTCGTAGGTGATGTTGAGTATCTAAAGTGCGAAGTTGTCCGTAGGTGTTATTTTGTGAGAGAGTATGATGGGCGTCTAGTTGGTGAACCAAGGTACTTCCAGGATGGAAGCAGATGACGAATAAAGGCTCTGCATTGATAGGAGTCGGTGGCTGAGGTTGTGCGGTGATGATATGTTCCTGATGGCTACTACTATCTTTGACGAAGGGGTAGTAACTACTTATGACCAATATTTCAACGAGGTGGACAATCCATTGCAGTGCCTCGACAGTTGCTGAAAACCGACGACAGTAAGACATAGTTGCTTCAGGCAAATTTCCGCTGTGTACGATGCAGTCAGCATTTAGCCGTGCTGACCAACAGTCAGGACTTGCTCCTCGCTTGATGGCTTTCCTAATGATGGTACGAAGGGTATATATACCCCCCCTTCTGTGCCGACTGACATCCTGATGACTGGCAGGTTTTCATCCCGGCGGTGCAATTGGCTGTTGCGACGGTCAGGATTGCCTACTGTGCCTGGCGTTCTTGGTTTGAAAATTCTTTGGGGATTGGGATACATTTTTGTGAGTCGATGGGTTCGAATTCAGAATCTAGCTTAATGAGCTGGGTTTTTTAGAGATGGTTGGGGGTGGGTCTTAGGTTGGTGAGGTTGGGGGTTATAATGTGGTTGTCTGATATGGATAGGAAGAGGTCTGAAAGTAGGTTTGGGTATCCAGGGGGACTCTTGAGGTATTTTGGATGAAGTTTATGGTTTGTTAGAGTATGAAGTACCAGTTGGGAATGCCCTCCAGCCGATGTATTGAGTGTTGACATCAACGTGAGGAACTGTACGCCAGGTATGCCAGGTGAAAGTCAAAGGCAGTACCGTTTCCAGCCCCGTTGAATGAGGGTACGGTCTTATGGCTAAATCGATACAACCTTTACGTTTCATTACTTTTGAGATGGGAGGCACCGTGGTCAAATTCACAGCTTACTCTGCTGCCAAAACACAGCAGACTACTATGAGAGACATCAAGCACATCACCTAGCGCCGACATGTGGACTTTACAGATCCATATCAAACCACGACCAAGTGATGGTAATGAGTCGTGTTGTGGAAATCAGTCGGCCTTGGCGCATTGTAGCTGTCTGTGTTTAATTATCACGATGCGCTTTGCACCCATACATGGGTGGAGTTTTACACATGAGGCAGTCACTACTTTACTAATAAGCTTGCTCCGTACACGAACAAAAAACACCCGGGTATTATTATCTTTGCTTCCAAACAGAACGACAAAGAGCCTCCCTCCATTCCATTCCATCATCATGCAGCCGTCCTCTCCTGCGCTCAGGCGCCCTTCTCATGCTCCTTGACAAGGTACTCATCCAGCTTGTCCCACTGGCCCTTAACCTTGTACGCTGACGTCCAGTAGTTACCCTTCTCATCCTTCCCAAACACAAAGAAACCATCGACAGGCTTGATGGGACCGTGGTTCTCCTGAACGTATGAAGGCCGGCATGGCACACCTGGCTTCTGCACCTTGCGAGCAGGAGCAAAGTCGAGGTTGAACAAGCCCGCCTTGGACCAGTTGGAGAAGCCAATCTGGGCCATGCCGCCGTCGCCAAAGATTACAATTGGGAGACCAGGCCCTTCACGCACCATGGCGTAGTAGGCCTCGTGCTGAGCCCGGGTGCCTTGTTCGTTGATGGCCCGCCGCACTTGTCTTGCGAGCCAACTGAGGGGCTTGGTGTTGACGTCACCAGCAGTGACGAGAACGTTGCCCCAACCGAAAGCATTGCCGACATAGGGACTCTTGGATGCCTCAGGGATCAGGTCACCTTCGAATGCCTTACGGAGCGACATGGCAATGGATCCAGCCACTGTCCTGTTGGGGTCCATGTCCTGGGGCCCGACAACTGACTTCATCGTCCAGGCAGTGAGGATGTCGCCTTCAGTCAGGAAGACCTTGGATGGGTCCTCGCCCTTTTCGGTTGCTTCAGCCTGGAGCTCCTCGATTGCTTTCTCCATCTGCGTCTTCCAATACGATTGCGGAATGCACACCATGCGGTTTTCCTTGGCCCGTGCCAACATATCGAAGCCATATCCGAGACCCCATTTGAGCATACCGCCAATTCCAACCTTCTTGTCCATCAACAGATGGGGCTCTGTTGGCTTTCGGGTTCCTTTAGCCAAAGCCTCGAACGGGTCGCTGTCTAAACCGCAGGGCGTGGGAATCTCGTGCTCCTTGCCCCAGAGCATGTTGCTCCAGCCCTCGACGACATATTGCATACCCAACGCATCGAAGGCAACATGCTGCCATTGGAGAACGGCAATGGTTTTGTCGGTGAAAGAGTTGACACGCAGACCTAGGACGGGCATGTCAGACGTGAGATAATCGCTGATGCCGCCGGGCCTGTGACCAGGCTCGAAAGCCAAATCAGCGAGGTCGTCAGGGTCCGCGACAACCGCCGGCCTAGTGGACGGTTGCGGGATTCGCGAGGCAGCTGGGTGCTGGGCGGCGGGGACTCCGTGATCGACATGGGCGTAGTTGATGATGGGACGGTCAGCTGAGAAGACAGTAGGGATATGCCACTCGATCGCTCCGGTTGTTGGGTTCTTCCGGAGACGTCCTCCAAGTCTCTGCCAGCCTTCCCTCCTCACAAGACCCTCGAGGGCTTGCTTCAACTTTTCTGGCTCCAACACATCGTCGAACACAAGAGATACGGCCATGTTGTTGCCCTGCACCAGCGGGCTTTTCTCGAAGAAATGGAGCGGCACCACCCGGTCGGTATCGACCGTTGGGACGGGTGGCTTCCCGCTACCGAATAGTTTGTTCATCTTTGTCAGCGGATCGAAAGAAATGAGCGACTGCCGTTGCTGAGAGCGGATCAGAATCGAAATCGTCAGAGAAATAGGGGGAATAGGCAGAGGATATCGCCACAGAAAGAAAACACAGAGTCGCAGCCTTCAATCTCGTCAACGTCTTTGTTTCTTTTAATCAGCTTCTCTTGCAACGCAACGACACGGGGGAATCGTGCGAGTAAATCATCGTCTTTGGCCACGACGAAACCACAATTTCGGCCTCTCGGGGCCCTCGGTCCACGGAATCATTGCCCTGCGGTCCATCGTGTGGCCTCGCTTCTGGGAACGATAGCCCCCTTGGAGTTTGGGGGTGCCTGACATCTCGTCCCCCAGACAAGGGCTCTGCAGATGTGATTTTGCTTCTGCTGATGCCGTTAACCCTTTTCGGTAGCCGCTACGAATTTGCTGCAGCCAACATCACGCTACGGCGTGGGAAAAGGGGTTTTCGTTGCTTTCCTGGATTCCTGGACCGGTTGCCCCTTTTCCCCGGCTGATGATCTCTGGCAATTCATCGTTTCCTGTCAACCACTGCCAGCAACATGGCAACACGGGGAACCCGGCCGCCTGGCCCCGGTCCCTACCGCATGCCTGCCGAGCCGAAACTAACGTGACGGTGCCGTCGCCCGTCGCACGGATTATGGGTCCCGTACTCGGGTCCCACTCTCAGACGTTCCTCGGTGCCAAACCGTGGGATTGGAAGTGGGATATGAGGGAAACTCAGGGAAATCGCCAATTGCGATTCGTTTCAAACCTCTGCTTCTTTCCAGTAGCGCGGAACTATCAACCCACTTCCTGCATGCCAAATCACCTTTTGTTCAATCAGCAATAGCACTTCAAGACCATGATCCTGGAGCTACACTACCGAGGAATCGAGAAGCGACGGAAGGCACAACCGAATTTGCTTTTTCTAAAACTCTTCTCAGCAAGGGTCCTTGTCGCCCTCGTGCCACCCAGGTGAAGATGGCCTTGTCCGAGCTAGATTTGCAACAAAACTGGGCTCATGCCCATCTTGGGACTGGAATCTGGAGTTGATCCTTGTGGACTATGTTTATGACGGTTATTATACGGCCAAAACACCATCGAATTCTGACGGCACCGAGTTTTGACGACACGATTTGATATCGAGATAGTGACAGAAAAAAAGGCAGACGACACAGAAAAGATGGATCCCAGTCTCCTCCCAGAACCGACCCAGGATATTGGGCAGTTGGGTGCCCCGTACAATGACCTTCAAATCGGCACAATGGTCGCCTTTGGGATAACATACTTCATGGCGACATTCTTCCTGGCTTGCCGATATTTCCAGGCCATCAAGATAGTAAAGAACGTCGAGATCGATTTGAGTAGGTTGCTCTGGTTGTCATCTTGCGTTCATCACTGACCTGGCTTTTTTTCTGCACAGTCATCTTGACACTATGTTATGGCCTTGCACTAGCCTACTTCATCACCATGGTTAAGCTGATGGACTATGGGTGGGCGCGACACATGACGGAGATCTTTGCGTCCAACTGGATGAACCTACTCGAGTTCAACAACAAGCTGCTCCCCAACACGCTTATCTATCTCATCACACCGGCTGTGACCAAGATGGCCATGTTGACTGTCTTGTTCAAGATCAATCCTTCGGTCATATACCGTATCTGCGTTGTGGTTATTGGAGTATGCATTTTTGCCTACACTTTGGTGCTGACCTACCTGACCGGAGGGCCCTGCACGCCGCTCAAGGGTGACGAGACGATCAAGTGCTTGATGAACGTTGCCATTTCGCAGTCAGTGTTGAACATTGCGTCTGACATTGCCGTCATCTTGCTTCCCATTCCCACCATTATCAGCTTGCAGCTGAGCTTCAAGCAGAAGTTATCTGTAGGAGGTATTTTGGCTCTGGGCTCTGCGTATGTTTTTGCTTCTCTCACTGCTTCATTACCTCCGCATCAGACTAATCGTTGTTCCCCACAGTGTCGTCATCTGCTCCATTGCGCGCCTGCCCTATTCCATCTCCCTCGGGTCATCAGATGATCTCTCCTGGGAGGAAGGCATTCTCGGCATCTGGTCCATCGTGGAGGTCAACATCGGCATCGTCTGCGGCTGTGCCATGAGACTCAAGAAGCTCGTCACCGCCTACCTGCCCAGAATGGGCTGGAACAGCTCGCAAAAGAAGTCGACGCCGTACGGCAGCTCATGGGGTGGCACCACTGCTACGGGGTCAAAGGGTGGAAACAAGACTTTTGACGAGGCAAACGGTTTGAAGGGGGATTACCAATTACACAGCGTGCAGAAGGGTGGTCTGGAAGCCGGGAGCACGGATACGATTCTGAAATAAGGCATCACCGAAGGAAGGGTGTTGATGAGGAGTCGAGGGCACATATATGAACACAAGGGACAACAACCACAAGAACAGGACCGAAGGACAAGGAACAACAAACGTGTCGACGGGATGGGACAGATATGGAGTGTAAAATTGGGGTAGGAGCGTTTGTTATTTTTTTCGCCTTGCTCGGGTATGCGTTTTTGGGGTTTGGGGGTAGGCCCCGATTAAAAGAAGAGAATGTTTCTTTTGTGTAATAATAGTATATATATGGCCATAGACTTGGAAAGTTTAGAGAGACAACAAACAATCAAGTAAATTTAAAACAAACGAGCTTGCCTCTATTGTGACAAATGCTCACTGGGAAAGACATAAGCGCAGCCTAGGGACACTCGCTTCTTGGTGAAGTCCCCAATGTCAGTCTCACACATTGGTCGACTAAGAACACAGCTGGCTGGACCGTCAACTACAAACAATAATGTATTCTTCCTCAGCAAAGTTGTAATTATCTCGGGCGGTGATAGGCTCATGAGTTTATGTCTTATTCAGAGCTTAGCTCATCGTGAGCTCGTCCCCACTCTTTCGCCCTCTGTCGCTTTTCAACCGATTACTAACGTGCTGTCAGCGATGCGCTAAGCCTCTTTGGGCCAAACTGACCCCGCCACCAGCTCTTTTCCGGCAGCTTCATCGATCTGACAGCAACGATGATGAGAGAAGTGGGATGGGGGGAGGGGGGGGGAGGAAGATTCAAGAGAGTTCTTGAGATAGCGGGTTGCTCATCATTTATAAATCATTAGTTCACTTTGTCTTTTTTCTTGTAATCCCAGCGATTTTCACCATCCGCTCACAGATCTATAAGAAGCTGTGACCTTGAGATAATTTCAGATGAAGACTTTTTCTTGGATATCTTCACTCACGGTTGTGCTCGTCAGTGTGCTTTTTGCTTACTTTTATACCACCAACCCAGCCTTTGAGCTTGAGCGCATCAAAAACATTGACATCCCTGCCTCGTTGGACATCCTCAGAGACAACATCAAGAACTACTTGAACCTCACCTCTGCCACCCCCTCATCAGACATATCCTCACCACCACCCACCACCACTACCACCGTCATCACACCAGCCCAGCTAGCAACAATGTCCCGCATCACCCTCCCCCGCCGCATCCTCAAAACCCTCCTCGCAAAGCAGCAGTCCGAAGGCGCAGGCGCCACAGTCCGCCGCTCCATCGGCACCCCCTCCCTCCGCTCCCTCAACCCCTTCCTCATGCTCGACCACTTCTCCGTCTCCCCCGGCGCCGGCTTCCCAGACCACCCCCACCGCGGCCAAGAAACAATAACCTACCTCCTCACCGGCGGCATGGACCACGAAGACTTCGCCGGCAACCGCGGCACCCTCAACCCGGGCGACCTCCAGTTCATGACCGCCGGCAAAGGCATCATGCACGCCGAGATGCCCCGCCAAAACCCCGATGGTTCCCCCAACATCGGCCTGCAGCTCTGGGTTGACCTCCCCAAGGAACTAAAATACTGTGAGCCACGGTATCGGGATCTCAAAGCGGAGGAGATACCCACCGTCATCACCGAAGACGGCAAAGTCAAGATCAAGGTTATTTCTGGCAAGTCGTACGGTGTCGAGTCCCTCAAAGATCTAGCGTACACACCCGTGGTGTTCTATGACGTGGAGGTCCAACCGGGGGGGAAGATCGAGCAGGAGGTTCCCCAGGGGTGGCAAGGGTTCGCTTATATTCTCGAGGGGGCAGACATCACTTTCAGTGACGGGCCCCAAGAAGAGAAGAAAGTCTCACAGTGGCACAACGTCGTTTTTGGCAACGGAAAAGAGGAGGATGGGGTTGTTGCACGGGTGGAGGAGACCGAGACAAAACCGGGGAGGTTCGTCCTGGTTGCCGGGCAGATGATGGATCAGCCTGTTGTGCAGTATGGTCCTTTTGTGCTCAACAGCCAGGAGGAGGTCTACCAGGCGTTTGTCGACTACCAGAGCCACACCAACGGGTTCGAGAGGGCAAAGGGGTGGAGGAGTGAGATTGGGAAGAGTATGGTTCATTAGTGGGGGAAGAATGACTTGGAGGAGAGGGGGCGTTAAGCAGGTGTAGATAGTCTTTTGTTTGAAGCGTGTACATATCTGTTTATGGGTTCTGGCTTGAAGTAGCATGTGTGAATATGGTGATCTTCCCGCAGTTGAGATACGTAACTTGAGAGCATACCCCCAGGTGCCCAAGTAAGAACGATCACGGTCGACTCAAATGTCATGCTTCCTGTTAGTTCTAGTTGTGCTGCGGCATGAGTAGAAGACGTCATTTGGGAGAATTTCCCTGCTCGTAGACCACACTGGTGATAAGAAAATGAGAGAAACACCATATGAGAGGCGCGCTTATTGAAGCATCGACCCTACCATACACTCCGAGAGCTGAGAGACTCCTGAGGGGAGAAATCACAATCACGCAGAGCAGAACAAACAGTAAAAGCCCAGAATACCAGCCTCGACGGCTGAATATCTTCTTTATTTTTTGGGAATCCCCACGCATATCGCCGCAAACCAGGGAGGCCATTTAAACCGAGACCTCCCTGCGCCCATGCTGTCTGATTTCAGCACGCTCGTAACTGAGCACATCAACCTAAAGAGACACACCCCTTCAAACCTCAGACGCTAATTGCATCTACCCAGTAATCCAGTCCCGATAGATGCAGCCCTAGCCTCGATGTAGGAGCCAAAGTCTGAAGCGCCCTTTCGCCCTGCCTGTTGCGAAGTATCGTAAAAAAGCAACCTTCGCTAAGTCATCATAAAAACAAAACGTTTTCCCGTCGTAGCTTCGTCCTTCCAACTCCCGTCCAGAAACAAACACCAGGCTTGAGATTCCCATGCCGCCAATGAGAAAGAAAAAGTGAAATCCCAGATCCAGGTATTGACTAGTCGTACAGAACATCGAGTCATGTCAAATTAGTGTTGGACGGGTAAGAAAAGGTCACACCCTCTACTGGGGCGCCTGTGTTTGCTGTTGTTGGGGGCGATATCCACCATTATTACCGCCCCGTCCTCCGCGGAATCCACGTCCACGACCTCCACGGCCACGGCCCCGACCGCCGCGATAACCACGGTAACCACCGTCGACGCTGCCTTGGCCAAAGGTCTCAATGTTCTTCCTCTGTTCCTCTCCACGCCACTCACGGCCGCCTGGCTTCTGAGAAGCATTCTCCCTGTCCTTCAGGTCGCTAGAGATGTTGTCAAAGAACGACCGCTGCTTGTTGTAAGCGGGTTCAACCGCCTCGGTGCTCTCAACAGGGGCTTCGGGCGCAACAGCCTCTGGGGTGGGAGCTTCCACAATTGGCGAGCCACCAGCGATAGCCTCACGGACAAGGTCCTGCTTGTTGAACTTGGCATTCGCAGTCGCAAAATCGTAGTCGGAATCAGGGACCTCCACCTTGGCAGCAGGGCGAGCACCTCCACGTCCACGTCCGCCTCCACCGCGAGGGGCATGACCACCACGAGCCGCATTGACCCTCATCTCGTTGACCTTCTTGGTCAAGTTGTCAACAGCAGCGCCCTGGCTGGCAATTTGAGCGTATGCATTGTTCTCCATCTGAGCCATCGCATTGGCAACGGCTTCCTTGGCAGCCTGAGTGGCATCGCGCAATGCAGCGGGTGTAGCGCCGGCATTGTTCTGCTCGGATCTGGTGGCGGAGGGCGATGGCTGAGCAACCCTAGAGGTCAAGCCAATTGGAAGGGGGATAGCGGGCAGAATCTGCACAGGGCGATCGCTCTTGGGACCTGTGGGAATGCCCTGAGAGGAAGCCGGAGCAGTAGGCTGGGCGAGATTAGCTGCCGTGGCCTTGACTTCCTCGGCAGTGGGCTTGGAAGCGACGGGCGGAGGAGGTGCCGGACCACCCGCAGATTGCTGAGGAGGTGGAATCATGGGCTTCGACTCCGAAGGCTGAGCATTGAGTCCTGGAGTTGGGGCCTTCTTTTCTCCAGAAGGACCGATGGGTGAGGGCTTTTGGCCTGGACCCTGGTTG
The DNA here is from genome assembly GCF_035222475.1 of Podospora pseudopauciseta. Lineage (NCBI taxonomy): Eukaryota > Fungi > Ascomycota > Sordariomycetes > Sordariales > Podosporaceae > Podospora > Podospora pseudopauciseta. The sequence continues at coordinate 2,098,402 of NC_085893.1, read as the reverse complement.
CTGGGCGTCTGGTCAGCCGACTGACGACCTTGTCCAGGTGCACCAGGAGCGGCAGGGAAACCGGGAGGACCACCTGGAGCACCAGGGCCACCAGGACCACCAGGACCAGGAGGAAACTGAGGATACGGGTTCCATTGCCCGGGACCCATTGGCGGAAACTCTTGTCCCGGCGGGAACCACCCCGGCTGCGGGTAGGGCATGCCAAAAGGACCGGGACCACCTGGACCTACGGGGCCTGGACTGGGACCACCGGGGCCACCAGGAGCTGGACGGCCACCCCATCCTCCCATGTGAGGAGGGAAGTAGCCATAACCAGGTGCGCCTGGAGGAGGCTGCGGCTGATTCGGAGCGCCGTGCGGGCCTGGGTGCCCGATGGGACCGGGACCTTGTGGAGGGCCTTGAGGACCACCAGGTGGGCCAGGAGCGACGTTGCCAGGCCGAGGGCGAGCCTGAGTGATTTTGGTCAGCAGTTACTCCACATAGGGCTTGAGCTTTGCAAAGAGTGTGCGTAGCCAGATGATCAGAAGGAAGGCAACGGAAATTATCAACATGGGGTTTTTGCGCTTTTCAGACAAATATGTTTTTACATCCGAAAATATTTCATCATAACAATGGCCATGGGCAGAACAGTGAAAGAAAAAAGGTAGACTCACACCAACAATGGCAGGATCGTTGGGGACAGCTGGCGGCTTGTTCTCCTTGGCGGCGGGACCCTCCTCGATCCTGAGATCCTTGACATCCGTTCCGCGGAAGACAATGTACTCGTAGACCTGGTCGGAAGGGGGGACCTCTTCCTCGATCTTGCCCTTGCGGCCCTCAGTGCCAAACGTCCTCACATTTTCGAGCGAGACAGTCGAGTCATCCGAGTTGATGCTCGCAAGTGTGCCGACATAGCGGATGTCGCTCTTGGATATGAGGGATATTCTGGATCTGTATTCGAAAGAGTTAGCAATCAGTCGAAGAAACAGCAAGAGCTGGCAACAACGAACCCGATATAATCGGACATGGTGGCTTATTAGGGCGCGGAAAAACCAAATACAACCGCCTGCTAGAATGAGGGGAAGGGCACGCGATAAATGGTGGCTTTGAAAGTGCTGGTAATGAAGCGACTTGTTGGGTGGGGGGGGTATTAAACCATGTAAAAGAGAAAGATGAGAATGAAAACAGAATCGCTCCGCAGAGACGATTTTCCTGGTGTTATGATGGTGTCCGGCTGGAGGCGTTGTGCAGCATTGTTTTCGCCGTTGGTTAGGTTTGGGAGAAAGAGGGAGAATGCGAGAGAGAAAAACCAGCCTATGAAAACTCGGCAGCTTCAGCCTCCCGCTTTTGAGCTCTAGCGCCAAGGCCCGTGCGACCTCCGCCCCTCCTCCCACCACTTTTTGGGTGCAGCTACCCCAGAGCACCGCCACTTGGAGGTGGGTTCTGGCCAGCAGTGCTTGCCAGCAGGTTGACGGTTGCCAGACAGTGGGAAAGCTTGAATGCACTGCACAACACCAAACATCAAACATCACGATGATGAACCGACAAACAGAAACAGGTGTGAGGAAAAGGAGGAAAAAACACTTACCCGTCAACACCAATACCGACAGATCTAGTGATTATATGTAACGATAAGGTACGCTCGTATACCCGCCGGCGTTGGGGTCCAGCCTTGTTCCAGTCCGCCATATCGCATAGACACTCTACAACAGAGGTGCAGAACTGAGCAAAAGGTCGGAAATTTGCTCAGAAGATTCATGATATATACACTTTAATTCATGATAGATATGCTTTATTTTTCGTAAAACTTTTCAAAGCCAATCCACGCCAATCTGAACATTACCCAAGGAGCCTTTTCCGCCATTTCCAGCCGCAATGCTTAACCATAAATCTGATATCCAACCCCAAGCCAAAAACTCCCACGAGTGCTCCCAAGCCAAAGAAAACCATGTGGTACTCATACAATAACAACTCCGCCTTGAGGTTCTAATAGCTCCTATAACTGTGCAAGAATGGTTGTGTGCTCTGGTTGCTATACGCCGAATACCCAGTCTGTCCCGAGAACCTGCTGTTGAGACTTTCGTAGCTCGTCTGATGCTGCTGTTGTTGCCACGGCTGGCCCCAGGCAGCATTTGCCGAAGGAGGTGTCTGAACAACCGGAGAGACATAGCCAAAGCTCTGGTCCATTGGTGGTGAGGCTACCAGACTGGCTGGACTGAAGGTTTCAAGAGGTATCACCGTGATATCGTCACTGTGACTCCCTTGGCCGTCGCCCTTCTTCATTCCCCCGTACTCAACGTTTGGATTGGGTTGTTTGAGCCGCTTGGTGCTTGTTCCAGTGTAATGTGGACCCTTCTCACCCCAAAACATGCATCCAGAATCCGCCCATTCGTCAATAATGTCGGCGATAGTTTGGATGTGGCCGTATGTTGGCGGCAAGTAACCTGATGGGCGCTGCAAAGACAGGAGCAAACCAAACAAGGCGGCCACCAAAGTTAGGCCACCAAAGTAAAATATTTGTGAGGGGTACATGTTGACCCCCAGCTGAAATTGGAGATTAATAGCCAAACCGAACATCCAGTGAACACCGGATTTGAGAGTAAACAAAAAAATTGTTTGCCATGAGGTGAAGGCTTCCACGACTGAGTTGAAGTGCCCGTTGGTGCCTCTTGGTCCGATCAGCTTCCTGTATATGCCTTCGTCCCGTGAAAGATTCACGATCAGTTCGGCACAATGAAGAGAGAGAGTTACCACAGACTGGATCGCAATGATGAGGAAGACGCCACCTGTTGTACCAGCCGCACCACCGGTGGTACTCCAGCCCAGGTTCAGTACTGATGTCCCGTCAGTACATTGCTTAGTGTGGCAGTTCTCGTCTATGTGAGGTGGAAACTCTGGGAGAAGACTCCATGACCGCCCAAAGATCCCATTTTTACTCCCACGTAAGAGGTAACCGTAGACACCGCCTCCCCAAACGCCGCTCAAGATTGGAAGAGCCCACAAGAGATACAACACACGGCGGACATGGGGATGTGCTGTAATCATTGGCCTTTGCTTTCGAGTAGGTCGGATGGCCTTGATGTCATTCCCTGCCAGGTGAACTCCCATCATACAGCGGCCTTGGCGAGGCATGACCTGGTAGTGTTCGGTATCATGATTCATGCACGTGTTCGCAATGATGAGCGGGTTCGAGCTCCATGTGGGAATCTTAGTACCCGCCAAGGCCCAGTTGGTAACGGCGGCTTGGAGGAGAAAGCCGCAGCCGAGAATAATGAGAGCAATGCCGTTTAGATGGACACCCCTTGTGTCGGTGATTTCGTAGGACTTGCCTAGCAGACGGGCGAGCTCGGGGTTAAGGCTCAAGAATATGACAGAGGTAGCACCATAGGCGAGTATGATTCCGAAAAGGTAGAGAAAGTTGGGGATATAACCGTTCGGGGGACTTTTCTTGGAGAATGTGAGTAGACGCAGGTTCGAGTTGAAGTCTAGGCTCCCTTCTCTTATGAGAGACCAACGGAGAGCAACGGCATGGATGTATCCCATGCTATCGTTGAGTAGGGTAACTTTGAGTCAGACTGTGGTTAGCTGTCCTGCAGTACCAGCCAGGGAAGGAGTTTTGCGACAACCTACTGAATATGTTCAGTCCGAGAGGGAGAAGCTCTCTCCATCTGTTGGACAAGTCGATCCGGATTGAATCGTCATCACGAACCTCCTTGTAGAGACATAGTCCACCTCCGATGATACTGCCTACAGCAACAAACCAACACAAGACCAAACCAGTCACACAAGCCCGGCGTGTGAACCTGCTATCATCGTACTTTTGGGCAGACATGGAAGCGAGCGACTGTGCCCGCTAGTCGGTCGGGTGATTCAGATGGACAAACGTAAGTGAAAGCCCAACCTCGAAAGTTTGGCGGACAAAATGGAGAGAATTACCACTTCGAAAAGATGGGATTTGGAAGCAATCGGTTGCTGCAAGAAAGAGACGGAGAGAAAGGGACCAAATAGGAAGACTTGCCCACCGCATTTCCAAACCCCTCAGCATATCAACACCGAAGGTTGAGCCTGCAGGGGGATTCTCAGCCCCTCGAGGCTGGCGACAAGAGAGCCCAGACCCAAGCAGACGGGTATCAGACTAGCGACGCCATGCATGGTGTCTCTGAACAATGGCCAATGTCAACCGCTCGGCTGCAACGGGGAGGAGAACTTGATACGCTGGTCCATGGAGGCAGGAGCATTGAGAGGTCCAGACCTGGAGCCAGCCAGCGAAGTTGCGAACATTTGTCTGGAGCCAAGAGGATAGGTACTGGGCATTGGACACCGCTTTTGCTGTAGTCAATTAACATCGAGACCAGAGATGTAAAAGATGTAGAAGTATGAGTGTGTCAACCCCCATCGGAGGTTGGCTACAGTTATGGTTTATGTCATGTTCCTGTCGATCATGAAAGAGCTCCCAAACACAGTGCATCGTACAGTGCGTAGTGGCATCTTCAAGACGGCGATGACTCCATCGGCAAACCGCCTTCCTTCCATTTCGCCTTCGTCGTGCAAAAGCAGAAGGGTGAAACCAGAAGAGTGAAATCCAATACATCTGACAGTATCACTCCGAGCTAGCCAATTTACAAGCGTCAGCATCGCAACTTGAACAACTTTGCTTTGCTTTGGTGGCTGCCATCAAAGATTGGGTGCTGCCCCGCCATACTTGTTGCTTACCCCTCCACTTTTATGTCTTTCATCAGTTTAGCCAACTGTCGGCAACTCACTCGCTGTCAACAGAACAACCTCTTCTCATCAAACCACCAAAAATGGCGAGTCGACAATTACGCAAGCTGCGAAAGCAGCAAGAACTCTTGAACTCACAGAATGAAGCCCCTGAGACAAAAGAAGAGACCAGCGAGGAGGAGGAGGAGCAGGTAGTGGCGAAGCCCCGCGGCAACATGTTCTCCTTCGCAGCGCTCGGGGACATGGGTGACGGCAACGACAACGACGACGAAGACGATGAGGACGAGGAACCAGAACCATCAAAACCGGTAGAGAAGGAAGTTGCCAGTCCACAGGCCGAACCTGCCAAGAAGAAGTCCAAGAAGAAGAAAAAGAAGAAGGGAAAGCAACCATCAGAAACCCCAGCAGCAGAGCGCCCCAAGGCTAGGGAGGATGAGCTCGAGAAGGCACTCAAAGAGCTCAACATCAAGGCCAAAAAGCAACGGGCCGGCGCTGCATCAGCGGCAAGCTCATCAAAACAAAACCCGGACGACCAGCTCAACGACCTCTTGAAGATCGACAGCCGACATCTCAAGGCCGCGAACGAGATGCGCCGTTTGTTCGGCAAGGCTATGGATCTCGCCCAGGTGGAGGAACGCCAGGAAACCCGACAGAGAATTCTGCCAGAGAATCTTGATCTCGAGACATACCTAAGTGCTGTTGCCACCGACCCACGTCGCTCGGGCCCGGCGAAGCCGGGCATGTTTGAGACGCTCCTCCGCACCAACCCTTTCATCGAGGGCAAAAAGTTGTGGCCTAGGGGTGCGGCTCAGGGGCTGATCATGAAGCGCCTCAGCGAAGGCACACCTGATGTGGTCGAGTTCACGTTTGCCCACGAGAAGGCCTACGACGATCTTGAGGGGTCGTTCTTTCAGCTTGTCCAGATGGGAGACCCCATGCAGATCATCCACTTCTTGCACCGGAACCCATACCATGTGTCGTCTCTGATTCAGGGCAGTAAGGTTGCTCGACAGGACCAGAACTCAGCTCTCGCTGCTGATCTCATTGAGCGTGCTCTCTTCACCTTTGGCCGCGTTACGCTTAGTGATTTCCGCCGCAAACTTGAACAGGGCAAAGCCAGGATCAACTTTGCCAGGCCTGAAAACAGACAGTTCTACCTCGCTGGCTACAACTTGATCCAGAAGCTCATTCTCAAGGGCACCTATCGGACCGCCCTTGAATGGTCTAAGTTGTACTTGAGCCTCAACCACGGCGACCCTTACGCCCTGCTCAACTGGGTGCCCGTTCTTGCGCTTCGATCCCGTGAGGCGGAGTGGTTTGTCAAGTTTTGCGATGCTCTCGCTTCCAGGTGGCCAGATGCGGTCTTGTATCCTCTCCATACTCTCCCCTTAGCCTACCTCCAGCTCGATGACTACGACACGGCGCACGAGACCCTCGTCAAGAACATCGAGACTTTGCCTTGGCTCTACTGCGCCTTGTTCTCCGCTCTCAGTCTAGATACTCCCCAGTCCATCTGGGGTCACACTCCGCGGAACGATGACGACAAACTTTATACAGAGCTCTACCTTCACATCTCCAAGGACCTCTGGAACAACCCCAACGCCATCTCCCTCCTCAAATCAGCAGCAGACAAGGCTAAGAAGCTCCTCCCGAAAGGCGTCTACAGATGTCCCCAGAGCCCAGAGCCAACGCTCGCAGTAGCAAGATTCATTTACCTCGACAGTACGCCGTCCCTCATGACCCTCGTCCCAAGGAAGCTGCTACACGATGCTTCTCCGAACTTTGAGTTCGACCCCTTGCCACCAGCGGCAGTAGACAACATTTTTAGCAGCGAGATTCAAAAACTACCCTGGAAACCCGATTCCATTGCTACGCGAGGCCTGTTTAGCACCCAAATGGACCCTCGCAGAGAAGCCGGGATGCGGGCGGCAGCCGAGCGGTTGCTAGCCGAGATGCCCCAGGAGGAACTCGAAGCTATGCTCGAGGTTGATGACGGCGGTGGAGGCGGGATAATGGGCTTCTTTAACGCGTTGATGGGTAGGGTCCGACAACGCGCTGGTGGAGATGGGGGTGCCGCTGGACAGGGACAACAGCCGCGAGGACCGTTCCAGGCTACGGTTGAGGATGGGGAGGAGGAGGACGACGACGATGACGATAATGATTCTGATGATGAGGACACCACCGAGTTTGGGGGTAACTGGGATGGGCGGACGAGGCATGACCATGCGTTTGGCGTTGATGAGGAGGATGATGAGGAGGCGGAGTGGACGGATCCGGAGGACTTTGATGGGGAGGGGGCGTTTGGGGAAGGCCCGAGTATTGCGGAGGTTATGGAGTATATGAGGATGAGGGTGGGGTATCCTCCTGTTCAGATGCCGGGGGCTTGGATGTCGGATGAGGAGGATGAGGGGGAGAGTGAAGAGGATATTGATGAGGAGATGCCGGCGTTTGAGGACCCCGAGATGGTGGATAGGGGTCAGGGACAGGGGCAGGCTCAGGGGCAGGCTCAAGGTCAGTAACAAGCACATGGTTAATAGACATCACGATGCAGTCTGTATACATAGGAGAACAGAGTCAATTGAGCCTTGAATTCGATACCATGGATCGATACAACGGTATTGCGAGCAAACGAAGTGGCACTGATAAGATACCATCACCAATGCTTGGCCGACGGACTTCAGACTCCAAATATGTAGTCTGATTCAGACCCAAACCGACACATACGACCATAGGCAGTTGAAAATACGGGATCCCGTCCGCTCTCCCCTAGTCAAACAGCTTGACCGGGTTCTTGTCTGTCGGGTGAGCCAGCGCCCCATTTCTTTTCGCTGTCACCCCGCCGACGTTTTGACCTCCAGAAAGGGCTCAACACCACCATTTTCAGAAGTCCCAACGGACAGCACCGTCTTGTTGGCTTCACCCCTACCAACTATTTTTTCCCCCCACGCCGCGGTCTTCAATCATGGCCACCAACCCGTATTTGCGCGGGCCAGGGGCATACCTTTGGTATTTTTGGACTGCAGCGCGGTTTTACTACAAAGTGCCCTTCCCTATCTATTATATCTGCTCATTTCCCTCCTCGTCTTTTTCCCTGCCTCTTTGCCCTCTGCATTTCGGTGGTACATATATATTCTAAATGGAACTTGGAAGAGAGACGTCGCCGGGCTAAACAGCTTCTTAAAGTATACGCTAAAGAGCGCCGCGCCGGTACTACTGCTGGTAATGATAGCAATTCATCACGCAATATTTATCCCAGAGTCGAAAGTAAGCGCCTCTGGTGTTAACGGTTATGGTGCAGGTAAGCTGTACGGCGATTCTTGTTCGTTAATGCTTTGGTCTAATTCTCCTGGAACTAGTTGGAACCGTGAAGCTGTTGAGCACACTGATATCCAAGCCGACAGTATCTGGGTCGATCTCTGCCGCAACTGTCGTGTTGCGAGAGATGCGTGCAAAGCATTTCTTGAGGATTATGTGATTCGGTCTATCATCAACGTTCCGACCCTTGACTCAGCAGAAGAGGAGAAGGAAAAACAATACGTAACAACCGCACTTACGGTACGTGAACTGTGTCCTGAAGCGCTGCCTTTCTCCGTCATAAGCTCTAGCCCGGTTCTTCTTCAGTCGACAATCTTTCCACTGCAGACAAGAGCAAAATCCCAACTCTAGATCTCAACACCTTGCTTGCATCAAAGAATATATCAGCATTCATACACCATCATCCTGGATATCGCGTCATTAATCGACACCGACTCGAATGAGTTGACTGTGTCGCCTACCCAACAGGCTCCCTCCGCCTCGGTCCCCTCCTTGTCTTGTCGATTTGGCTTTGTGGTACCTGAAATCCCTCCAGCGTCAACTCCGACTTCGGTATTGCGTTCGAGTAACAAGCGCAGCAGGCCGCCATCCGAATTGCCAACACCAGAAAAATGCAAGTGGTCTACTGAGGAGGATAATAAGATTATCAACCTCCGGGGCCAAGGGAATAAATGGGACGATATCTCGAAGCTCCCTCCAGGACGGAGCTCTGTCAGTTGCCGTCTTCACTACCCAAACTATTTGGAGCAGCCTGAGCGGGATGAAGAGCGTAAGAATGAGTTTGCAAGGAAATACGAGAGGTAACTACCGGCCCCTTTTTCTGTCTAATAGAGTATTGAAGGCAAAACAAAGCTTACAAACTTCAGGCTGAAATCTGAGATGTGGACCATACTGGCAAAGGAAATGCAGGTCGCTGAGGCAATGAATTGGAAACTAGGCAAGATTGAAATGGTGAGGCGGGCGGGGGTGGTTCTGTCTTTACAATATCACCGGTCTCTAGCCGTACGCGAGAGTCTTCCGTCGAGATCTTCTTCCACCGAGCCCCTCGACAACGGCTATGGACCACCACCACTGCCGACAACCTCTGCCCAGGTTACCGAGACTCGACGGGAGCTCCTAGTGCCAGTCCCATCCACAGGGCTACCGTCAGACCTTGGCTTTCGCCACCGGGGTACGTATCATCTGAGTGTAAATGGAAAGCGGGGGTAAAATACAAAGTTGGATAGCTTGCAATAACAATTGAAGAATATTAGGGAGGCACTTGAACCATTGCTGTAATGTGTCGCTGTCAATGGACCATCGTCGGCATTCTTCTCTACCACTCAAATTGAAAATATTGATCGATCTTTGTAGATTCATCGAGGCGATCACTGCAGTTTGAAGGAGTAAAGCCTCAAGGAGTATTAAAAGATACCGTGTGACTGATTCTCCTAATTATACCGTCTATATTCGTCCTTTGCCTTTGGCTGAGCACGAACAATCTTACGCAGTACATGGCTCCACCAGGCCGCCCGAACTTTTCTGTGCGGAGTCTCTCTGGTATGAAGCTTTGCAGCTCTTTCTACTTCAGGTCGTACCAGAAATCGAGCTTCCCTTTGTATTAGTGCCTGCTCCATTTCGCCCTTTAGAAGCTTCCGCCTATATCTCTGCACCTCTTGTTGAGCCTGCCCTGTTCCTCCCATATTTCTGCACTAGCTCACGCCTAAAATTTACCTGGAATGCTGTCCTACTAAATATGGCTCTTACTAGGTGCTGTTGACTTGTACTTACTGCATGTAGGTGAACGAACTTTGCTGTTACAATTGATGGTATAATGAAGACAAGGATAAACCTACGGCTTTCAGCAGCGAGGCCGATTTGTTTTCTGACGGTGCATTTCAGCTTTGTTTGGGGGCTTCCGTTTAGAGTTGTCGAACAAACCACAGATTTTCACATCATGGCCAAGATCCCAGGCTTCAGGTTTGCTGTCCGACCAGACGTTGTGGCTAATGTGGAACAAGAGCGCTAACATAGAAGACCTGGACAACCAGGACAGCTAGACCCACTACGCTCCTGGCGAGCATGGCAAGTAGGCCAGGAAAGCAAAATGTAGGCCAGGAAAGCAAAATGTAGGCCAGGAAAGCAAAATGTAGGCCAGGATGCAGACCAGCATAGCAAAAAGAGGTGAGAAAGACGAAGTGGTATGATTGGACTCTGAATCACTGCATCAAAAAAAGCCAATCATGTGGCTCTGCAAGGTGGACAGAAATTTACGTTAATGATGCCAGGGCCCATATATGGCTGCAACCTTGCTGGCGTGGCTGCAGAGAAGTTTGATGGTGTGTGGTTGGAAGCCCAACAAAAGGGTTTTTAACCTCGCGAAAAAGATTGAGTTCAGCGACCTCATCCCAGATGTAGTTTTCACCGCATTAGCCCCATTTGCCGCAAGCACGATAGAGGACCACGGTCATGACAGAGATCTGCTCCCCGGATTGCAGTGGCGTCCATGTCGCATCCGCTGGGGTCTTGCATATCTCAGAGAATTCATCAGCATTTTTGCCCCCGGCCAGTAGATAGTAGGAGACTAATCACCCCTAGCTAGCCAGGCCCGGCTGCAAAAGAAACACTTGAAATCATGTAGACTTTTGTGCATGGTGATGTGAGTCAGGAAATTCAAACAGGGCGAGGTGGCACTGCTGTCATCTCAGTCACTTGGTTAGATGTGGATGGCATCGCTGTCTGCAAAAAAAGAAAAGGGCAAGGAGACGACTGGATGGTCGGGGTTGCGTCTCTAGGGGCAGCCTAGTGGTGTTGTCCAGTTTGCCGTTTCAACAATCTTCTGCTCCTGTTCGGAGACAGGCCCGTCCTAGGGATAGCGAAACGCTGTTAGCTGGCCTGTCAAGAGATGAGGATGTCGCTTGCATCGGATAGGTGAAGTTATTCTCCCATCTTACGCCTCCGAAGGTAGACCCAGAGATAGGACCTTCCCCACGGTGCCAAAGATGCGGCTACTCTGCGAGCGACTTATGCGAACCATAAGGCGTCCAGAAGTTGCCGCTTTAGGGAGCTGTTTACATCGCCATGGTGGTTGGGGTCACTGAAGCCTGGTCAAAAACTCCAACAGCTCAAAACTCCTTTGCATATGTTGTTGTGTTAATATGCTAAGCCTATATTTACGTCAATAATATCTTTGATTTTCCATACTTTCTTACGCCCCACTATCGCACCATTTAATGGATTTTACACATCTTCGGTGATCAGCAAAGAAAGATGCCACTTCAAATGAACGGTATGAACCTCTGCAGTACTCACTACGTGCTCGCTCACATGGATTAACCCAGAGTCGGGCCAGACGCCGTACTATCCTCCACACAGTTATCTGAACGACCCAGCTCCCCTCCGAAGAGATCCAAGACTCGCGGTATCTCGACAACATGTTTCACGGCTTTCCTCTACACCAGCCCCCACTTCCCACCGCCGACCACCTACAACATCTCGGAGCTCCCATGCAAAAAACACTGGACTCATCAAGCAACCAGACACTGGACCAATCTCCCACGACCAGCTGGTTGCTGAAGTGAAAGGAATCTACGCTGGCCTGGTCAGGGTGGAGAGCAAATGCATAGAGGTTGATAACGGTCACAACTCGCAAAATGATCGGCAGCCGGCAAGCTTGGAGCATATGTTGATATTTATGTACCTTGCGTATTGAATGATGGCGCTTCTCTACGAGGCTGTGCCGGTTTTTGAGGTTACCTTGGGTAGAGTGTCTCGGCGACCTTGGGCGTTATAGAATGGCTATCGAAGAGGGCGATATTTGGGACAGAGAGCACTGGACTGCTGTAAGCCGTCATAGGTGTTCCAAGGCCTCTAAAAAGGCTCCAACGACTGGGCGGTTATATTACCATTTGGCTATTCTAGCCCGCCCCTATACCCTTGAGTAACTTTGTTATTACATGAAGTCCCTTTGCGTCCCAATTTCCTTCGGCCCTGCTCGCGAGAGTATATCGACTCTGTTCGACCCGATTATGGCTTTAAAGCCCTATTTATTTTATTCCAAACTCTTAGTCGCCGAGTTTGAATTCCTTAGTGTTTATATTCTCTTTTTCAGTGGTAAGTAGATGGATAATTTGCCTTTAGCTATGGATGACTTCCTCCAGTCCCTAAACGGCTATATTACTCGATCCGGTCTTAAGTGGCTCGAGCCTAGATATTATATGGGTATTGCAAACTACCGCAGCTTAGTAGGCTATAGTAGTGAAGTAAGCCCGATTGCGAAAGCTATGAAGCAGCTCTGCTGGGACGACGATGAAGCCTGAAATTAGCTAATGTAGGGAAGCGAAATCGACTCTCCCGTCCCTGAAGAGTTCTTTAACACCCTTAAGCTCTTTTGTAAAACTTACGATATTGTTCTACGCCCGGATAATGACCGTAGCGTTTTTATTTTATTTCTTTACGTTACTCTCGTTTTTGTTTATCACCTTACGTTCTATCCAGAAGCTATTCGTTATGTGGCATAATAATTCCCTTAGAAACGCACTGTGTCGATGATGAATGCATTGTTTGGCTTTTATAAAAACTATAGTCGCATTGAAGAAAGCGCTCTGCCTAGAACTCAGTTTCAGAGGCCATTGCCCGAAGACTACGCCATGCGAGGACTTACATGGGCGGACAGAGTGTCCCCTAATACTTTCTTCTCGAACGAGAAGATCGACGATGACGAGAAGTACGTTGAGTTTCCTTTCACGGCTGAGGAGCGCAAGGCGCGCGTATTGTGGCTGGGACACAAGATTGCCAGTTCGAGCAAATGGCTACGGTATAACTCGTCGATTCATGAGTTCAGCGTTGATGACGACGAGGGTGACGAGGGTGACGAGGGGGGGCAGGGAGGAGCGGTGGAAAAGGAGCGGTGGAGGGGAAAAGGGAGTTGGGAGGAAGGATAAAGGCGAGGCAGCCAATTTCTACTCTATAAACGCAACAGGGCCGGCAGTCACGCATTCGATACATTATAGAATGGAATTCCTAATTATCAGCCCGCCAACTGCTGGCCTTTCCTCCTCTTTGCCCCACTAAATGAAGTGTCTGGAATGGCCGCTTGCTGCTCGGCGGTACTCGACTGGCTGAAATCCTGGGAAAGCCCTGTCGCCTCAGAAAGTGGTGGGACATCAAAGTCCAAATTTGATGGCAACTGATCGATGGCAGAGCAGATGTTCTCGAAATGTTTAGGCACCCATATGTCGTAGAGGTTCCTTGTAAACTGATATGCCGTCCATTTGTCCTTTCCGTCAAGCTCAATAAAGCTAAAATCACGTATGAGATGCCGGTAGTAGCTGATGTCTTCCCCAATTATTACTGGGTAGTGGCCGTAGAAATACGGAAAAGGTTCCTATCTCTATAAAAGTCTTAAATGTACAGGAATGCTGTTCCAACTGGAGCAAATGAGGGAGGAATCGGGGATAAACACATATTCCTTCCTACCATTGTTCCTGCCCAGATAAAGACAAGTAAACTAAATATCAACAGTATGGTTAGGATAACTATCATCTGCTCTATCTTACGCATTATTTCCTATGCATACGTCGTTTTTTGGATACCCCTTAAGGCTTCGCTCCTTCGGACTGCGGAGTGCCTGCGCTGATGCGTCTGTGTCTTGTCGGAGTTGGATTTTTGGATGAACCTGTAGAGATCTGTTCAATATCTTCAGTCTTGCCCTGTAACCGTTGGCTGCGACGCGGTAATTCCGCCCCAAGCAACGAGCCTTGTCGCTTCGTCTTGCGATATTTGGACACCTTTGACGGGCTGACGGGCCTAAGAGATTTCTCCGTCACTGTAGCCTGCTCGGCCCCAGAGCATTTGTTTCCCTTACCCCGTCTTAGGCCCTGCGTTATTAAGGAGTGAACGGCCTGTTTTCCATTACGACGCGCTGGATGTGGTGTGGAGAGAGATTGCTGTACCTACGAGACAGTCAAAGAGATCTGGACTAAGAGGGGCATTTGGGACACGACATGGGGTATGCTACCTGGAATATCCTGGAAGCACGAGCGGCCTCTAGAGGAGGGGGTTCTTGACGATGGTTCCGCCCACGTGGACCTCCTTGAGGATGACAGTCGTGGTGAGGATAGAAATACGTCCCTTTTCGAGCACCAGCCTTCGGCCCCCGGACTGGCGAACGGCAAGGCCCTTGTGTTGATATCGGGAGGGACCGACGTAGCAACTTCCCCAACTTCCAACTCATGTAAGACTCGCTCGCGCTCCTTTGATATTTGGTACATAAACTGATGAAATGGGCGTGTTGCATCGCGTTCGCGCTTCCCTATAGCCCCGTCGTTCAACGGCCCATCGTATCCCTTCGTCACTCGTTTGTCGCCCCGGTGTTTGTTCCACCGTCCCTGAGCCATATCATTCCACTTGTCGTTCCAAATTCCCTGCTTAACCCACCTCTTTCTGACAGCTTCTTTCGTAAGTTTGTAATGGCTTGTACTAACCGGCACGTGAAGTTTTTGATGTTCAACAGCTTCGATAATCCGCTTCTCCTCTTCAAAAACCTGGTCGCTTAGTTGCTTGTCAGGAAGCGAAGCAGTCCTTCCGATCTGCAACTGCAGTTGCCGTTTATCGCGACGTTGTTGTTCCTCGTTAGGAGCATCAGGGCTCTCGGATCGGGTGGAGTTATGCGACTGGAGCGCGTCTGATGGCGGAGAAGCCATGAAGCGTCTCCTTGTACAATCGAGTTGCTCGGGATCATCGACAAGTGCTGTCAGAGCGGCTTTCACTACAGACACGCTATTACCTCGGATGCAACCGGCCATGATGTCTGTCGGTTGTCTCAGCGAGAGTAAAATGTCGAGATTCCGAAGCTAGCAACAAGCCATCATGGAGAAGTCCTCGAGAAAAAACGACTTAGCCGGGGGCACAGAACCCATTGGTTTTGGCGCACTTGCGGGTGCGACAGTGCGGTGGTGTATGGTTGGCTCTCTAACTTTCCCCCAAAAATCGAGACCTCAATCACCAGCGACCTGAAGCAGTCCAAAGTTATGACTTTATTAACCTGCCGTGGGCCCCCAAACCCCTTTTCCCAACGATACTTCACTGCCCGACTAATTTCCTAAGATATGTCTCGCCCACGTCCTGAACCATATCCTCACGCGTTGTTTTCTCTCAAGCCTGTCAACGAGCGGGCGAAAAAAGTAGTTGTACATCCCTGTAACAGCGACCTCGTCTCGACACTGAACGACGGCACACTTTGCTCTCGATATCGGCCACACCTGATCCCAGTTATGCGGCACACTTGCGATCCTAGGCCGGGGGGAGAAGACGATATCTTTGTAGAAGGTTCCAGCATCTCGAAGTCCCAATGCTCTTTTGAGATCGACTCTGAAACGAACGTGATTATACTATGCGACAGATCACATGCTCAAATGACACAGGTTTTCGGCGAGAATACTATCCCATTCTAGCACGCACGCCTTCGAAAAGTCGTTATACAAGAAGGCCTCAATGATATAGTTAGGATGGGTAGCACCAAACAAGATCTCGTCCTGTTCGAGCTAAAATAGCATCAAGATCATGCACAGACAATGGAAAGGGTCAGACGTCGAGAGACACAAAATTATACGGAAACCCCCGACTCGCTCGGACCGTAGACATGTCAAAGACCGTCTTACCATCTCAGATAGAGACAAGACCCCATACACCCGGGCTGTAGAAACTAAGGATGCGGTATAAAAAAAATAACGGAGCTCGGTGCTAGACAATTTCGGAACCATACACGCAAGGCCATCGATATGTACTCGGGCAAGTTCATAGCTGTCAAAATATTGCGACAACCATCGGAAAAGAACCAGCGGAGGCACTTAAAACGAGAAGTTGGGATTCTTTCCGAAATCAGCCACGTATGTAGCCATTCCACGGTCCATCATACGCTAGACAAATGTAATGCCAGCCACATATCGTCGATTACATCACGTCACAAGGCTGGGAAGAATCCCAGTTTGCAATCGTGCTATTCACGCCGTCACAATGCTGTGGACGCTGGATGTCAATGGATTCCGTCAAAAGTCACAACAGTTCAGGTCCCTCAAGGATCTTCATTACGCAGTCTCGGCGGCGGCGGCAGGCTCACCTGTAGACACTATTCAAGAAATGGCGAGGGTCGACCCGGACGGACGTGCTTCTGCAGCGCAGATGCTTGTCAAGTGCTTCGACGGAGCAGGACTCACAACTCCACGAAATGAAGTCCCGGTTATCTGCCCAGTAAGACTGGCCAATGCCTCGACTGAAGCCCGTCCTACTAACGTGGCTCGACACATTCAGAAGCCTCGCGCTTCTGCTCGAGGCCAACCAAAAAATAGAACCGCACGGAATCTGGCGGCCGCCAGACCAGCTCGTAAGCAAGCACCTTACCAAAAAGACTACCTCATTAAAAAGCCGTTTTAATGGTATGCGGATCTTGGGATGGAACCAACCATCATCTGTTTTAGGTATTTTCTATTTAACATTTTGGGGCACTTGAATATAGTACTTGGAGCTTCAGTGACCCATCATCCACCTCGTGCAGATAAGTTTTAGGCACATGGTGACAACGCCGTTGGTGGAAGGTTTATTGCAGTGTACCTACGGCGTGCACGCCTTGGGCGGTTCACTTAAGGATATAGGTCACTGTCGTTTCCGTTTGCATAAATTATTATAGACGTGTACAATATGACAGTTGGGGACCTGTTGGCGCAACCACATCACATCAACTCCTTGGTGTGTTTATATCATTTGATCCAGAATGGTAGAAAACGGGCCTATCCTGTCCGCTAAAGAGGCACTTGGCGGCACAAGTTCTACCACATTCCGGTGTCAACAATATACCCTTTCCGCAGTCTCCTATCCACGCAGGTTAGCTACATGATCGCCAGATCAGTACTCAGGTGGGTAACCACTGGGGAATCCCTGGTGTTGTATGTTTTCTGGCATTTTTTGGGTCCACTTGACTCCATTCGACGGCTCCATTTTTGTCTGTCCCAGATCGCATCTCCCGAACTGCTTGGCCTCCTATTGCACGGAATGTCTTTGTCCGCAGGTAACACAGCCAGCTCAGACTCGGGTATCACGTCCCCATATTATTTTCATGGGAAACTGTTAGCTCTCATGTATAGGGCAGGAATCATCTCAACCTCAAAGCTGTGCCTTGTTTCAAAGTGAGTCAGATATGAGCATGTTTCAAGTTCTGGGCAAAGGTGTGGATAGAGGGGGAATTGCGTTTGGCGAGATAATCCAAGGCCTTTTGATATTTGGGGTCTTCATAGCGGGGTACTCAGCAAAGGCAATGCGATACCTCGAACAAGCTTTGGAGCTCAAGACCTCAAGCTTGCAGCACAGAGGAACATTAATAATCCTCACCAACTAAAGCAGCCAGCAAAGATTCCCATCGCGTGCAATCACAAAAGGCGCAATCGCAATCTGGTCCCTCTCTCAGGTCTCTCGAGCCTTTTTCCCCGCTGGCGTCATCTTGATTTATCATTCTGCCCCGCCTTTCCCTCCCACCCCCCCCCTCCTCCCGTCCTCCACCATCGCATCTCGTCTCACGCAACCAAGTACCATCCGTAGCTTTGTAACCACTACCGCCGCAACCACAAACCTCCCTCCCATCTCATGTGCAAGTGCGTACGTAGACTAGCTGCGCGCCGTTCAACCCGTTAAATTTCCCGCCATTTCCGTGCCTGAGACACACACAAGCGGTTATATATAGCAACAGCACCACCACCACCACCACCGCCAAATTCACGTTGTCTTCAACCTTAAATAACATAACCAAGTGCCCACCCACCACCCTCCACCACTCCCCCGTTTTATCTCTTTCTCCAAACCTTCTCACAACCAAAAAAACGTACCGCGCTACTCCTACCCCTAAAACGCCAATTACCTCACCAACACCCCTAATTCCTCGCATCGTTGAACGAACCGAAAAACAAAACATAAAATGGCCGACGTTGCTACCGCCGCCACTCCCGATGTCCCCACCGGACAGGAGCACAAGTACCACTTTAACATTGTCATGAGCTGCGGCGGCTGCTCCGGTGCTGTAGACAGGGTTTTGAAGAAGCTCGAGGGTAAAATGCGCCCCCCTTTCCCTCTCCACTCCCAACGTTCTCCCCTTTTGCGCCGCCGTCAAACCCGGGCCACGGCCAACACCGCAACAAGAAAACAGTTTTGCTGACAAGAGAACAAAAATCAAAAACCACAGGCGTCAAATCCTACACCGTCTCCCTCGAAACCCAAACAGCCACCGTCATCGCAGAGGACTCCCTCCCCTACGAAAAAGTCCTCAAGACCATCGCCAAGACGGGCAAAAAAGTCACAAAGGGCGAGGCCGACGGCGAGGAGAGGAGCGTCGAGGTTCCCAAGGATGAGTAGAGCTCTTCGTTGGGGAAGCTTTGAACACTCCTCTGGTCCAAGGGAAACGAAGTTGAGGTTATGAAAGAAAGGAGGGGGAACACACGACTAAAGAAGGGAGGAGGGAGGGGGAGGGGTTGTGGGATGGAGAACCGATCGTGTTCCCAACGAGAAAGGAAGCTGAACATCGACTAGGTTGAAGAGGAGAGGTGGTGGTGGATAAAGGACAGATAAAGCATCGCAGGCAAAACTCATGGCTTTTTCAGCAACAACAACAACAACAACAACAACAACAACCACAACAATAACAACAACAACAACAACAACAGCATGGAGCACGACTTTTGGAGGAGGATGTTTGTTATTTAAGCAGGCGCGCACGGTGGCATCCAAGGGACGAATCTCTCTCTCTCGCTTTTTTTAACTTGTTACTTTTCTATTCCAATTCCGTTTTCCGTTTTTGGTTTACTTCACAAGTTTTCCTTGTGAAACCTTTTCTCTCTCTCCGTGAGAAATATCCAATATTCACATGCTTGTCAGCAAAACTAATGTAAGCACCTTGTTGGTTGGGTTGGTGGTGTCGTCCACTATGTTCCGTTGTCACTCGGCCGGCCGGCTGCCGGACCAACACACCCACCTAAGTACCCTACCGGATGGGTAAGCTACACACTAGAGCTGCAACCAAGGGAGCCAACAGTCAAGGCTAGAGGCTTTTCCAGAGCCAGGGTAGGATCCTTCGTGGTTGGCGTGGCTTGTCCAAGTGGTTTTCTAGTGCAGCCATGAGCGTGGGAGTGAGTGGTAGGATGGGATGAGATGGTGGTGGTGGACCGGCGAGCGAGAGTCCTGGTTAACGCCCAACCGGCCTGCCTCGGTCTGGGTTGCTGGGCCTTTAGTCAGGATAAAAGCGCCGTTTTTTCTTCACAGTTTGCCTGGGTGGTTCTGGCCGTTAGTCAGGAACATTTGCCCTTTGATCTGGTTGTTGTCAGTGGAGAAAAAATGCGTGAATACCGTTTAATACCGCCGGCTATTCATCAACATATTGATCGACCACGTTGACTGTTTTACCCCAAATGGTCAGTCCAACCGATACGTAACCCACTCGCCTTTTCAACCGGGTAGCGGATGGGTATATGCATAAGCTCGTCTGTCAAGTTGTGCCAGATCCTGCACTTATCTTGTGGTCTCCGGAGGTAGTGTATGTATTGGTATACAAATCCGGCTTGTTCAATGCAAGGTGCTAAACGTTCGATATATTGCTACACGGTTTTCCCGCCCTCAAGTGCCGAAGGAACCGAAAGCCACGCCCACCGATGGAAAGTGGTCTTCAATCTGTGTGGAAGATTCTGTACATGCTGCCCTGGGACTGGCTTCATCTATTTCCTCGCTTATAATGAGCCGCCACCGCCCGTTGTCGCCGAGGGCCGGTCCTCGTGTAGTGTGAGCGGTAGCTTGGCATATATGATTGCATATGAGAGGCGTTTAGGTTTGCCCTCGAAGTGGAAAAAGATAACGACATGGCTCGTGTGTAGTGTGTGTGAGAAGGGTAAGGGGTGTTGTGCCCTTGCGTTAGCCTTGCTGTTTCAGTTGGGGGTGCGTGGGGTGTGGCTTCTAGAGTTCTGACCAGCTCGAGTCGCGATGTCTTTCCACTGTCTCTGGTAGGTCCAGGAACGAGCTGTCTAGTCTTGGGTCCGGCGAGGGAGCAACCGCAGTTGGGGTGCTCGTGGCCTCGGTATCCGTAGGCGGTCGAAAACGGGGCAGCTTGGGATCACTGGCGAGAGCCCTAGTGGGAGGTTGACGCCACCAACGTCGTTATCCCAACTAAGGTAGGTACCCTAGACCCATTAGGAAGTCGTTACTGCGACTACCCCGGAATAAAGATCTGAAATAAATCCGAGGACGGGCGGAGGTTTCCGAAAGGGCGCTCAGTGTGTGAAATTTCCAGATGGTGATCTTCCCACCGTACCACGTATAGGTGTCCTATCGCCGGTGTTTCACGAGATTGGTGTTATCCATCAGATGGATGTGCCACACTTGGGTTTTCTAGAAGCGAACGCCGTGTTGATATGCCAGGTCCGTATGTCTGGTGGTTGGGACGGTCTGCGCCGTCCAACAAGATCAAAGGCCAGCCGAAGCGATCACAGCTCATCTCGACTCTGTTCTGCCTCGGATTTCATCATACAGAGGAAAACGAAAAGCCCGTCGGAACCAACATTCGTGGCGTCAAGATTGCGGAGCCAAAAGAGAAAGGCCGGCGTGTCAAGAGGGGATATCCGGGCTGGGCGGACCTGAGTTTGAGGTAGTCCTCGGCCCGTGGCTTCATCTGTCGAGACGAGAAGTAAACGACAGCACCGAAGCCTGAGTACTGGCTGGGCCGATGTTGAATATCAAGTGATGGCAGACTGGAGAGGGAGGTGGTATCCAGAAGGGAAGGCGAGAGGCGTTATGGTTGCAGGATCGACAACCATGCTTTGGAGAGTCTGGAAATTATGTCGGCTTGGCCTCGTACCAACGTTAAGTTCCTCGCACGGAGAATAATGTGCCTGCCAAATGTCATAACCTTATCTTCAACCACGGGCCAACATCCGGGTTCCGCCTCCTGTTGGATTGATCTTTGACCACTTCGTGATTCCTTGCTTGGTGCCGCGTGCTCGCATTGCCTCTTTTTTGCGCACGTCTTCCTCTGGGGAGGGTGGCCTGCATCCATCGGCGACATTTTCGTGTCCGAGGGTGTGTTGACGATATGGTGGTGGTCATGGGGGTTCGGCTCCGAAAAGATCATGGATAAAAAAAAAAAGGTACAAGTCGATGTCATCCATGTCGTTACCTTTGGATGTTGGGTGGATGAAAGGATGGCCCTGGGCTGTCCTTGTGATGCTTCCTTTAGCTTCCCACTCCCCTGTAAGTTGTGCATTAGGGTGGCCTAAGCTACGGGGCCCTAGCCCCTAATGTCGGTTGCACCCGGTCTCTGTGGGGGACTCACCCCCCATGTCTTTGTCTTTCAACCTGGCCATTTTCCATGCAACCACATACACATCGACTCTCGGGAGAGCTGAGGCGGACAGGACAGGACAGGGCAGTCTTGCAGGATGCATGCATACAAGGACGGTTTTGCTCTCGCCCTTTGCTCGCCATGTTCTCAATGTTGCGTCAACCATACCTATCTCCCCCCCCCCTCCCCCAAAGCCCAAGTGCCGCATGTCGCGGCTGAGAGGCCAACAGAGGGCGGGTTGTGGCACATTGCGAGAAGTCAGTTGTTTCGGGAGACCGTGGATTCGTGACATACACAGCACAATACCGTACCGGCCGTGTGTTCCCTCTAATGCCTCCTGACTGACTAAAAGGGGGCTTGCGAAAGGGACGCCAGAAGAAGCAACCACAAAGTTTCTGATATCCCGCCAAACCGCCGCCCCAAGCTGAGCCCTTCGAGAGTCGACACCCAAGCCACCGCTCATTTTCTGCTCGTTCAATTTTCCAATGCCAGTCACTGACGACAGGTCATTCTCAAGAGGTCACCATGGAAGCACTGCTCGAAGGTGGAGGTCCTGTGTTGCCTAGAACACCGTCCGTAACCTCGTCGACCGTGCTAGATCCAACAGTCCAGCCAAAGAGCGTCAAGCGCCCTCGACCAGTCAAGTCTTGTGTCGAATGCCGGTAAGGGATGAGCTTCTGCCGGGGAGGAGAAGCCTGGAACTAATCTTTTGGCCAGCAAGCGCAAGTTGAAGTGTGATCGAGTAGCACCATGTTCTCAGTGTCAGAAGTCCCGAAGGCCTTGTCGATATACTGACCAGGAGAATGGTGGTGGCTCAGACGGGTCTGATGGAGAATCGGCTGAAAGACCGGTCAAACGCCCTCAACACCTTACCAGCATCAATGATGGAGATTATCCTCGACCATTCTCGCAATCCAACGGCATGGAGCACTACCATAAACCTCAGGTCGGCCTGGACGAGATGGCAGCACGGCTGGAGCGCCTCGAGAGGATCATCACAGAAAAGTCTTCACCAACATTTCCCTACCGACAGTCAATGGCCATTCGGAGCCGTCCATTCAACCCAGGTTTCCGGTTCCCAAGTCCCCAAGGTCTGGACAGCACGCAGGTTCTGCTGAATATTGTAAGACATGTGCTCGATGAAACGGTCAAACTGAGACACTGACGTCCATCGGAGTTCGACGAGGCCGATGATCTTCTGAGAACCATGGCGAGAACAGATCACCTGCGGGGACCCTTTGCCCGCCTACAGAACGCATGCCGAGTGCTGAAAAAGGAACACCACAAGGCTCTCGAGCCCATCACCGTCTATGTCGATTCCATGATGCCAATTCAGAAACGCATGAACGATGTTTTACCACCACGATCCGTCTGCGACAGGCTCGTCAATCAGTATTTTGTCATTTCTGAAGGCTTGTATCGGATGGTCCACGTCTCGTCTTTCCACCAAGAATATGCCCAGTACTGGGACAAACGAGGCTGTAGCGAAAGCTTTCTTCCTCGGTTGCTCTGCATGATCAGCATCGCGGCTCGCTTTGGGACAGATTCTCGAGGTTTAGGGCAGGATAGATTCACCAGCGTCAACATCCCCACTGCCTGCATATTGGTCAGGCACTGGCTAGATGATCTTCGAAGAAAACAAATCACCGACTTGACCACTCTCCAGACCGAGCTCCTCCTTCTCCACGCCGAACGAACCATCTGCCCCCACCAACGCTCCTCCTGGACGCAATTAGGCTACATAATTCGCATGGCCATGACGATGGACCTCCACCGAGACCCTTCTGAGCTTCCCCCGTCAAGTCCTTTCATCGGCGAGATGCGCCGACGACTGTGGTACACTCTGCTTGAAATGGACCTCCACATTTCGTTGATGTGCGCCCTTCCGTTTGCCATCCGGGCGGGTGAATACAGCTGCAAACCACCCTCCAATCTCGACGATGGTTCTCTCTCCCCTACGACGCCTAGTTTGCCGCCGTCACTCCCACTCGACCACTCTACGAGTAACCGCCTTCAAGCCTACACCTCCCGAACTCTCCCAGCTAGAATCGAAGCCGCAGCCTTGATATCCCATCTTCCAACCCTCGACTCTTACCAACCTATCCTGTCCGCTGGCCAGAACCTCGAAAACCTCCTCTCCGACATTGCCGCCCTCTTCCCAAGACACGCCTCTCTCAACCCAGAAAACAGCCACAAAGAATGGCGACACCGAGCCTTGTTGGATATGCACGTCCGCCGACCACTACTAGCATTATACCGCCCCTTCGCTCTAGGGCTCCTCTCCGACCCGAGCAGTTGCCCGCCAAACATTGAGCTCTCGTACCTCAAATCAGCAATGGCAATCTTGACCTATGCCGATGAGATCGACCCCAGGAGTCCAGGCTACGAAGAAGTGGTGGCGATGTACCTGTTTGCCATGAAAAAGGACATTGTGGAGGCTGGGTTGGGTGTGTGTGCTTACATCAAGCGAGCACAGCAGCACCAACAGCAACAGAGGAATAATTCACAGATATCGCAGAATTCGGACGGTGAGCCCTGGCATCACCCGCAGGTGGCGTACCCTCGGCAGTATCAGCATCGGCATTCCCAGAGCAACAACCACAATCCTTACGACGAAGACCTGCTCAGTGTTGTTGGCACGGGGGCGAGAGGGCCGAGCTACCCCTGGTCAGCGGTAACAATGGCACAAACAGTCGAGCGAACCCTCGACCGGCTTGTGACCCTGATCCCAGACGCCAGCAGCGACGTCAACGAGATTGTGGCGTTGGGGGTGGTGCTTAGCTCTGTTTGGCCGGGGACGATGGATGAAAAGATGCAGAAGATGCAGAGAATGGTTGGGAGAGTGCAAGATATTGTGGGGGGTGCTCTGGCCAAGATGGGGATCTCGGCAAGTGCGGTCCAGCACCAACCAGCTCCTCCTCCGGGTTATGCAAAACTGGCGGCGGGAGTGGGGGGTCCGCCTGTGACGAATGGTTATGTGAATGACGGGGTAGGTCTCCCGAGAAATAGGTATCAAGGTTATGGCTGCTGATAGGGAGACTAGATGAATCACGACGACGGTGTCTTGAACTGGGAACACTTCCTCGAGAAGTGGGATACTTTGGCGGGCTCGCCCTTGATACCCCCGCCTGGACCACAGTTACAAGCGCAACATCAACAGCAGCATAGAGAGTACACGGCGGCGTCGGGATTGAGGAACTAATACTTGACATATACATAGGTATGGGAAAATGTCATCAGGATGGGGAATATGTTGGGCTGAGTACAGGGATTGGTAAAGCGGCAGGTCCGGCAGGCGTTGGATTTAAGGAGATAATGGCATTGCCAACCCCAAAGTGAGTTTTAATGGGAAAAGGTCACCAAAACAGGGAAACCGGCGTTGTCCAAGACAGATTAAGCGGGCTAGAAGGATATATCAACAAATCCAGTATATACCCCCTAACCGAAGTGAGCGGTTATATAAGGAATATCAGTTTCTATGCCCTCCATCAATAGAATCACACTTGCTTGCTGTCTAAAAAAAAAAATGCTAACATGACCCAACCGGCCGCTCTTCCGACACTTGCCACTCAAAAACACAGGCCGTCACTTCTTCAGGTACTTCTTCAGCCCCCTAAGTCTCTCCTTCGCATCCTCCAAAACATTATCAGGCTTACAAACCGCAAACCTCAAATAATCCTCCACAATCCCCGCATTCTCATCCGTGTAAAACTCACTCGGCGGAATAGCCGCCACCCCCAACTCCTGAATCAAAAACCACGCCAGCTTAAAATCCCTCGGCCTCTCCTCGACATGCTTCGGAAACTTGTACCCCTCAGGAAGTTGCACCTTGTTAAAATTCGCCATGACAAAATACCCCCCCTCGGGCTTGCTGTACGGAATCCCCAACTCATCAAACACCGCAGTAAACCTCTCCATCTTGGCCGTCATGTCAGCAATACACTGCTCCCAAAAGCCGTGCCCATCCGCCTCCTCAAACCCGATAGCGCAGGCTTCTTGAAGCGGGGAGACGGAAGAGTAGCAGATTCTCGTGTGAGCGGCAGAGACGTACTGGATCAG
Source organism: Podospora pseudopauciseta (assembly GCF_035222475.1). Taxonomy (NCBI): domain Eukaryota; kingdom Fungi; phylum Ascomycota; class Sordariomycetes; order Sordariales; family Podosporaceae; genus Podospora; species Podospora pseudopauciseta. Next base: position 2,072,982 of record NC_085893.1, on the reverse strand, counting down.
CTCGGGAGGACCGATCAACCAGCCCACCCGCCAGCCAGTGGCATAAAAGTTCTTGCCTGCCGACCCAACAGTAAGGGTAATCTTCTCAACCTCAGGAGAAAGAGTCGCGATGCGGGTAAAGTCGGTGTAGTAAAGCCTATCGTAGACTTCATCCGACAAGATGATGATTTGGTTCTTGAGACACAGCTCGGCGATTTTTTCGAGCTCGGACCGGGAAAAGACTTTGCCTACCGGGTTGTGGGGTGTGTTGAGCACAATCATTTTCGTCCTGGGCGTGATGGCTTTTTCGAGCTCGTCAAAGTCGACGGTCCACTCCCCTGCCGAGAGGGTTTTGAGGGCGCCTTCTTTTGGTGGGTGCATGGGCACGTAGACAATTTTTCCGCCGGGCATTTCAATGTTGGAGATGTACTGGTCAAAGAAGGGTTCAAAGACGATGACTTCGTCACCCGGCTCGATGAAGGCCATGAAGGCGGAGAGCATGCCCTCGTTGGCGCCGGTGGTGACGGTGATTTCTGTGTTGGGGTCTAGTTGACGGCCCCAGAAGGGGGAGTATGCGTCGGCGAGGGCTTTGAGGAGGCGTGGTCTGCCCTTTGTGGGGGAGTACTGGTTGCATTCTACGCGGTCCAGGGCGGATTTGGCAGCTGAGAGAATGAAGTCTGGGGGGTTGTAGCCGAAGAAGCCTTGGCCCATGTTGACGATGGGCTGGATGGGGGAGGCGGAGGCTGCTTCGTTGATGATGGACCTTTTGTCTCGAGTCAATGATATGTAGGTATACTGAAAGAGAAATGTGAGATCTCACCAAACATCCTGCCTCCTACCAGCGACACGGGCCGCGGGCTTCAGTTTCTCACTCATGATGGAGAGGGTACTCTGGAAGGCTCGTCTGGTGGGAACTTTGTGAAGGGATGTGAATAACTGTCGCCGGAAAAGAGGCGAGAGGAGCGACGAGCTCATTGATGAAAGACACCAAAAATCACAGTGAGAGATAATTCGGCTTCAAAAGAGGCAGGACTCATTACTCATTCAAACAGCTGCCGCAATCGGTGGTGTGGGCCGCTGTAAACCGACTTAAAGGGGGGGTCCCTGGATTGCGCAATCGCCGTCATCCCGGAGCCGATGTGGGTCCGGGGAGCATTGTGTCATTGTTGGGGTTTATGCGATTATCGGGGTATGTGCGGTTTATGTGAATATCTAAACATTTACCCCTGAGATGGTGATGGTGACGGCAGCAAGTTGACTTTGCTAAGTTACAGAATGAACAACATGGATTCCAATTGTGAGTATATTCAAATCAGAGGCACATAAAAGCCGGCTTTCCATGTGTGGTGTCGAATGCAATCTGCTCCTTGGTCGTGATCATTCGGCTGTGACTTTGACTGGACCCCTCTACGATCTCAAAAGACTGTTGATATGAAGTACGCTATCACAACCTCGACCACTCTGAAGTATACCAGCAAGAAATCCATCAATACGGATTCTATACGGGATGGCTCTTATGCAGTCGCTGTCTTCTAAAGCCCCTTGGTCCTCAACCCAGGCAGACAACCAGGCACATAGTCTTCAACGACGGCGCTCGGACCATGCCCCGGACGCTCCTGCCGTCTTCTCTTTGCAGCCTAAACACCGGCTCAAGGTATTTTTCTGATCTTGTAGTTCCTCTGCCTGCCAGGAGTTTTCTCTGATTCTTCCTTCTCACAGCAAATATCGCGGGTTTGTTCTTCTGTCGTGGCGGCTCGCCCAGCTTCTCTTAGTGTCGTTTCTACCCCTTGACAAAGCTCACAGCTGTGTATCCTGTCTGTCTTCGAAAAAGGCTGTATCATCTTACTATCCAAACTTCATTTTGTGCGACTTTATGCGACTAGCCATGGTCTCTGCCTCGAACAGACCAGCCAGCATGCGGATCCCGATGGCAGGTGGCCGCGCCCTGCCGGGGAGCTCGATGCGAGGACGCCGGAGGGCACTGAGCGCGAGTTGCGCCGAGAGCAGCCTGCCTCCCCTCTCAGCGTCGCACCTTGAGGCCCACGAATTTCACTACACGCTCGCCCCAGAGGATCAAGAGGTCGACCTTCATCTTGACGCTGATATTCTGCCTCCGCCTCCACCAAGACGTCTTCGATCAACTGAACCTCATCGATCTCTTATCCCGACTCCAGGTTGGTCAAACCGTTCTTTCCTCGATCCAGATCTTTTGGGATTGTCGCCACACCCCGTCACAGGCTTTGGCTTTCGACTCAACGAACCCAGAGCTCGAAACGCCACTATTTACCTCGCTGCTGAACCCGATTCCCCTTTAGCAGCAACAATGAACGCCCCCAGAGACGAGCACCTGGAGGCGCTGGCTAGCCTCAACCGGGCTGCCAGACTGGGCGCGCAGTCTGCGCAGTTGCAGCACTCGCGCTCGATAATTCTCGGGCCGGCAGAGGAGTTTTTCGACTCCGCCTCTGCCCAAGCCGGCCGCCTGTACGGCCAGGCTTTCTTAAACCAAGGTGAGGTGACCTACCTCCCAAGTCGTCGCCTCGAGGACTGGCTGGAGGGGATTTCGCTCTCCGAGAGCCCATTTGGGCCGCAGAGAGTCGCTCTGCCCGAAGTCAGCTCCTCCAATGGAGGCCAAGCTGGAAGCTTGGCGACCGTGATGGAGGATGACGAGGTTAAGATGGGGGAGTCGACCACGGAGAACCGGCAGACTGGGACTAAGCGACAGGGAGCTGTAAGTTTTCCAACTTTTTGATCTACTTCTTTGAAAATATCACTAATAAAGTCGCGACATTGGAGGATCTTGAGGCTGGCCCCAGCAAGCGAGTCAAGATCGCCACGCCGTTCAGGCGCGCTCTTTCCCGCGTGAGCGGGGGAGCGGTGACTCGGTCGTCCGTGGACGACCACGGTTCGACCATGGGCCGCGCTGGAACGGCCATGTCACGCCACGTTGGTGAGAGCGGGAGAAGTACCCCGTTCAGCATGATGTCCCGGGTCTTTGTGCCTGCTCCGGTCATCACCACTCGCAACTTCAAGATTTGCGTTTTGGGACACCCGGGGACTGGCAAGACCACGTTCCTCAAGTAAGTTTGCTATTTGAGTTCCACCAACCTAGTCATATTCACTAATCAAGAATGCAGCCGTCTTGTGATGGGGAGATATATTCCCGGCGCCCCCTCTACGTCAACAGAGATCCGCACCATCAGCACCATGAGCACTGGCGATACTACCCGTCGGACCCTTGCCCAGGTCGAGCTGTGGGACTTTCCTGGCATGATTGCTGGCCGTCATGACACCCAACTTCGGTCAACCTTCTTCAATGCGGCCATCATCTGCTACGATCTCGAGGATTCCCGGAACCTGGATGGCCTCAGCACGGTCTAGAAGCCTATGCTGGCTGCCTCTCTCCACGGTGATGTGCCGTTGATTGTCATTGGCCTCAAGGTCGATCGTCGTCCTACGTTTCCCAACTTGGGTTTGAGGTTCCTTGTTCCCCCTGAGCCCGCCACTGATATCCAGGGTGAGACTGCCGCCGCCGCCATCAACGCGGCTGGCTTCGCCGAGTGCTCTGCCTTGACCAGCGAGAACTGTCAGGAAACTTGGCAATCCATCGTCGACTATTTGGTCGACATTCAGGAGAAGCATGAGAAGGCTATTGAGGAGTCCCGTGCAGGAAAAGGAAAGGAGAAGATGTTGGAGAAGGCCAAGAAGGTCTGGCGTGGATTTAAGAAGGAGATGGATGTGAAGTTGAAGAAGTGATTTTCTGCGGATGATTATCTGGTGGAGATATGCTTTGAAATGTTTGTTTGGTGGAATTTCTGGTGGAGGATACACAAAGAGGCATGAGCAATGAATGGGAGACTGCTTTGGGAGATTTGTTTTGGCTTCGGTTTGTTAATTTGGCTTCATATTTGCTTGGCTTATTCATGCACAATCTGGGAGGAAACACAAAGGGCGGGATAGTTGATGGAATACTGTTTATAATCTAATACAATACTTTATTATACATGTACAAAAATCCTTAACAACACATCGTGCACAAGGTGATAGAGACTGTAATGTGAAATCAAGGCCTCAAAAGACAACAGACACGCCTTCAACTATCATAAGAAGGCCTGTCAACTATCTTTGAAGGCCTTCAATCATAATCAAGAGACCTTGAAAGATAATAGCTACGCCTTCAAAGATAATTACCAGGCGTTGAAAGACAGTTAATAGGCGTCAAAAGATAGCCGACATGTGTTAAACAATAGTCAACAGGTGTTCAAAGATAGCTAACAGGCCTGTTTATTCCATTTGAAGGCGTACTCATTATGTCTGAAGGCATGTTCACTGTCTTTGAATGTACAGCCAGTCTTCAACAACCCATCGTAAAAAAATTCACAGTAGCTGAAACGTCACATCAGGCTTGGAAGATAATCAACAGGCTTTCAGAGATATTGAGGTGGAGGGAACATAAACAAGCATGAGTACCTAGTAATAGATGGGGGAATGCTTAGAAAAAGGGGGGTATTGCATTAGGCTTCAGTCTTCTCATACTTCTAACTTCATGTTGCTTTGACTTACAAATAGACGACTTTGCGGGATTGCTGTTTATATTATAGCACTGTACATTACTGTGATATTACATGTCTTAAAAGTCTTCAGCAGGACATCATGCATAGAGTGAAAGAGACTTCAATGTAAATAAGAGCCTCAAAAGACAATACCTATATACCCCTCCGACTGCTGGGATGATGTCTAAAGCGTTCCTGATCGCTGTTGGAATTATCCAAAGAGCCTTTGTGAACGCTGCTGGGCTAAGGATCTTTCATTACTGGGATTATGTCTAGAACGCTCGTGAGAGTTGCTAGAATGATTTAGAGAGCTCTCTTGAATGCCGTTGGAGTTGATTGTTCTTTATAATTGGGATAATTCTCGGGATTTTTATCATAGTCGAAGGCGTGTGTTAATTGCCTTCGAGACCCTCATTTCAGATTGCACGACCATGTTCGAAGACTTGCTGATTATGCTTGAAGTGTCTTGATTATATTTGGAGGCCTTTGAATCTAATCAGCAGGCCTTGTATCTCCATTGATACGCCTTTGATGATAATGAGGATCGCTGTTAAGATAGTCGAGGCTGTCGTCAAAAAGCCCCAACCCCGGATAATGCATGCCAAGCCTTCTCTTTGCGGGGAAATTTGGAGAAAGCCCCAAAGCCAAGACTCAACGGCCCCATCCATGTCTTTGGTTCACCCTGCATCGTCATCTTCCCAACTCCCAATTCCCAATTTCGAGAACACCATCCCACCACCACCCACCGCCATCATGAGCAGCAGCAGCAGCAGCAGAAAATCCCGTCCCAAACGCGACACAAGCGTCGGTTCCTCGTCATCCTCCTCCAGCAACGAACACCCAACCGCCCCATTACTCCATCCATCATCAGCTCCCACCCGGGCAAGATCCAAATCCCCATTACCAGCACCCCCCACCCAACAACCACTCCACATCACCATCCGCTTCAGCACCTCCCTCCCCGACCTCGAACTCGACATCCCCTCCCCCTCCACCACCACCGTCATCGCCCTCAAACACCTAATCCGCCAACACCTCACCCCCACCACCGGCGCAACCTCCAACCTCCGCTTCATCCACAACGGCCGCATCCTCCCCGACACCTCCCCCTTGTCAACAGTGTTCAAGTCCCTCCCCCCACCCCCGCCATCCCAATCCCTCCCCGACCCAAAGGGAAAAAGAAAAGATGCACCAGTACCAGAACGACGCGTCTTCATCAACTGCTCCATCGGCCATGTCCTCTCCCCCGAGGATTTAGAGACCGAGTCAAAAGCTGCCACCGCTCCCGCTGCAGCAGCGGCACCAACACCAGCTGTACCCGAGGATGGAGGCGGTAACAGGACAGGGAGGGAACCGAGGGGGTTTGATAGGTTGGCGGGGAGTCTGACGAGGGAGGAGATTGTCAACTTGAGGTTGACGTTTAGGGGGTGGCATGCGGCCAGGTATACCCCGGATGATATGCCTTCTGCGGAGAGGATGTTGGAACTGGAAGATGCGTGGCTTGATGATGGGGGGGGCTTCACAGGGCAGGATGCTGGGGAGGGGGGCGCAAGGCAAGAAGAGGAGGGGGAGGGGTGGGCAGGGAATGTGGATTTGCTGGTGAAGGGGATGGCGATTGGGTTTATTTTTCCGATGGGGGTGGTGGGGTGGTTGTTGAGGGAGGAGGGGTTGTGGTCGAAGAGGATGGGAGTGTTTGTGAGTTTGGGGGTGCTGTTGGGGGTGGTGGTGGGGTTTGTGAGAGAGTTTCCTGGTCACTAGGAAGGACAGTGGTGTGATGTGAGGGCAGAGGTGTTGTGGTGGTTGTGTTGTGATATGATACCCATGTGTGTTTCTTGGTTTGGTAGGTGGTTGTGATGGTTGAAACAGCGAAGCTCGAAGCTGAAAATGCTCGAGGTAATTACAACTATGCTGAGCTAGATGTGTGCTCTACTGCTAAAAGCTGTCCTTATGCCTGATACGGCCGCTACACCCATCTGCTGCGAATAGCACAGTCAAACATTCAATGTTCGTCTCTCCCACCGGCTGACACCATAACCTCCACACCCGCCCTCCTCCTCAACACCTACTCACTGTAATAATAATCCTCAAAAGCCCCCTCCTCCCTCTGCGTACAAACCCACTCCTCACTTGCCAAACCCTCCCTCCACCTCCTCTTCAGGCCCTCCCGATCCTTATGCCAATCACAGGCAAAATCACACTTTGGCACCTCCTTCTCCCCAAAATACTTGGTAATCGCCGCATGCCTACACCCCCCCGTATCCTCACAATACCTCACCAAAGCCTCATGACTCTCCATCCTCGCCCGCTTGTTCGCCTCCCCCCCCTTATCCCTCCTATCCCCCGACGTATTGTCCTTGACAATCATCCCACAAACCCGATCCCTATCCTCTCTAGAATAATACAAAAAGCAGTAACTCGCCTTCCCGTCCCTACCCGCCCTCCCCGCCTCCTGATAATACCCCTCAAAAGATTTCGGAAGCCTCCAGTGAACCACAAACCGGACATCATCTTTATCTATCCCCATCCCAAAAGCAGTCGTAGCCACAATAATATCATAGCCGACCTCATTCCTTATCCACTTTTGCAACGTCCGCTCCTTGTCCTGATTCGCAAGCTTGGCATGAAACGGCCTGGCGGCAATGTCATGCGACCTCAGCGAAGCAGCAAGCGACTCGCACTCGTCCCTCGAAGTGGTGTAAATAATCCCCGAGACGTTCTCCACCCGCTCCCCCATCTCGTCCAGCTCCGGTTTCCGATCCGGTTTCCCCCTGCGCTCGTACACCCCCTTGAGCCACGAGACAAAGTCGTCGTACCTGTCGTCTGTCTGATCGCTCGTGAACCTCACCTCGAGATGCAAGTTGGGACGAAACGCCGACATGGTAAACGCCTTGAGGTTAGGTCCGTTGATGCCGAGGGTGGTGAGGATGTCATTGCGGACTTGCTCGTTTGCTGTCGCGGTAAGGCACATGATGGGCACGTCTGGGAAGCGCTCCCTGAACCAGGAGAGGCGTTTAAAGTCCTTGCGGAAGTCGTGGCCCCATTCTGAGATGCAGTGGGCTTCGTCGACGGCGATGCGGGCAAGTTCTTTTTGTCGGTAGACGAGCTCGAGACGCTCGCGGAAGTAGGGGCCGGAGCAGAGCTCGGGGGTGACGTAGAGGAGACGGGTTAGGGGGTGGCCGGTGCCGAGGTCTTTCATGATGTGGTCGCGTTCGGCGAAGGGGGTGTTGGAGTTTAGGGTGCGGGCGTCGATGTTGGAGTTGCGGAGGGCTTTGACTTGGTCCATCATGAGGGAGAGGAGGGGGGAGATGACGATTGTTACTGGGAGCTTGTTAGTGATTGGATTTTGAGACATGAGATGGAGACATACTCCCGTGGTCGATGACGGCTGGAAGTTGGAAGCATAAGCTCTTGCCGAAGGATGTGGCTGCCTGGACGAAGACGTCCTTACCTTCGAGAGTGGCGTTGATGATTTCTCGTTGCTGTGGTCTACTCGTTGTATCAGTATATATGTCAACCCATATGGAATGGGGCGGAGATGCTACCTGAATGATTTCTTGCCAAACTGGCGCCGTAGTGTGAAGTCGATGTCCTGCATCGAATCGGTTCTGAGGAGTGGCATTTTGACAGCAGGGTTGGGTGCCAGAGACACCCGTTTCTCCTTTTATAAAAACCTAACCATCAAACGGACTCAAGAAAAGAGTGAGTATATCAAACGGTGAAGTGTTTGCTATTTTCCAGAAGCGAGCGTGTGCTGTGTCTGGCTCAAGAAGCCAGGCAGTGAGCGCAAGCTGATAGACATGTTGACTGAGACCCAAAAGGGCAGGTGGGGACTTGTCAGATAGAAGGGTTAGGGAAGCTGTGGTTGTGGGAAATGCTCCATATTGAGATTATCTAGAGTATTCGAGAATGTCTATAATATCAATCGATCTTTTGTCTATTTCATTATTTTCCTCACTGCCGCGGTGTCTCTCTTGTGATCCCAGCACTTTTGTTTGTAGGGTTAGGGTATCTACAGCCTCATCAATTTGTCTTCAGCCACCATGCACTCAACCTGCATGTCTGACATTGTCGGCCGATTTCCCTGTCGCCAAGAAAGGGGTATTGTCGTGATGTCGAGCTGACTCGTGGTTTTGTATAAAAGCTGGAAGAGAGGGTGTGACACCGCAGCATTTCGAGATCCATAATTAGATCAAGAAACACCACCCAAGAAAGAGCATGTCAATATTGCCAATGCCCATCCACTGTTACACATCACCATCTCGGAGTATTGCCTTGACGTAACAGGTAGCATCTCTGAATGTCCTAATTGTCCCTAGGCGACAGAAAGAAAGGAGAGCCTCCATTGGCAGGGTTCATTCAACGCGTTTCGTTTCACATGGAAATCTTGGTGTTTTGTGGTCGAGTTGTTGTCCCTTGCAGTGGTGCTTGGCGGATGCTAGGGACACACCCGTAGCACAGATGAGACGCTAGCGACGAAGCAATCGAAGCCCGGACCCCCTGGCCAGGTCAGTTTTGTGACATGTACCCCAACTGTGCCCCTACAGCAACCCCCCTATCTTGGGCCAGACTTGCTAACTTGCTACCTGAAGCCCGTCAGACATTTTCGATCCCGTCCCTTTCCCCCCCCTCGAGGAAACAAATCACAGCCTGTCGACGTGTAGCCGTGTTTGCTTCGACGACGAAGCACCGCCGAAGACAATCAGTCGACTGTCCGTGACCCCAGGCCCCCTGGGCGCAACGTGCTTCCTTTTCACCGCCTACCGCTGGAGTCCAATCGAGCACTCTAACGAGCATTGGCAACCTCGTCCCAACAGCGATTGGGTCAAGCCATGAGCTCATCCGACCAACTGTTCCGACGTTGCTAAAATCCGACCCATCGATGCTCACCAAATAAATAAACACCAACCCGCGATAGTCGCTCCGTTTCTTTCTGTTCACACGGCCGTACCCGCTGGAGAGACTGCGCCCAAGACGGGGTTCAGACAAAGGCAGAGACACCATAATGGATTTTCCTCGGGGTCTGCCCGACAACCCAGCCCACGCCCGCCGCGCTGTAGAGGCTGCTGCTCGCGCAAATCCCGTTCCACCACCACCAGTTCCGAGCATCAAAGATGTGCCGTCAAATACCAACCTCTCGGCCTCGGGGCCCATCTCATCGAGCCAGGTGCTCGCCCTCGCGAGGGAGGCCATGCGGGCCGCTCACGAAAACGAAGCGAAAGCGGCAGCCGCCAGCGGAGTTAGCAACACGCTGCCAAAACCAGGCCTCACCATTGATCTGAGCAGGAAGAAGATTGCAAAGTTGCCAGAGGAAATCGTCGACATAATAAAGGACGAACTAGAGCGGTAGGCCCGGCTCGTTTGTTTGCCTACCTGGAATGTACGGCCTGCTGACCTGTGTCGACTGTCTAGACTTGCCCTATCACACAACTACTTGGAAACCATCCCATCACGTCTGCCAGAATGCACATCATTGCGGTATCTCAACGTCCGACAGAACCAGATCAAAGAATTTCCCCTTGCGGTATGCACTGATCTTCCAATGGTGGGACTTGGCGCTAGCTGACCGCTTCCTCTCTCCCTCTAGCTCTGCGACCTAAAATCCCTGGAGATTCTTGATCTGGGCCGAAATCAGTTGCAAACTCTGCCGCCAGAAATCATCAAGCTGTCGTCCCTCAAGGTCTTCTCGATTCACAAGAACCAAATCACGAAGCTGCCGCTGTGTCTTGCCGAAATGCCGTCACTGTCGGTTATCAAACTCGAGGGCAACCCCCTGGAGTTTCCGCCCCGGGAGATCTGGGATAGTGGCGGAGATAACGCTGGAGCGGCCAAGGAGAGTGACATGACCGAGGTGGCCCTGACGACACGCATCAAGAAGTTTCTCAAGCTCACGGCTTCAAGTATGAATGGGCGTGGTGATTCCGATTCGGTGGGAGACGATGCGGAAGGAACCGAAACACCACGGCCAACAATCAAGCGAGTATTCAGTGGTCGATTCCCCGTCCGGGTCAACGGCAGCGATATGCCCGATCTTCGATCACCGGCTCTTACTCGCCCTCCACCAATTCCCTCGCGCTCACACTATCGTGGACTCTCTCAGCAAAATGGAGCACAGCGGAGACCTGGAGTCATGCCGCTGACCATCGGTAACCCAAACGAACGGGTGCGCAGCAATTCAGAGACGATTGTGCAAACCTCAAGCAGGGAGCGGTCCGAAAGCAGGTCACGGCGGATGGGCATTGTGTCAAAGCGGTCAGAGCTCAGCACTTTGGAGGAAATCGAGGGTACAAACCGGTTCAGCCATTACCGCGGGCTCAGTCATGGATCCGCCATGCAAGGGAACGGGACCGTCATGCAGGTGCAGAGTCCAAATGTCACAAGCCCGGCCGAACCGGCACTGCAACGGCCCGTTTACGTGCGCAGGCTGTCTATCCTGCCAGAGAGGAGACGGGAGTCCAAGGTGTTTGATCCGGTGCTGGAAGCTTCCAAGGGCATTTTGTATTCCATCTTCCAGATCCATCCGATGATCCAAATGTTGATCGGTCTGACCAACGACGGAACCTCGCGCCGGTCCAACTCTTTGGAGATCGTCTTTTACAACACCAACGCCCATGTGGAACAGCTGGAGCTGGAGATTCAGAAGCATGACCAGGCGATGGATGCTGGGGGTTCGAGGGAAAACGAAAACGTGCAAAGGGCATGCATCACGCTGATCAATGCCTACACGCACGTCTGCTCGCTGTTGATGAGCAACGTTGACCTTTTTCTGGACAATGGCGACCCGCGGTACATTCGGACTCTGTTGACGCAGCTCTATAATAGCATAATGGAGCTGCGTGTGACATGCTCACAGGTGGCTCCGCGGTCTCTGCCGCCGCATATGCGAACGGACCCGGGCGAAACCCTCCGCCCTCACTCGCGGGAGAATTCTTTTGTTCCTCCCACGGCCGACCGCCCGGCTATGATCAACAACAGGTCGCGGAACGGGACATTTGTCCACCATCCGAGCAGCCTCCGGGTGACCACCGATGTTCCTCTGGGGCCATTTGTCAATGGCTCCAGCAGGACAGCCATTATGAGCGCTGCCACACCCCGCTCAGGGGAGTCGTTTGCTTCCAACAGCACGTCAGGTGTCCGAAACCTGTCGGCTGACTTTACCGAGGAGGACCGCGTCTTTGAACGGATTTTCCTCTCATTAACCAAAACGGCGGATCTAGTCATGCGGATACTACCCCAACTAAGTCAGCAGCTTTCATCATCGATGAGACTGGCAATGGCCCAGCGAGCCCCCGAGCACGTTGTGCAGCCCTGGAAGATGTTGATTCACCGGTGTACAGTCTCAATTCAGCAAACAGAGAGTTTGAAGCAGAAGCTGTCGACGATCAAGCTTAAGGAGCCAGGGATCAGGACACAGGCGCCGTTTTGGGGCCTGTGCAGCAGTTTCATTGATTCCTGGTACATGCTGGTCACAAAGATCAAGCAACTTCAAAGCGAGGTTCAACTGCCAATAGACACCAGGTCGAGGTTGCGACCGGTTCATCAGAGCATGAAGGAAACATGTGACCTGATACACTCGAGTCCTTGGGCATATTTTACACGACAAGGGCATCATCATGGGCACCATGGCCATCACGGAAACCATGGGCATGGGCCTAATCATGGGTCGGAGAATTTGAGTCCTTACAACTGGCAACCATTGCCGATGACGCCGCAGAGTGCCGCCTTGGGTCCGGCAGTCCAGGCGACTGTGCCTTCCACCCCACAGAGCGCTTCGTTTGCGGCGGCGTTCCAGGGCAATGTATTTGAACGAGCGGATACCTTGCTCTCCATGGGAGGGCTAGGCATGTCGAGGCACGGAACTATGAACTCCACCTCGACAACAGCGAGCCTCACCACGGCGGGCAGCATGCACTCTGTGAACTCGAGCCAGGATATTCCGACTCCGAGCTCGGCCCTGAGCCCAATGCCTTGGCCAGGACATGGGCACTCGCAAGGGAGCTTGAGTGTGCTACCGTTGCGACTCCCAGCAGGAGGTAGCAATGGGAAAATGAATGGATTTTGAGAAGGATGACGAGGGACATGTTGTATGAGTAGATTTTTTGGATTGATTTCCTGTTTGGTGTTTTGGGGGGGGTTGTCGGGCTGGTTCTGCATTCTACATGGGGGGTCGAAAATACGGGCTCATCATCTACACAGGTCGGCGTTCGTTCGTTTGAGAAAGCACAAGATATATCACGTAATGTGTTATGGTTTCTGGATTGCGGGAGAAAAAACAAGCAAAGCATGAGTTGTTATACTATTGCTATATTTAGGCAGGCGAGAGAGTCTTGGATTTGGGTTTATTAGTTACCTACCTAGGAGTAGATATTCCCGAGTTTTGGAAGAATACAAGTAATTGGAGATTGATGCTGCTGTAGGAGTATTGTATCTTGTGTGCATGTAGCATGAGTGAGCCGGTGTAACATGAAATTGACCCCTCTCTCCCCAATCTCCTGTGTATCTACTTTCCCCGCATTCGTCCTGCACATCACCACATGTCCATCCTGCATCTCACATCTCACATGCGCATGGTGGCGGGTATATAAAGTTATCTGTCAGCCCCGAGGTTTAGACTCTTTGCGTGTCAGGGACCGGCCGATTTCATCTACTGATCGTGTACGGCGCATGCAGGGAGCCGCGTTTGTATAGACACGCCTTGGCATCTCATCTTTTTGTATACTGGGAATCATTAGGCTGTGACCATGTCGACATCGAAACCGTCACCGCCAACGAGGATGCTGTTCCGGGGTAGCTCATCGACGTTGTCAGCGCCGGAAGTGAGCAGTGTAGTCGTCACGGCGATCACTTTTCAACCGCAAGATGGCACATCATCACCGGCGTCAAGATCACGAACCGAGTCTGTCACTTCCACGCCGTCGTCGTCGTTTTTGTCAAAAGGGAAGTCACCTTTATCGCTCTTATCAGGACCCTCAACATCAGGACCCTCAACGTCAACAACCGTCATCGGCAGCAACCACACCTCCCCTCCCCTCTCACAACCACAGCCGCCGGCCTTTCCCTCGTCGTTACAGCCACAATCCCAGCCTCACCTCCCACCACCCCCGTCCCATCATCACCCTCCCCCTTCAGTGAACAACTCTTCCCTCCAACCCCCTTCCCGCTCCTCCTCCCACCCCTTCCCCGTCACAGCACCCCCAGACCCAAAAGCAATAGACCAAGCCCGCACCGCCCTCCTCGCCACCCTCTCAAACTACTTTGACAGGGAGATTACCCCCCGCGCCCAGCTCCTACACCAAAACAACGCCGCCATCGAGAAGCAGCAGTCCGATCTGATAAAAGCGACCCAAAGCCTAAAAAAGGAAAACGACAAGCTCGCAAAGATGGCAGACACGTACGGGAAAAAGGTAAAAGAGGTGGGGAATGTGCAGAACTGGGCCGAGATGCTCGAGCGGGAGTTTTTGATACTGGAGGACACGCTGAGGAGAGCCAAGGAAGGGAACACGAGTGACGAGGAGGAGGAGGGGAACTGGACGGGGAGTGAAAGTTGTTGGAGTGGGAGTGAGGACGAAGGGGAGGGGGGTTGGGACAGGGGTGAGGGAGAGGGGGCAAGGCCGGAGGAGGTGCCGTTGCCGGAGCCGGAGCCGGGAGAGGGAGGGTTATAAGGAGTGATGGGGTAAGGATTTGAATTATATAAAAATCGGCCAAAACAGTGGGCTATCTATCTATTCTCACACTACACTTTACATTTTTTGCTCCTCCTCTTTTACACCTCATCCTACAACAGCAATTTTCCCACAAACATCCTTCTACTAGTCACTTAAATAAGGCCAGGCAACATGGTGTACCTCTTGTTCTTATACCGGTCCCCGAACTCCTTCCTCAACGCCTTCTCCTTCCCCCTCGACCAATCCCTCATGTAAATAATCCCCGTGCAGATAAACACCACCACCGCCCAGCTCCTGCTGATCAAGATGACACCCACCCAAGCCGTAACCTCAAACATGTAATTCGGGCTCGTGACCAAGTTGCTCCCGATACAATTCGGGATGCCCTTTTCCGTTCCACCTGGCTTGCGCAAGCTAGCCAAGTGCTGGTGCACAATCCAGTTGCAAACCTCACCAAACGTGAACAAGGCCAAGCCGAAATAGTCCAGGGGGACGAGCTCGTCACGGGCAGAGAGGTTGCCAGGGGCGTAGATGTCGAGAGCGCAGAGGAGGCCGGCCATGATCCAGTAAAAGGCCGAGTTGCGGACGATGTTGCGGGCGGGCATGGTGTTGGCCGAGAACTTGTGGACGAAGAGGGTTTCGTACTCGCGCTTGAGGAAGTGAATGTGGAAGAGGGCGAAGAGGAGCCATTGGACCTTTGTGATGGGCGTGGCGGACTCGGAGATGTACTTGAACTGGCCGGGGAAGATGGAGTAGAGGTAGGGACGGATGAGGGGGATGAAGGCGTGGAAGAGGATGGGGCCGAAGTATTCGATTACGAAGACGGTGCGCCAGGCTACTTGAGGACCTTTGGAATATTTGTTAGCAAAGAGGGGTAGATAGGGGGGTGAAAAGAAAAGGGGGGGGGGAAACATACCAAGGTCCTTGACGACCAACTCGCCGGCCTTGATGACACCCTCCTCATTGCGGATCAGAGCCTTGCGGTCCTTGAGGATCTTGCCGTCGGCGGGGTTGAAGAGACCGATGCGGTTGAAGTCGGAGAAGCCAGAGGCGCGGGCGACAATCTTTTTGGCGTCCTCGACGGTGGCGTCGCGGGGGAGCTCGACCGAGGGGGCGAGCTTCTTGATGGGTTTTTTGGGCACCCGGCTGGTAAGCTTGAGGGAGAGTTCGGCTGCCATGGTTGGTGGTGTGCCGATTGTTATAATATGGGTTCCAATTCCAATGAGCAAGAACAGACGAAAAGAAGGAAGAGAAGACAGAAAAAATGGCGACAGAAAGCGGGCTCAACACTTTTTTTTTTGTTGCGGAGCCACCACACGTGTCGGGGGCCTCGGAGTGGTTCCAGAGATCACCACGTTCGGAGGTCCAATTCGACAGGGATGACGGTGCTGTCGGGTTGGTACTCCACTTGGGGCCCCACTTGGGGAATGCTTGTTCTTGTCAGAGCTTGGGCCAGTGCCGACGGGCCGGACCGGACTTGCATTTTGATATGGTTGCCATTCCCTTGCAATACAGCATAGCCTCTTTTGGTCCTGGTATATATTGAATGTTTGAAGAGGCGTGATAAAAAGGTAGTATCTTACGCCATGATATGTGATGGCAGCATGGTCTGCGATTTGGCTTCCAGAACTGGCTACCAGAAATCGGGATGCTGTGTAACTACATGCGTTGGAGATGTCTGCAAAAGACAATCCTTCGAGTTTGTAGTGAATGGCCGAATCGATGGCCCTGTGTGAACTTGCAGTCTTCTGATATGTTCCAGAACATTCACCGTCTATGCCCAAACTTGCACATAGCTTCCGTTCACCTGTCGATGGCTTTGGCTTACCAAGAGGAAGTTGAACTGTCTTTCAAGAATATTCTTTGCATCTCTTCCCACAAACTGGCACTGGAACCAGTCATCTCTCGGCCTCTTGGATATCTTTTAAAACTTGAGGTTGGACTATCTTTTTATGCGTGGACTAGGATTGGATGCTTTCCTCCGTTGATGAGAAGAAACATCTCTCTCACCGCCTTGATGCTTGCTTCGTGCACGAGCCATCCCTGTATTCTGCCAATCAACCCACCTCAACTTTTTTTCTAGGCCAGCCAACCTGACCCAGCTCTCATCTGCAGACAAACTGCACAGCGTCGCCGCCATGGACGACCTATTCGACGTCTTCGAGCAGCAGCCTCGCGCTCCCAAGAAGCGCAAGGCCCCAGCCGACCAGAGTCAAGATGTTGAAATGACCGATGGCACCGACCATGCCGCTTCCCAGGCTGATCAGTCCATCAAAACCGAGGATGCATCGCCCGCCGAAGAACACCACCCGCAAGAGATTTCGCACGGCGATATGAAGCGCCAGAAGCTCGAGGGTGAGCCAGAACCTGCCGCGCCTGTCATGGCCGATTCCTTCCAGACGGCCCAGTCAAGAGAAGTCAATGCCGCTGCAGGCTTCGCTCCTGGCAAAGAGGGAGAGTCTATCGTCCTGTCGCATAATATCCAGCATCAGGTCGCGCTCCCCCCTGACCTCGACTACGAGTACATCCCTCTTTCCGAGCACAAGGCTCCCGAAGAGCCTGCCCGAGTGTACCCCTTCAAGCTCGATCCCTTCCAGGCCCTGTCCGTCGCCTCGATCGAGCGCGGCGAGAGTGTGCTCGTTTCGGCTCACACATCTGCCGGCAAGACGGTCGTCGCCGAATATGCCATTGCGCAGTGTCTCAAGCGCAATCAGAGAGTCATTTACACGAGTCCCATCAAGGCCCTCAGTAACCAAAAGTACCGCGACTTCCAGGCCGAGTTTGGTGATGTTGGTCTCATGACCGGAGATGTCACCATCAACCCAACCGCCAGTTGCTTGGTCATGACAACCGAAATTTTGCGATCCATGCTGTACCGAGGTTCCGAAATCATGCGCGAAGTTGCCTGGGTCGTCTTCGATGAAATCCATTACATGCGCGACAAGACTCGTGGTGTGGTCTGGGAAGAGACCATCATCCTCCTTCCCGACAAGGTCCGATACGTCTTCCTGTCCGCCACCATTCCCAACGCCTTCCAGTTCGCCGAATGGATCGCCAAAATCCATCGTCAAGCCTGCCACGTTGTCTATACCGATTTCAGACCGACACCATTACAAAACTACTTCTTCCCCGCCGGTGGCAAGGGTATCTTCCTGATCGTTGACGAAAAGGGCAACTTCAAGGAGAACAACTTCCAGCATGCCATGAACTTGATCGAGGCCAACAAGGGCTCCGATCCTGCCGACTGGAGCGCCAAGAGGAAAGGAAAGGGCAAAGACAAGAAAACCAACAAGGGTGGCGATGCCCCGAACGAAACAGCCGACATCGCCAAAATTATCAGAATGATTGTCAAAAAGAAGTTTCAGCCAGTTATTGTTTTCAATTTCAGCAAGCGGGATTGCGAGCAGATGGCTCTCAAGAGTTCCCACATGAAGTTCAACGCGCCCGACGAGGAGCTCATGGTCGACAAGGTCTTTGAAAACGCCCTTCAGCAGCTGTCGGACGAAGACAAAAACCTCGCTCAAATTACCAACATTCTTCCCCTTCTCCGCAAGGGAATAGGTGTCCATCACTCCGGTCTCCTGCCTATCCTCAAGGAGACCATCGAGATTTTGTTCCAGGAGGGTTTGATCAAGGTGTTGTTCGCCACAGAAACATTCTCTATCGGCCTGAACATGCCTGCCAGGACCGTCGTTTTCACACAAGTCACGAAGTGGGACGGTGTAGCCAGGAGACCGCTCACCTCCTCCGAGTACATTCAGATGGCTGGCAGAGCCGGTCGTCGTGGTCTCGATGACCGCGGTATCGTCATTATGATGGTTGACGACAAGCTAGATCCTGATACTGCCAAGTCCGTCGTTGTCGGCCACCAGGACCGCCTCAACTCGGCGTTCCATCTTGGCTACAACATGATCCTCAACCTGTTGCGTATCGAGGCCATCTCCCCTGAATTTATGCTCGAGAGGTGTTTCTTCCAGTTCCAGAACGCCGCTAGCGTGCCCCAGTTGGAAAAGGAACTCACTGCTCTGCAAGAGGAGAAGGATGCCATGTTGCTCCCCGATGAGAGCACGGTGAAGGACTACTATCATCTCCGCGAGCAGCTTAAGGAGCTGACCAAGGACATGACTTCCGTCATTCACCATCCTGCCAACTGCATGGAGTTCATGCAGCCCGGTCGCGTCATCCAGATTGAGACTCCAGACGGCGTTAATTTCGGCTGGGGAGTCTTGTTCGACACTGTGGCTCGCAAGGCCCCCAAGCATGGCGAATCTGACTACCCGCCACAGGAGCAGTACTTCTGTGATGTTCTTCTCAAGCTCTCCAAGCAGAGCAAATCCTTCAATCCTGCAGTCAGGGAAACTAGCAAGAAGGGCGGTAAGTTTATCATGCCGGAAGGTCAGATTCCAGAACAAGCAGACGAAGAGGCGGATTGGGAAGTTGTGCCTTGCCTCCTGTCCTGCGTCAAGTCTCTGAGCCAGCTCCGTGTCTTCCTCCCCAAGGATGTTAGGTCACGAGAGGAGAAGGAAAACGTCGGCAAGTCTCTGCTGGAAATTCAGCGCCGTTTTGCGGATGGGATCCCCATCATGGACCCGATCGAGAACATGAACATCAGGGATGACAGCTTTAGGAAGCTTCTCAGAAAGATCGAGGTCTTGGAGTCGAGGTTGCTTGCCAATCCCCTTCACAACTCGCCGTTATTGCCCCGGTTGTACGAGGAGTTTGAGGCCAAGACCAAGTTGACGGAGCAGATCAAGGAGAAGAGGAAGGCGATTGGTAAGGCTCACACGATTGCTCAGCTTGACGAGCTCAAGTCACGGAAGAGGGTGCTGCGGAGGTTGGGATTTATCGATGAGAAGGAGGTTGTGCAGATGAAGGCGAGGGTGGCGTGCGAGATTTCGTCTACGGAGGGGCATGAGTTGCTGCTGGCGGAGTTGCTTTTCAATCGGTTCTTCAACGAGCTCACCCCAGAGGTTACGGCCGCCATCCTCAGCGTGTTCATCTTTGACGAAAAGGTTGAGACGGACGCGCTGAAGGAGGAGTTGGCGAAGCCGTTTAGGGAGGTGCAGGCTCAGGCGAAGATTATTGCCAAGGTCAGCGCCGAGAGCAAGTTGGATGTGAATGAGGAGGAGTATGTCAATAGCTTGAAGTGGCAGTTGATGGAGACGGTGATGGCTTGGGCGAATGGGAGGCCGTTTGCTGAGATCAGGTATGTTTCTCTATGCGCACTTTTGGGCGAAAGATGTTTTACTAACAGTGGCGTGTGATGTAGCAAAATGACTAATGCTTATGAAGGCTCCCTGATCCGGCTGTTTAGACGGTTGGAGGAGCTGCTTAGGCAGATGGCTGAGGCGGCCAAGGTGATGGGGAGTGATGAGCTCAAGGAAAAGTTCGAGGCGGCGTTGGGCAAGATTAGGAGGGATATTGTTTCTTTTAACTCTCTTTATCTCTAGGTGAGATGTCCTCGCTGGAGAGCAGATAGGCAGCTGGGGGGTAGCACTGTTAATGTGGTTAGCATGGATGACGATGGAGAGGAGGCGGGGATTTGTGTATGCATTTTTGTGCCGAGTTCCCGTTCATGTTTTAAGGCGTTTTTTGGAGCTAGGCAGATAGGCATAGGGAAAAGAATACCAGGCAGAGTTTTGTCTTTGAGATGGTGTATCATGAGGTGTGTTTGGTTGTCGAACAGGGGTTTTGATGTTTGGCAACATTGTCTTTGATGGTGGTGGTGTTGACAGCATGGATTACGGACTCTGACTACGCTGATGTTTATCGCCCAGGACTATGTTGGCAATGCTCAGGTCAGCTCATGATCATACAGACAGCCGCCCTTGAACTTTTCGGAAACATATCAACATTGAAACGGGGTGAGCAGTCGACTTGGATAGTCGATGTTATCAGGAGCTGGGAGATGGAAAGGAACAAGCAACACGGATGTGAGGGGAAAGGAGCAAAACGAAACTGGAGTAGATATAGATAGATAGGATATATTCTGTGTTATATGTCCCCTTTTCTAAGCTGGTTGTCCGGGAGGTGTACGATATGGTCGTCATCACCAACTCTTCCAGCCCTCGACATTCTTTGTCTGTCTGTATTTGTGTAAGTAGGGAGCTAGACACCGAGGGGGTCAGTCATTCCGGGCAAGATAAGCCTTAAAAGTCTCTCTCCTCCACAAACAAGGAGGGGCGAGATACACACGCAATGTACCCAAAGCAAGCAGAGGCCTAAGAATAGAAGATTGTATTGGGCTGGGGGATTCTTGGCTGGATGGATTGGAGGCTCTGGCCCAACAACATCGGGGACTATCGCGCTCCTTGAGATATGTACATCTGCTTGATGGCAACGATTTCAACACACACTGGGCTGGTGGGTTGGTTAGTAGTGTGAGATGGGAGTAGTCGCTGTTAGAGATGCTATCATGTAGTTGAGGAGCCACGGGTTGGTACTCTGCACCCTTTGGGTAGGGGAAATCGCAACGTGGATGAGAAAACCTAGCGAGCGTTGAACCCTAACTGGAATGCTGAATGACAGCAATACTTACAGTCCTCCTCATCTGGGGTAAGAGGAAGTCCCTTTGATTGATTTACGTAAAAGGCAGGGAAATCAGTTGTTGAAAAACGGGAATTTACCTGGGCTTGGGCATAAATTGATTGGAGGATGATGATTAATGATAGTGGTGCTGCTGGTGGTGGTGGTAGTGATAAAAAGAAGAAAAAAGCAAACGTTGGAAATCACAAATACGCTGTGTGGTCGTCGGTCAGGATTCGAACCCGAGTCCTTCGCTCAAAGAGCAGAATGTAATGCCGCTATACTACGCACGCCACGAATATGGTGCTTCGAAATTCAAACTAAGTAGTGTGGTCTGGTCCTGAGGCTGCCTGGCCTGGTCGTGACGAAGGTGGCGTTGCTTTGGCGTCGAGGGGAGTGGAGATCTGGTGACGCCGCCTCATTTTTTGGCGGAAAGCTTTTCTAGAGGTCAGAAGAGCAGAAGTTTGGGACTTGAAATGGTGAGGCGTGATGGATTATTTAAATGTATGTAAAATGTTGTTCAGTTGAAGGATGCAGCTAACGTTCAGCTCAAGTTGAGAGAAGAGCGTGTGTTGTGTTCAGAACCACTAGAACTTGTTCTGTGTCTTTGTTCATGGCAGGATGGTGCTGTCAAGTAGTGGGGATGACTGCCGGTCGTGATTGAAGCATTTAGGAACTGGGGCGTCGAAACTGACGAGATGTCAGACTATCTGGCCAAATGTTGATTAGGACGGCAATGCAGGCAGAACTAGGGCTGAGACGCTGGCACTCATCCATAAGACGGCAAGGAGATGAAAACAGCTTGCAAAACGAAGGAAAAAAAGAGCGGGCAATACTCAGGAGATGAAGTGGGCACCTTGAGACAAGTAATGGTTTAGGTACCTAGCCATCCGACCATGTCTAACTACCCTCACCATCAAGTCAAACACGACAACCCCAACCCCACTACGATAATCCACCAGACTCAAATATACCACAATTGGAGCAATGATATCTTTCTTAGTTTAACTAATCCTTCCCTAGTCCCCATGTTCAACACTACATAATTACCCTTCACAGGGTACAAGTCTTGGCCCCCTAACCCCTACTCCTATAACACCCAAAAGATACCGCGCTGTCCCGTCCATTTCTCTCTTCCTCCCAAAGTCTGGACTTCCCATCTCGTTTACCAGATGCAAAACATACAAATCGCTTCCTCCAATCCGCTTAGCAAGTGACTTAATGATATCATACATTATATATGCACCACCGATGAAGTAAAACCCATAGCAAAAAGAAACACAAAGTAGCTCATTTGAGCATGAATTACCCTCCTTCCGACCCCCAAAAGTTTGTTCCATGCCAACCAGCCATTTGGTAGGGGCCACCCTAGCCACAAACGCCATGGAATATCATACCCGTACCTTGCCTTGCCATGTTCAACCCATCCCATGCCCAGTCTTCGCGCCAGAAGTTCAGAAATACATAGCCTTGTCAAGAGAAACATCATTCAACACCACCCTACAGGTTCAGCGGCCCCATTTGCTGACTTGCCCGCCTAAGGCTGAGCATTATCCTCTTGGTAAGTTCTTTCTGCGGATCCCCGTCAGGTGTTGGCGGTGGAGGATACGTCATGTCTGCCGACTGTTGCTGATGTTGCTCTGGAGTCGACATTTGTTGATAGTGCGTGGGTGCCTGGGTCGTTGGGCTTGGGGTTGTTGCCATCACCATAGGGTCAGAACCTGGTCTCCATCCGTTCTCAAGAGCCGGTCCAGACTGAGGCTCAGGATATGAGTAGCTTTGCATAGTAGACATTCCAGACGGAGTATGTGACAGGTACTGAGGTTGGGGCATCGGCATCGTCTGCTGAGGCGCCGCCTGCTCCGGTGGTTTGCTCAGAGGTGATGACTTTTGGCCATTTGTCATCTGCCTAACATACGGTGGCAGAGGAATCGGGCTATGACTTTGCTTGGTAAAAGCTGGCTTAGGGGGCGGAGGTGCGGAGTTTATCGGTCGCTGCTGGGGGATAGGTACAGGCGTTGATACTTGAGAACTCGCAGACCATGTCTGTTGGTTGGTTTGGTCATTTCCACCTGATGGTGGTTGTTGCTGGAACGAAGTCCCGTACTGTGGGTTGATGGCAGGATGCAGTGGAGCTGATACTGGCTGCTTCATCTCGTACGTTGATGAGCTCGGAGGTGTCGTGGGCACTGAGAACCCTTGGTGCTGCTGGTAGGGTGACACGGGCGACGGCGAGAAACCCGTTCTTAAGTTGTCAAAAGTGAATGGCGACTGTTGGCTGCTTGCAGTGTCGGGGCGGGGCAGAATCTGCGCATATGGAGGTGAGTATCCGCCCTGTGGCCGACCACCTGGTCCAGGCGATGGGGTAGCTTGTGGTTGGATGCTCTTGGTCTGCTGCAGGGGAGGAAGTGTCCTCATTGGCGCTTTCTTCTTGCCTCCGTTCAAGGCCTGCTGAGCTTGCATCAAAAATGCGCGATGGTTACGCTCATAGCCGTTGACGAAGCCTCCTCCTGGCCCATAAGGAGTCTGATATCTGACTGGATCCCTGTGGCAGATATTAGTGACTAGATCATGAAAATCGGAAACATAAAGCAAGACATACCTGTTGTGATGAACTTGGAAAAACGCGTACTTTTGGTACGCATGGATCTGCGGCTGCCCCTCTCCAGGACCCTTGGGCTTCATCGCCAAAGTCATGGGCGGCCTGTCTGCCGCAGATTGAGGCCAGTCTCTAGGAGGCTGATTGTATTGCCCTGATTTCATGTGAGCGGGGGGCCAGGTCAAGCCAGGAAGCTGCGGGAATCCATTACTACCTCCGACGGGCGTGAAACGTTCCGACGAATAGGATGTCGACGAACTCTTCTTCCGGGATTCCTTCAGGGGCGGTTGGTAGTGCTTGACTTGCAGCCGAGGAGGAGGTTGCGGCTGCTGCTGAGCAGGCGGAAGAGGGGCAGGCTGAAGCTGGAAGACTTGCTGCTGGAAGGTATGCTGAGGCTGAGGTTGAGGTGGAGGGGGCATTGGATGCCGTTGCACAGGGGCAGGCGCAGGTTGGATGGGCTGCTGGTAATGCATCTGGTGTGGCTGGATGTACTGATGCTGCTGCAGCTGGTGGTGCTGCATCTGCAAGAAAGGTGCCGCCGGCGGAGCTGGGTTAAGTGCAAACTTGTGCGGCATAAATTGCACAGGCTGGGACTGTGGCTCGATAGAATTCTTAGGTTTGTACATGTAGGGCTTTGGTTGCTTAGGAGCCAATGGTCCCAGCGGTGTTCCGTGGTGTGAAATGGCTGAATATCCGCCAGCAAACGGAACCTGGCCTGGGTATGCCGCCGTGAATGTCCTGCTGCGGACCTGCTGAGGTAGCAAAGACACGGGAACCGCCGAGACTGGTTTGGGAATCGAGTCCAAAAAGTTGCTCTTGAGATTGTGCTGAGGCCTGGCGATGTTCTCGGTGTACTGAGCCTTGGCTTCTGTCGACGTCTTTCCCAGGTAGTGCCAGACTTGGTTTTCTTTGGCAAAGTCAATCTTGACCTGCTGGCGGTTTCTGATGGGATCGCTGGTGTGGAATTCGGCCCAAACAAGCCCAGTGCCGAACTCGTCGTTCTTTCGTGGGACCTCGTCGATGGCGCGTTTGGCATTGATCTCCTGCTTCGCTTTTCTGCACGTCGGCATCGGGATCGCGTTGGCCGAAGCTTTGGGCAAACGGTAATCCGCGGGGTCGGGCAGCAGCAGCCACTTCCATTCAACCTCAACTCGATCGCTGCTAAATGTTAGTTTAGTCCTCCTAAGCCTCACATTGTGGCTGACATACCCATTCGGAATGACATCAAGAAGAAGCATCTCTTCATCCGCACGGTTCTCCACCACCACACCAGCAAAGATCTCGCCTCGGAAGTACTGCAGCTGGCATATGTCGTTCTGCTTGAGTGCAGCTGCCACCTCCCGCACTCTTGGGTCGTCCTCCAAGACACCACCCTGAGCCTTTCTGTCTCGCTTGGTCCGGTGGAAACGGCAGCTGAACTCGAACGCCTGTTCTTTGTACTCAGTCCCATCCTCACCAAACACCGGCACTTCGGACTCCTCCACAAACACTCCCGCAGCTGCCGCGCAAGTCGCGTGATACGACCTGTGGCATTTCTTCTGAGAACACTGGAAGCACGCGCCCTTCTTGGAACGGCAATACAAGCACTTGAGCTCCAGGCGGTCCTTGTTGATACCTCCAATATTGGCAATGATTTCTTGTCCATCGACTTCCTCGATATAAGTCTCGGGAAGGTAGAGAGCGCACATGCGATGCGCTTTGCGACCATCGTCCGTCGACATGATTTCGGCCCCGGGGATGTCGTTGGGACAGAGGCAGCACGGGGGTTCGATATGGGGCTTGACACGCACGCGAACCTTCTTGGCTCTTCTCTCCGATCCATCTTTGTCGTTTGCTCCCCTCTTACGCTTTCTGCCCGGAGTTCTAATCCGGACACCATGGCTGTGAGGGGGACTAGGAAGCCCGCCATTCAGTTCGATATCACCGTCGTCGTCGTCCTCATCCTCGTCCTCATCTTCTGTCTCCTCATACTCGGTTTCCTCGCCACGGAGCTTCCTCTCGATCTCGTAAACATCTACCCATACGCTGTCCTGTGCCTGAGCACACTGGCATCTTTTGGCAATCTTGCCCATTGGTAGCCAGCTGTCCAGGGCAAAGTTGACGGCCTCAGCGCAATTGTAACCGAGGTTATAGCCAGAATGATAACCATAGGGATACGTCACCACGAACTCGCCAGGGTACGAAACGCACTTGTTGACGGTAATGTTGTAGTGTTGCTTGAGATGAGCAGGCGAGATCAGGAAGCCCTTGTGCCTGAGGAATTGGTCACAAGATTTGGCCTCCGTTGGCCAAATATTCTTCATGGCCGCCTCAAATCGTCGCGCGTCGGCTTGAGAGATACTGTACCATTGTTTTGGTGCGCCGAAATGCAAGTAGTTGATGCTGTAGAGATCCACGTCCTCCAAATGCCATGCAAACGTTGCCTTCCACATGCCGAGATAGAGATAAGCAGTGTTGACACCGGGAACCTTGGTACCCAGAACATCCAACAGATTCGGCAGCTTGTTCAGGTTCCAAAGCTTGACATCCTCACTGAACAGTGTACCGAGAAGGTCAGCGCCGTACAGTGGCGAGGCATATGTGAGCGTCTTCCAGTAAATCCTTTCCAACTCCTCACAGCGCTCCGGGGTGAAGTCGGACACGTCCATCCGATAATCCCAGTCCTTGAACGCGGCCTCGTCAATCATGGCAGAGCCTTCACGGCGAACGTATTTCCGTCGGGCAGATACGGATTGCATCTTGGGCTTCCCTTGTCTGGAGAAACCCATCCGACGCGGTGCTGGCGCGCCATCGTCTTCGTCACACTGTTCCTCCTCTTTGACACCCGGGTCCTGCTCGACAGAGTCCACGACTTCTTCCTTCTCGGGCACCGGAGACACAGGTGTCATTGGCCGCTCCTCCTCCTCGGCTGGCTCATTCTTCGCCGTCCTGGCCGAAGCGCGTGTTGCTCTACCTCCTCTGCCACGTTTTTTGGCTGGAGCGGCAGCCGGCCTGGGTACGCCAGAGTTGGCAGCGGCGCGTGATCGGGTGGATGGCTTCTTTTCGGCATTGGCACGGCGCTCGCCTCGTCTCGCAGGAGGTTGGTGTTCGCTCTGTTCGCAGAGCTGTCTCCATTGCGGCAGATTGTAGGATCGCTGGTGAAGAATGTTGACCTGTCTATACGTGCCATTGGATCCCATGATTTCTTGCTTGATCGGTTCGCGCACCCTGACCTGCTTCACCATGTCGTCATATGGAGGTAGCGAATCCTTCCATTCTTGGGGCGGAATGATTTTAATGATTCCAGACTTCATGCCGTACTTGTCGACTTTGGTCATCTAATAATTCACTGTTAGTCACGGGCCATAGAGCTGGATTGGGCGAGGGAGGAGCGAGCGTACGAAGACTTTGAAGTCCTGGAATTGCTTCATTGTTGGCTTAAACACCGGAACAGTACCGGACCAGTGGTCGGGAAGGACCTCGCCAATATCTTCCGCCTCCTCAACCGCTGGTCCTGGTTGTGCCTCCGGTTCATTTTGTTGTGTTTCGTTTGCAGGAGCAGGAGCAGGCTCCGTCTCCAGTCTGATTTCGTCTTGGATCGCGTCGTTGAGTTCAAGTTTGCCGTCAAGTTTGTCGGCAACCTCGTCAATATCGCTGAGCTCCGAGTCGCTACCGTCGAGAGTCATGGCATTGTTGCTGTCGGGAGGCGAGTTTAAACCAAGGGGCTTTGAGCTGTCGGCAACGGCAACGACAACGACGGGCGGATTAACATCCATGAAAATCGTAGGCTCAGACGCCGGAGCGCCAATCGCTTCGAGGGACATTGTCGCTGAAGACGCTACATGCGTCTGATTTTTGCAGCGTTTTCCCCCTCTTGCGATATGACGATGAGCTGCGGAGAATGCGATGAAGAGTGGGCCGGTGTGTGTCGGTTTGTCGTCGCTTTACACAGCGAGATCTCTCAGCGGTGAAGCGCCTAGGCGCCAGCAAGTGCCGGGGCGAAGAATGGCAGATGCAGGGCCAGGATCGATATCTTGGGAGGTTTGTTGGATTCCCGAGGGGGTTGGGGGAAGGGGAAACTGTAGGTTGCCTTGCTGAATGGGTCGATCTGGACGGAATCTGGGCTGATGGATCAAGGTAAAAAGTGGGCGATAACCGAAGGGGAAAGGTGCTGAGCACGCCCTGCACAGCGTGTGCTTGGTTGGTTACAGCGGCTTTGCAGCGGTTGCGATGGCTGAAAGAGACCGAGCGCAGCCTGCTGGGGAAATCGTCCCTGTATCTTCACTGAACTTGAAACTTGGCACTCGACTCTCCAAAGACTAAGTAAGTGAACACCAGTCGGGTGGAACGCCGTGTGAATTTGGGGGTCCAGACAGACAATGATCATCCAGATACTTCGCGCAAAAAAAGACAATAGCTGATGGGCAGCTTTCTCACTTTCTGTGCGACTCGGGGCGGAGGTTGGGTGTCTGTTCCAATGCGATTTGGGTTTGCCTGGGTTGAGAAAGGCAGAGCGCCACACAGCACCAAACACCTCCGCTTCATAAAATCATGCACCAAGGCTAGACTCGATCTGGTAGGCCAAGACTTTGAATTGTCCTTCAGCTCTGCACGTGATTGGACAGATGCAGCTGGGAGCCCCGGTTTAACTGCGGAAAAACTCTTTGTTCTAGCCAACGTCATGGCGACGTGCAAGATCTGTCAAAAACCAGCTTCGCCACTGCCGGGTCTGAAAGCCGGAGCTTCGGCGCTTGAAGCTGGAACTTTCCAGGTTGGCAAAGGAGGTGTGTGGATGTGGTGATGTTGGAAAATAGAAAACTCCATTCCAGCTACGCTAGAAGGGATGAATAAAAACGGCCATCTCCACAACCTCGTGCTGCGTGCCATGCAGTAGCACCCTATGACCTGCAGCCCAGCCTCACTTGGCTCAGGTACAGATCAGACGTAGATTGTTTCGTGGGGTATGGATTCGGAAGCATTTGGAGTTCTGGTAGTGTAAACGCCGTCAAGTATATTGTATGTGCTCAAAGGTGATGCGCCAGTTATCGTGCGAAGTGCGGAAAGAAGTCAAGCAGGAGATGCACTTGATGCAGGTTCGAAGACAGGATGTAAACAACATGAAGCTTGGCTTCTCGAAGCTCCTCCAGTCAGATCTGTAAGTGATGGTGACAGCAAATCGGGTTACATGGAGATTAGATTAGATCAAACCCAGGCACCGAGGACCCAGAACATGGCGCTGATTGATCCATCCATTCACAGTTGAGCCGCAGGGGTTCTCCATCACCGGCCAGCGGGTGTTGACCGACTGGTCGGGAGAGGGGCGTCCCTGACCGCCTTGACCTTTGTTGATCTCTGGCAGCCTCTGACTGGAGCCCGTGGAATCGACCATGTCTTGGTCTTTTAGAGAACCAGCTCGTTACCTAGACACAAGAAACGCAAGGCTCATCATCATCATAAATCCTCATTCATTATGTATCAAGAACTATTACAAAGCCAATAGCCAAAGAGAAGTTGCAAACATTAAAAGGCGTTGGCGTATTCCAGAATTTCTCTTCTCACCTCTAAAGTTCATCATGGTGCCGCCGCCACCAAGTGCCCCGCACCAATCCCAATCATCTCAAAAGTGACAAGAATCAGATCCACGGCCAACCAAGCGATTCCTGGGGTGGTACAAGCGTTAGTAAACCAAAAACAACAACCCCTCGCCATCCACAAGCAGAAGAAAACATACCCGTGTAAACAACCAGCTTGGTCACTACCTCCACATCATACCTCACTCTCGGCTTCACCAGCCTCGAGAAAACCTCCTTCTCCCCCAACTCATCCTCCACACCAAGCACCATCTCCTCCTCATTAGCAACCACGACCGTTCCTGTCCCCATCATCTTCTCAAACTCCGCCACCCTCCCATTCTGCTGCTGCACCCCAGAACTCTTCCCCCCATCCTCAAAAACATCCACCCCGCTCTGCTTCGCCGCACTCTCCCTAAGAGACGTCAAGCTCCCCTTGCTCTTCACCCCACCATTGTCACCCTCCAAAGACTCCCTCCTTCTCCGCTCGCGATACGCCAACGTCTCATACGCATCCGCCGCACTTTGCGGCCCGATACTCACGCTCCTACCGCGACCCGGGCCCCTGATGCTCCTCATCACCTTGGGAAAATCAGATACATTCGGAATCAGGTTATCATCCCTCACATGCAGCGGCACATCCTTGTACTCGCTCGCCGGCACGAAGAACCTTCTGGGCAGGGACATGCCCACACGTTCTAACAACCTATACAAATGAGGCAGGAACTTCAACAGAGCTGGCTTCATCGCCTCTCTCCAGGCGAAGATCATCAGAACGCCAAAAACGACGCGACCAATAGACAAAGGCCACCCCATCGCAGCGAGGGAGAACGTAGCGTCTGACCCGTTGTAGATAGTGGTATAAGGGGAGTACCTCGCAAACCGCCACATACCGCACTCCAACCCGATCATCACACCGGCAAAAGCCACGCTGTCGTCGAAGCATGGGCAGTCGTCTGCTGGCTCGGGGTGAACACGCACAAGTACAAGAATGATCAACGCCACGATCAAGGGAGCGGCGTAGTTGGAAGAGTACATCCACTCTTCCACAGCCGGGGCGTAGTAGAACTCAACGAGAGAGATAGCCGTTCCCATAATAGACCCGATAATGACGTCGATGAACCCGTGCATACCGCAGTAAAGACGGCCGATAACAATCGAGAGAGCGTAAAAGTAAGCAAGGGCTTCGAGGGCAATGGTCGTGGTGGGCGAGTAGATGTTATGGTCACTTCGCAACATGAGGATAGCGTAGACTGCAACAGAGACTGCGTTGGCGGAGTGGGTGGAGGGGAAGCCGTATTCGAGAGCAGCAGAGCCAGACATGGTGATGCGCTGGAGAGGTGGTGAGAGCGGACGAGGGAGGGAGCACATGTCTTTGAGGAAGCCGGTGAAGAAGACGCCTTCAGCAAGGATATGAACGAGTCTGTATACCCCCAATTAGCCGCGATTTCCTGTTGCCTGGTTGCAGCAAAAGTCCATACCCCTTTCCAAAGCCCCTGAAGCCGCACCAGAACAGGATCGGCAGCCCAATCATAAAGAATGTATGTGTGCCAAGGTTGGCCGTGATCGCAAAGTAGCTATCGAGAGCTGGTGTTCGTACGGCATTCTGGAAAGCGGCGAGATAGGGTGTCTCCCACCGCACGAGCGGCAGGAGGCATTGTCGCAAAGAATATCGCCATTTTGGAAGCGCTCGCCGATCTACAAAATTCACATGTCAGCATCTCGTTTCCCGTGACTATCGAATGCGAGTAGCGCTGTGCCACCGGCAGTGTAGAAGACATGGCGGAGAGACAGGCGGAGTTGACTGTCGGTCCTGTTCCATCTTCAAGTCCTCAAGGTACATTGTGTCGCGTCTCAACAAAGAAGTATGCTGTTCTCCAAATATCCCCCCCGACAGAAAAAAATCGCGCGATTCGGGAGACATACAATGGTCGAGGCTCTTCAATCCAGCATCCACCACCACATCCTTCGCCTTCTCGTCACCACTGACAGGTAGCGGGGCAACTGGGAGCTCTGAGCCCGAGCCCGAGCCGTTCGCAGGTTTACACATGGAAACCGTCCGTTGCCGTCGTCATAAATTCGTTGTCGCTCGCCGTGTTCTCTCAGATCTTTGGGTTGGTTATGTGTGTGTCCGTACGTAGAAGAGCACTCAAGCCCTTCAAAAAATATCGCGATAAATCTCGGGAGCGTGTAAAAGTCAAAAAGCCAACCCAGTCACAATTCGGTTTTGCGTCGCAGCGGAGACCCGATTTGTTCCTCCTCCGTCCCAGATCCAACAACTTGGAAGGCAAAGGCAGTTCTGTCTGCAAACTCCCCTGGATGCCTCTCCTTGGCAGCAGCCCCCCTAAATTTATCTTGCAGTTCGTCCGTCCCTCTGTGAGACCAATACAAGGCGATCAGTTAGTCGTGTGTTGTGCCAAATCACAAGCTTGCGTAACTTCAACCCCTGTATTACACGTTAAGTGTACTATACCGTAAAATATACACCACCAATTACATAACTCAGTGGGATATCTCATTCACACTTCAACTCGCTCACTCTTCAACATCACACAACTCACAACCCAAACCCCAAAATGTCTGTTCAATACCCCCTCAAGGGAAAAATCGCCCTCGTAACCGGTGCTTCCTCAGGCATAGGCCACGCAATCGCCAAACGCTTCGCCCAAGAAGGCGCCAAAGTCATCATGGCCTCCCGCAAAGCCGGCGTAAAGCCCAAGTTCGACCGCAGGCTCGTCGTAGGCTTCAACAATCCCACCCTCCACGTCCCCTACCACATGAACATAACAGTCAAAGAACACTGGGAAACCCTCCTAAAACGTCACGTATGGTTCCCTCCCTCATAACCAACCCCCCATATCACCCACACACATCACTAACCCACCCCATCCAGCCCAAAATCGACATCCTCATCAACTCAGCCGGCATCTCCCAAACCAAACTCCTCCTTCACACCGGCAAGTTTGAAATCGACGAGCTCCTCTCCACCAACCTCCTCGGCACAATCCTCGGCTGCAAGTACATCGGCAAGTCCATGATCGCCCACACAACCGCGGCCCGCCGCTCAGCCAAAGCCGCCGCCGCCGCCCACTGGGAGTCCAAACTCTCTTCTCCCTCAACCCCCTCATCATCTGAACCAGTCCAAGAAATTGACATCACCACCGAACAAGCCGAGCTCCCCCAAAGTCAAAAACTCACCCCAGAAGAAGAGGAGGACGAAGAAACAACCCCCATCACCCCTGAACCCCCCCAGCTCCACCCAGGAAGCTACAGAACTGGCTCCCAGGGCGTCATCATCAACATCGCTTCCTTGCTGGCAACAAAAGCAATCACAGGCAGCGCAGTCTACGCCGCCACCAAAGCCGGGGTTTTGGGATTAACAAATACTCTAGCAGTGGAGTACGGACAGTCGGGTGTAAGAGTCAATGCTATTGTACCAGGATACATCCACACCCCAATGACAAAAGGTAAGTCTTTCTCTCCCCTCTCTTACTTTTCATATTTTGTTCAGTATTCCTCTGTGAAAGATCAACGTCTTCTCAGCTGTTATGATTACAAAACTCCACAAGCCATGTCCCATGCCTTGCCCTTTTCCATCCCCCCTTCTTCGCCAGGCCAAATAGCAAATCACACACAAAAACAAAACACACACATGCATCCTACTCCTACAAACTCCCCCGCCCCATCACATTCACTGACTTTTCGCCAATCCCCCAGATATGACCAACATCGACAAATTACAAAACCTCATCCCCCTCCAACGCTTCGGCACCCCAGACGAAGTCGCCGATGCCGCCTCCTTCCTCGCCAAAAACCAGTACGCTAATAACTGCATTCTCAACCTCGATGGTGGACTCAGCGCTTGAACTCACCTCTCTCGATATTTCAAAGAGTCGGAAGAATTAATCATCAATGACAATCGCCCCCCCACTACCACTACCACCAGCGTCCAAAGGCGCATCGTCCACTATGACGATATCGCCTTCCTCATCAGCACCAGCAGCGATCGTCTTGACCTTCTTCGCAATCCCCTCTTCACTATCGGGGTGAGAGCGCTTAGCGGGGGTGACACCGTCAGTAGGCTTCGTGAGGGAGACCACAAGCGGGGGACTATCGCTGGCAGCGCCGTTGGTTTCCGTGGCCGGCTGCTTAGGCTTGGCTGGGATCTCGATCTTCTTCTCAGAGGAGAAAATCCCCTTGACGGGTTTATCCTCGAGGGGCTCTTTCCTGTAAGGGATGTCAGTCAACTGGTCTGGTGAGAGGAATAAATAACCGAGACGTACGATTCTGAAAGGGCGACAACCACGTTGACGAGCTCGTCATCCTCGTCGGTAATGGTCAAGAAGGAGTCAGATTTGATGCCTGTGTACAATACTGTTAGAAATACCCTGTAAAACCTTCATGAATAACGAAACAGGAAAACATACCAAGCTCGGACAACTTCTTCTCCAAATTATCCGTTTCATCAGGATCATAGATGATTCCCACCTCCGTGCTGATAGCAAACTCCTTCTCCCCATAGCCAAGCTCCTCTTTGACAAAGTCCTCCACAAAGTCATTGAGCGTAGCCTTGGAAAAGTCTACCAGCGACCGTATCTGAAACGAGCTGCAGACCGGGCAGGCGGGATTTGGCTCTCGCGACTTGTCGGATCCGAGCAGTCTTTGGGTAGCAAAAGGAGTGAGGAAGATTTCCTTCGCCTGGCTGTACTGGCCCTTGAGGACTTTGAACGCCTCCAAAACACAGAGGCCAGCCACAATGGCATTGGTGGTGGCGATGGCAGGAATGATATTACCCGCCATTTGCTTGATGTCGAACTTTGATTTCCGGTCGATGCCGAAGAGTGTCGATCGAATATTGGCACTGGCAGCGACAAAGTCGAGGGTGTCCTCGTCGTCCTTGTCGAAAGTGATGACAGCATCTTGGCCGGCAGCTTTGCTTTCCATTACGCGCTTGCCGAGCCGATCGAGACTGTCGTTAAAGACAATCAAATTCTCTTCCAGCGTCCAAACCTTTTGTTGGTCTTCGACCACGGCTTCCTTGTCAAGGGTAGACGCCTTCTCCATCAGGGCCTTGTAGTCGAGTGGCTCGGGCGGCTTCCTGCTCTTCCACATGTCTTCCATCGACCTCAACCGGACAATATCTGTGTTGAACACTTTCTGGAAGAGAGCTTCGCTGAACTCTGGTGTGCCGACTGACTGTCGAATGCTCCGCAGTGCCTCCGACTCCCTCTTCAGCTCTTCAATCTCCTTCGCATCATCAGCATCGGTGGTGTGATCGAAGGCGGACTCGTCCTCGCTTGTACCAAAGATTTCGTTTAGGAGGTAGCTCTTACCCCAGACGATGCAGTGGATCGGCTGGCTCGGTGTGCTGCGAATCGTGCAAACTGGGAACGATTTCGGTGTTTCCTTGGCTGTGCAGTCATAGCAGGCCGTCACGCCCTTCTTGATGACCTGAACCTGGCCATTGAACCCGGTGGTGCCGCTCTCAATCAGTGGCACATCGGCCGCCAAGCACATCTTGTTCACATGTCGTCGGGCCTCCAAGTTGTCGAGGGCGTTGAAAACTATCCTAAAGCTGCTAAACCACTCAATGTTGAACTGAGGGTCCTTGATGTTCGCATGGTATGGGACGATCTTGACGTTCGGGTTGAACTTTTGCGCAGCCTCTGTGGCGACCTAGAAATACCATGCATGTCAGCCTTGCGATTTCACGGACCATTGCGACTTGGGCAGTTGCGGTGCAATTACCAGCGCTTTCGACTTCTTGATGTGTTCCTGTCGAAAGAGAAACTGTCGATTCAGGTTACTAAGGTCGATTGTGTCGAGGTCGACGATGTGCGTCTCTCCAAAGCCGGTCAAGACGAGGTTCTTGAGTAATTCGCATCCGATGCCCCCAGCGCCAACCATGAGCACCCGCGACTTCTTAGCTTCGGTCAGCGGTGACACGCCGTCGAATTCAGGGTCTGACGACATGGTGGGCAAAAGCGGGTTCTGCCAAACCTTGCGTCTTACTCGGTAGAGTTGTAATGTGTGGGCGACAGCTATTGCCGGGTTTGTGTGTTTGGGAAGTGCTTTCGGGAAGAGAGCTTCGAATTGCTGCGATTTGAAAGGCAGGGAACGCGACGGGCATCATTGGTGTGGGTCATGGCACACTGCAGGGCCCCACTCGGCTTCCTGGAGACGCCCCCCATTGGCCGCCCTGCCTGCCAGGCGCACCTGTGCTGCTCTTACACTGAGCTCATCGCTCTTTCACCTCGCTACTGTTTTCAACTTCTATTTTCAAGCTTCTTTTAAAACTAACCTCAAGTGAAGATGACTTTACGATGGAGCTTTCTTTGCCTTCGGTTGAAATCAGACCCCTCAAGCTTATTACTTGAAAAGGAATATCTCTTCTGCCTTGTCTTTCGACGGCAACAAGCCTTCAAGATGCGCCTGTTACAGGTTATCAGCCTCATCCTATCCGAGCTTCAACCTCCAAACAAATATTGAAACATGCTGCCACGGCAAATCTCGGTATCGCCATGAAAAAAAGCTTTCCAGTTTATATACCACATCAAAATGCTTCTCAAACCTCTTCTTTTCCTAATATTTCATGATTCCAGTTGTTCTCGTCGTGATCAAAAGCCCCTTCAGCCCGCCCAGACTTTATGCTTGACTGCACAGTCCCACTTATCTGATTTTCATCCTCAATTGACCGCTTAATCCACATCAGCCACTCACTCACTTCCAGTCATACATCCCAACAAACACCCTTTTATTTTTGTTTTGCGATCTGGAGAGTCAAAATCTCATAGGAAAATCTCTCATCTAAAAGACCAAACTCACAAAAATACCAACTGACAAATAGAAACCCGGAAAAAAATGTCAGACTCCGAACCAGATCTTGAACTCCTCGAGCTCCTCCGCCAACACATCGCCGGTAAACCACAAGTCGCCGCTGAGCCTGACACGGGCGTCCTCGAATCAGCCGAATATGTCTACAACAACTCCATCGACGTAGCCCTCGACATGCGGTCATGCAAAAACGCCGCCAGAGCCATCTACTCTCAGATGCAAACAAAGTCTTACTCACCGGCCACCTGGGCGGCACACGAGCTTCACCCTCACCCATCAAAGGGTGACAAGCCAGAGGATGTGGTGGCCTTTATCTTCACCATGGATCTTTTGAACTTTTGTTTTTGGAGTGAGAGGGGTGAAGAAGAGAGGTTTTCCATCGAGTACAAGGGGAGGAGATGGACAGGGTATTGGAGTTTGGTGGCTGCTTTACAGAGGGCGTTGGAGGAGGGTATGTCTTTTCCCATCTCTCTCTTACACATATACCACTACACCACGAGACTAACACCATCCACCCCAGGCATCCCCATAACAGACCCTCACTTCTGGCAAAACGAAGAAGAACTCACCCTCTCCACCCTCAAACACGTCTTCCGCTCCGCCACCTCGGAAGAAATGCCCCTCCTCGCCGCCCGTCTCTCCTGTCTCCGTGAAGCCGGCCAGATCCTCTACGAGAAATTCTCCTGCCACCCCCTCCACCTCGTAACCTCCTCCAACAACTCCGCCGCTCGCCTAGTCAACACCCTCGCCTCCAACTTTTCCTGCTTCAACGACACCCACTCCCCCCCTTCCTTCCCTCGCAAGAAACCCATCCGCCTCCTCAAACGCGCCCAGATCCTCGTCGCCGATCTCTGGGCTTGCTTCGAGGGCCAAGGCCCCTACGGCAAATTTTACGACATTGACAAGATAACCATGTTTGCCGACTACCGCATCCCGCAGATGCTCAACCAGCTCGGCTGCATCCAATACAGCCCACCCCTCGAAACCGCCGTGCAGCTCAAACGTGACATCCCCTCGGGTAGCAACTGGGAGATCCAGCTCCGGGCGTGCAGTATCTGGTGTGTGGAGTTGATACGGAGGGAGATATTGAGAGAAAATCCAGGGGCGAGGGTGAATGCGATTTTGATTGATTTCTTCCTCTATGATACCATCAAGGAGATGGAGAACGAGGGGAGGGAGAGGGCGCCGCATCATCGGACGAGGAGTATCTGGTATTAAAAACTTTTCATAGACTAAAGGAGAGCGCCTCAGGTGTTGATAGAATATAGAGTAGAGCGAGATTATGTTGCTCGTTCTGTTTGCGATGACCTGTATCGGTGATGTCAAGCTATGTAAAAAGTACATGTAATTAGCAAGGTGCATATCTAGCAAGGATGTGTAGCAACTCGATTATGTTGGCACAAATTCTCCTCTCCTGATAACACCCCCCTTCCAAATCCTGCCCTTGTTTCCCTTTTGTGATCCCCTTCCCCCGAAAGCAGCTCCCCAACTCCAAAACTCCATGTCATTTCGCATATTCCCCTTCCCCCACCCCCACCCCCCCCCCCCTCCTGGTGGAATTTACTCCCTCTCCCCAATCGCAGTACTACTCAACAACTGATCCAAATGCGCCTTCTCCTCCCCCCTCCCTTCTTTGACAATCACCGCCAGCACCTCAATCGGCGGGTTGAGCCCCAGCCTCTCCGCCCTCTGCCACCTCTCGAGTCGTGTAATCCCCACACATGGCTATATTATCACCTCGTCAGCACCCATCCCTTTCCCTTGAACAATTTCCGGAAACTTACCCCAAACTGACTGCTAACGTCAAAATACCTCAAAACCTTCTCCCCCGTCCCCAACCCAGTCCCATGCTTCTTGTGAACTTCCTTCGCCAGCCTCGAGTCTTCAATCCCCTTCCAGTAACGATTAATCGCCGCCTGCGAAACCTTTGCCGCGTTAACCTCCGCCGGCGAAAGTTCTTGTTCAGGAGCTGGCTCGGAGGAGGGGGGAGGGGAGGGGGTGGCTGTTCTTGTGATGACTTCCTCAAGCTTGACAGCCTTGTCTTTTTGATTGGGGCGGGCGGGGAGCGGTTTGGTGATTTTGTTGGAGAAGTTCAGCTTGGATTGGCTGGCGGCCTTGGTTGTCGCTCGGGTGGAGCGGCGGGGTGGCATGGTTGCTGTTTTTATTTGGGGTGATGAGAGAGTCGTGAGAAAGCTGAGAAGATAGGTGTGGTGTGGTTGGGTCAAGGTGAGTGAGAAGAGGTCGGTGAGTGACGTCAGCGGGAAGGATGTCTTGGGTGAATTTGGCGATAGTAGGCGCAACAGATATGTATTCTGGTTATCACGATGGTCGCAAAATCGCAAAATACCAGCGGCTGTGGTCTTGAGCGAAAAAGTCGGAATAATTTTGTGCGTTTTCGTCGTTTGTGTTGAATTGGCTGTTTTGCAGCTCTTGAGGCAGGAGACGGGAGGCTCTGTGGAGGAGGGGCTGGGGAAGGCGCCTTCCCAGCCAGTCATTTGTCGCTCGGTGCACCACTCTTTGTTCGCGAAACTGGGGCGTGGTCACGTGAGCCCTCACAATACCAAGCTGTTCTTCCGTTTTCTTGAGGATTTCATGATTGGTGTGGATGAAGAACACCTTTGATCTTATTGAAGATTGGGAGTCCTTAAAGAGTGGATGTCGCTGCCTTAAGACCCATTGTGGAAATGGTTGGAACCGCCGAACTTTCCTTGCTGGAGAATGGACGATTCGCAACTGAACTCCATTTCCCGGGCATCTTCAACCCTCCTCCCCAACAACACCCACCTGTTGCTGAGCCCACCAGATCTCCAACTCCTTCACCATCTCCTTACACCACCCCAACCCTCGTCCCTCCACCCACCACCTCCCACCCCCCTTGGGCTTGTCACTCGCATACTTCTTCAAGCTACCCCCATCAAACTTGTGATTCTTGACACCCAGCAAAAGGTAGACCTCGCCTAGCTTCGGCTCAAACCCGGCTGGCTCCAAGAATACTGTCAAATGGATGTGCCTATGTGGTGTACTCTGATCAATGACCCTAGCCTGCCTTTGAACAAAGGGGGGATACGGACACGATTCTGTTTCTCCGAGTTGGGCGACAACAACGAGAACGTTGACCATCCAGTTTTGTTTGTAGGGTAAATATGGGATTTGGCTGAGGGGTGTGAGCTTTAGGGGTTGAGTAGGATCGCTGGCAAGCCAGGGAAGCGGTTTCGGTGTGGTGTTTTCCTGGGGTTTGATAGGCGGCTGAGGCTGAGGTGTTCTAGGAGTTAATATCTGGCGAGAGGGAGGAGGCAACAGGACTTGTGGATGTTGAATCGATTGCTGCTTGAACACCGGTGGTCGCTGTGGCGTCGTGGTGTAATTAACGCTTGTGCCGGTGTATGCGGTAGCCATGACCCTCCTCTGGGTAGCCCTCTCGGTCGATATCACCATCTGTTCAAAACCATCATCATCATAGTCCCACTCAGAGATGCAACCCTCATCTTCCTCCTCCTTCTTCGCCTCTTCCTCCCATTCCCGCTCAACAGCCTGCTTTTCCCGCTCAGCAACCTCAGCCTCCAGCTCCTTTCTGCTCCCCTCCTCCCTCCTCCTCTCCTCCTCCTCCCTCTCCCTCTCCCTCTCCCTCCTAACCTCCATCTCCCTAACCCTCCTCTCCAACCCAAACAACCTTTCCCCCCCCGTTCCCCCCTCCCTCAGCCCCCCGACATCCTTAACCTCCCTGCCCTCCCCCCTCAAAACCCCCAAATACCCCTCATCCCACCCCACAATCCTCAAATCCCCAATCACCAACACCCTCTCCCCCTCGATCTCAACCACCTCAAACTTATCCAACCTGACATACCCCCCCTCAAAAACCTTCCCCCCCTCCACAACCCAGTGCATAACCCCCTTCACAAACCCCTGAATCACCAGGTTCCCATCCCCCAACAGCAACCTCACCATCTTCCCCGCCCCACCAACCACCCTCACCGTGTCGATCCCCTCCACAAGAAACACCGACCCCTGAACGCAGTATTCTGCCCTCAGGATGTCTTCTATCAGCGGTTTGACCTCCTCCTGAATGGGAGTTTCCCGGTCGAGGGAAACGATCCCTTTGTCAACCTTTTTGGGTGGTGGCATTGTTGGAAGGAATGAGACTAGAAAAAAAGAGACACGTTGGAGGGTATCAACAGAAGGAACAAAACCATCAGACTTCATTAATGATTGAAAACTAGTTGATGGCAAGCTACATTCTCAAAAGTGAGTTGTCGATTTTTAAGTTCTTGGTCCGCAGTAATTGGTCGCGTCTAAACGCGTCAGTGGCGGTTGGAGCTATAAACCCTAACCCAGCTACAACCAACCCACCAACAGCCGGACTCTTGATGGCCAGTTCAAACGGACAACGGACACCGATCATCAACTCAAGACAGTCCGGTTTTAAATACACATTTATAACATCTCATCTGTATTCTCCGTCAGGTATCGAAACTAGCTCTCTATTAATTTGTGGAGGGCCCGGGGTAATTAAAAGAAGAAAAGGGAAAAAAAGTTGCAAAGATGCGAAAGAGCTTCGGATAATAAAAAGAAAATAGGATAATAAGAGTCCAGTCCACCGGAATAACTGCCAACAAGACGACATAAAACACCAGACGGCCAAACCGCAATCACATATGCGCCTCGCTATTTTCCCTCCCCACATCCCTCGCTGCTCCGTCCCCCCGTTCTCGTTTCGATGTTGTAAGAGCTTTTTCTGCGTTTCTGGTGGCACTGCACTACTTCTGCCGGGATATCAAAAGGTCTGTCATGGTCATATGTTGTAGGCGACGAATAAACACTACTATAAGTGTAAGTGGGTGTGCGTGTATGCGTGATTAGAGGCTCGGTTGTCTTAGTAGCCGTTCATGGTCATTCTTTGCGAGCTGCGGCTCATCTCGCGGTCAGCAGCCGGGCTGATGGGTCTGCTGCCGTGGCCCTGGGCGCTGGGGTCCTTGAGGGCCAAGAGCTGCTTGGCGCGGAAGGTCTCGTAGTGAATTTGAGATGTCGTCTCAATGAGGTCCTGGAGGTGGGTGCGGAGGAGGAAATTTCGGAGGTAGACAAACTCGCAGTGGGTCTCGTCCTCAACGTTGATCACTCCCCACCGATTCTGGCGGCCACGGACTTGCTTGTTGTTGACGATGATTGACTTCTCGGAACCGACGACGGCGAAAGGAATCAAGCTCTGAAAATCATGTTAGCCAAGACCTAATAGTGACCTAAAATTATTAGCTCACCTTAATCTGGCTGTTGACAGCACGCTCCTCGTCGTCAAATTCCTCGTTGTCATAGGGGTACATCTTGAGGTTGTGGAAAGCAAACTCCTCCTTGATGCGCTCCTTGAAAGCCATGCGCTCCTCCAAAGTCAGGGAATCGGACTTGGCGATGACGGGAACGACGTTGACAACATCAGAGAGCTTCTTGAGCACGACAATATCGATGGGCTTAAGGGAGTGACCCGATGGCTGGATGAAGAACAAGCAGCAGTGGATGCGCGTGTCCTGAATGTAGCGCTCACGCTGGGCAGTGAGTTCCTTGCGGAGGTAGGCCGAATGCTGGTCCTTGATGTACTTGACGATAGGGTCCCAGCACCTGTCGTTGTTGATGAGGTCGCCATAGCCGGGGGTATCGACAATGTTGAGTCTGAGGCGGACGCCGTTCTCCTCGATGATGTGCGAAACGGACTGGATCTCGGTGGTGGAGCGAATGGTCTCGTCAGGGAGCAACCTGCCCTTGGACTCGATGAGGTGAGAGGCGAAGATGGTGTTGATCAAGGTCGACTTGCCGAGACCCGTCTGGCCTGCATTGCACGAGACACGTCAATCCCAGCTCGCGAACGGGAGGAGTGGAGAATGGAAGGTGTTAGTTGGGAGAAGCAGACTGACCGACGCAGATGACGTTGAACTGGAAGCCACGCTTGAGCAACTTGCGCTCGATCTGGGACGTGATGCTGTCGAAACCGACGTGGCTCTGGGGGTAGATGGTGGCAGCAGGCATGGCGGCCATTGTGGCGGTAGGTTATAACTGGCTGAAGACGGGAGACGGGAGACACGCTATGGAGCTATTCCAAAAAGCAGACAGGGGCACAGCACCGGGAAATAGAGGCGCTCACGGGGGATATGGAGAGGTGAAGATGGAGTGTATCGACGAGAGTTGCTGTCGGGTTGAGGTTTCGAATGGTTGGGGGATTTTCGTGGTAGCACCGTGGACCTTTCCTGCCAGCAGCGTGTGCCAAACAATAATTTCCGTCCAAGGGGTCGCTCGCCAGCTGGGGAAAGGGGGACGGGTCATAGCCGGCACCTGATTGGCCTGGTGGAGCTGCTGCCCCAGGCACAACCTAAATTGGGTTTAGAGGGTCTTAGCGCATTCTCCAGCGCTGCAGTGGCAGCTCAGAAGCAGGAGAGGGACCGTGCCATCCCGGCCCATTCTTTTTCAATGTCTCGAGTGGATTGAAGTGGTGGGACAATCCATCGCGAAGAGCACCGGCCGACAATATTTTTTGGGTCGACGACCGAGACCGACCCGACAGCGTCATCCACACCGCCACGGTACAGCCACGAGAGGAGGACATACCGGAATATTGAGAGGGAAAGGAAGGCATTGGTCGATTTCAGACGAGTTACTTTGGCGGTACAATCGGGTTCGAAATTCAAGAATATTACCAAGCAAAAATGGCAATGGCGGCACAAGCGATGAGGATGGCTTCCTCGGCCTCTTTCCTCCCCAGACTCCTCCCACCAACAGTCTTCTCGGCATCAAGGGCCCAGGTTCTTGTACGACAACTCTCGCTCCCCCTGTTTCCCAACCTCAACATCGCCATCCCAGTAGGCATCTCGCTCGGTCTTCCATCATTACCAGAAGTCTTGGAGGGGATTTGGGAGGGTATTCTCAAGGCTGTACCAAAGAAGAAGACATCGCACATGAAGAAGAGACACAGACAAATGGCCGGCAAGGCTATCAAGGACGTAACGGCGCTTTGCGTCTGCCCGGCGTGTGGTGGGATGAAGCGTATGCATTATGTCTGCCCTACCTGCGCATCAAGTAAGGAAGTTCTGCTCAGGGGCGATTCCATATAAGCTGACTGTTTCTTCAGGACTCAGGGGGTTCCTGCACCAGGAGGCCAAGGCCAAGGAGGAGGCTCAAGCCGAGGAAGAGGTCAAGGCTAAGACCAAATAAATGGCTGAATAAGAACGGGAGGAGGTGCTGTTGGGCTGAGGTCAGGGGTCAGTGTTGAAGTTGTCAGGCGTAGGAAATACCAACTCTTCAAGCTTGTGGACAGGACGTGGAGAGAATGTCCTGGACGTACATGTATATGTCTGTACTTAACAGAGTGTAGTGCTGTGACGAGCAACAGCACGCACGTGTATTCTAAAGGGGCTCTTGTGCCTATAAGGGTGGCTATCGACAACTGCCCTGGAAAATGAAACAAACCAAAATAGCATATTCAAAGTGAATACTCCAAAAATCACTAGTAGTAGTCCAATGTGGATTTCAAAATTTATATGCTGCATCCTTCCAGCCCACTCGCTGCCTGCCGCAGTGACGTCTCTAAGAACAGCTACCCCACCATAAACCTTCCCAGGGCAGCTGCTCAACCGCCAGCAAGTCGCATCGGATCCCATTCTTGATCTCTCCAACAAAACCCTTTCTCAAAATTGCATGGTTTCATGGATAGGTGACAATGGTATGTCTCTCGTGTCGTGCTTGTTTGTCAATCACGTACTAACATAATCTCCAGTCTAAGCAATATCTTACCGCCCACACGGTCGACCAAGGTAGGCGAGCAATCGCAATTCGCCCCGCCATCTTCCTTGATAGCTAACACCAGTTCCCCTCACAGCCCACCCGGCCGACATCTTCTCCCTCGCACCCACCCCCTCAAGCCTCATCTCCTCCTCAGGCTCCTCCTCCCTCCGCATCCACGACACCACCGCCCCAACCTACCCCCTCGCCCAAACCATCCCCAACGCCCACAAACTCGGCTGCCACCACCTCACCACCGCCCGCGGCCCCCAAACAGGCAACATCTTTGCCTCGGTCGGCTTCGGCGGCGATGTCAAGATCTGGCGGTTGAACCCCGATAGAAAAGAATATGAACTCCAATGGGAGGTCCCAACCGTTTCCGACAACGGCAAGGGGGACGCCTGGGCGATTGCGCTGAGCGCTGACGAGAACTTTTTGGCGTGCACCACTAGTGATGGGAGAATCCACGTCTGGGATTTGACAGCGAAGGAGAAGATACAGACGTACGAGACCGGGGGTGGGAGAGGAGCTGCCGGGGGAGGGGGCAGTTTTGCGATGGCGGTGGATTTGAG
Organism: Podospora pseudopauciseta; assembly: GCF_035222475.1. NCBI lineage: Eukaryota > Fungi > Ascomycota > Sordariomycetes > Sordariales > Podosporaceae > Podospora > Podospora pseudopauciseta. The sequence goes on along the minus strand of NC_085893.1, from coordinate 2,028,954 downwards.
TAGGGATGGGAGGTTGACGGCGTCGGGGCATGAGAATGGGGGGGTGTATGTCTTTAATAATGATGCGGGGAGGATGGTTTATTCGCTTTCTGGTGGGTTCATCTTTCACTTTGTTTTGAGGGACAAAAGCTGACAGAGGGATAGGTCTCGCCAAACCGGTACGAACCGTAGCCTTCTCACCCGGCTGCAAGAGGCTGGCTGCTGCCGGCAACGCCGGTATCATCGCTCTCTATGACATGGAGCATGGAGAGCACGTCGCGAACTTGAGCGCGCCGGGCAACAGGCCGTCGTGGATCACATCACTCGACTGGAACGATACGGGAGACTACCTCCTCAGTGGGCAGCTGGATGGCAAGGTCAAGGTCTGGGATGTCGCAAGGGGGGCTTGTGTGGCTACGCACAGCGAGACGGACAAGGCTTTGTGGTGTGTACGCTGGTTGCCACCGACCGAACGTGCGCTTGGGCCTGGGATGGGTAAAGGAGAGAGGTTTTGCGCGGCGGGTGCTAGTCGGAGTTTGAGTTTCTATCGGGAGGCTACGGGTATTTAAAGGAGTCTAAAAAGGGGTGTTTTGGAGCATTGCTAGCAGGATATATTTGCTTGATGGTCGGGGAGGCACTCTGATAGATGACAATATATGGTTATTCACGTCGTCGTTGTCGCTGACCTGGCGGTATATGTCATGGCATATCTCGTGAAAGTCATCGTGTGCTTATTCTCTGGACCAAGCTCAACTCCAGCTCGTCGACCAAACCATTATCCTCCTTTCTCTGGCCACTACCCCCTCCCTCACGCCCATCCTACCTCCTCTCCCCTTTTCCCTTCCTGATCCTACCAAACCCCCGGAATAACCGCCCACTTCTTCCCCACCTTCTCCTCCCCGAATTTCTCAACATACCAGGCCTTCCCCCTCACCGCTCTGGGCAACATCGACGCAACCTCATTGAACAAGAAGCACCTCGCCGGCACACACCCGTACCCCGCCGCAGTCCAATACCCAAACCACTCGACCCACTCGACAAAGTAATGCGGATACAACATGTACTTGAACAAGCCCGCCTTGGGAACCTCATAATGTCTGCTCACATCCCCCCTCTTCACCCTGCCTTCTTTAACCAGCCTATCCTGGCGATGGTTCTCCCTCCTCCTTATCTCCCTCAGCTCATCATCATGATAGTAGTTCGCCGCCAGCCCCACGTAAAAAATCGCGATGCCAACGCTGAACTGCAGTGTTCCAAACGGCAAGAGGTTATCCCAGTCTTCTTGGGAGGTTGGTCCGTACCCGCCTAGCCAGGACCCGAGCATAAGCCCGTTGATGACTTGGAAGGAGAAGGCCGAGGCCCAGATGGAGAGGTGCATTGGTGCCATGGATGGTTGGAGGAGGGGGAAGAGGATGGCGCGGTAGGAGTAGTGGATTACGAAGAGGCCAGCGAGGACGGAGTTTTGCCAGGGGAGGTCGGTGACGGAAAGTTGCGGGGGGAGACGAAAGAAGGTGTAGAGGAGGGTGAGGAAGCCGGGGGATTCCATTGTTAGCCAGGCTAGACGGCCGGGCAGGTTGAGCGGGGAGGGAAGGGAGGTTTTGCCCATGCCGTACCAGGTTGTTGCCCATTGGAGGGAGGCGAACTGGAAGTGTTAGTTTGGGGCGGATTGAAGAGGAGAGGGAGGGGGGAAACGTACGGCAGGGAACCACTTCCACAAGGAGAGGATGAGGTCGTAGTTTTCGCGGGTGGGGGGGTACCAGTTTGGTATGAGACCCAATGTTGAGGTGGCCATTTTGATGGGTTTGTATTCCTTCCTGGTTTGTTTCGTATAAAGTGTTGTCGGATGGTGAGAACTCAAGATATCACGGGCGGTGGTGTGGTGTTTCTTTGCTGACAGCTCCTCGCAATGTAACTCTCCTACTGTGCCACACTTCGCACCTCTTTAAATCAAGCAAAAAAAAAAAAAAAAAAAAAAAGAGAAGATCAGAGGGAGGATCAAGAAAAGAAGAGGCACAGCAACCATCTATTAACTCAAGTTCCCCTCTTTGGCAGCTCCCAAAGGCAGTTGCATCTCGCTACCAGACGCCTGTCTCGACCAATGATGTCAGCGAAAACCTCCTCTAATATTGATCACCAACAACAGCCACGGCAACTAGAATCTGCAGGGGTGCAAGCACCGGGTTCCGCTGCTCTGATTGGCCAGCGGGCAATTATCCCATCTCAACACCAACATCAGATCACGATGGTTTTTGTCATACGGAACCATGCAGGTACTCTGTGTGACTTGGTTGTTGTGGCCATTTACATGAAAATGTCGTAAATGATGGATTTGTCTACTCATCTGCTACTCTCCAGCAGTTCTTTCTCAACAATCTCAACCAACACTCACAAAAAGCAAAACTAATGTGTCCACTCATCAGCCTCAAACCTCCAAACATCACAATTGGACAACACCAAACAGCATCTAATAATTCCAGACGAACACTCTTCACCACATGAGCCACTAAAAATGCAAAGCGCCACATCGTCATATACACTATAGTAAGGTCCCTTCCTCGAGTCCACTCCTTCCATTACCCCAATAATCTACCCTCCACCACATGAAGCTCGGTATTTTCTCGTGTACTGTGATCACCACTCTCATCTCCCTATAACCATACCCATCGCCAAAACTTATCAAATCATGAATCTGAACCCATCCCAAAAATCCCAGCCGATATACCACGCCCATCAGCAAAGCCGAAAAGCAGCTTCTTGAAACAAAACACTCTACATCACCACACACTTCTCCCTCTCCTCTCCCACCCCAGGCCGTCCATTAGCAGGCACAACTGGAACCCCCTGTCTCAACCCTTGCCTCCCCGGTCCAGCACCTCCAGCTCCCGGATACCCATGACTCCCACTCGGCGCCCTCCCTCCAGCACTTCCGCCCGTTCTAGGGGCATTATTAACCCTCGGCGAGGGCTGAGAAGCGCCCGTGCTTGGCCTTTGCGTTCCCCCGGGAGTAGACGCCGGCTGTGACGTCGCCGCGGTCGGGCTACTAGCGGGGTGTGCCGGATGACCAGTCGGCGGCTCGTACGCCGCCTGTTGAGATGCTTGCTCATAACTAGGAGGAGCATCATCCAACCCAGCCTCCGGGTCTCTATTCGCCGCGGCCGCCGGCTGAACAGGCGGAATCAGCGATCTAACTGTTTGCGTGGATGGCCGAGAACGATTGGGCGTAGCACTGTTGTTCGAGGAAGCTACTGTAGGAGTGGATGAAGTGACGCGGATTCCGCTTGGGGCACGACGGCCGGTGTTGGCGGTACCCGAGGATCCCAACGAGCTCGTACTACGAGACGCAGCGTGGCTGCCTCCTCGGCCTGAGCCGGCCCCACCACGGCTGTTATGCGCTTGAGCTGCCCGTCCCTGCTGTTCAATGTACTGCTCTGACAACCTGGCTTCTCTACGACGGCGGTCTTCCTCTTGACGATGACGGTTGTCCTCTTCCTCTTGGAGTTGGAGCGCCATGGCAAAGTCTCGGTCCTCTTGTTCGGTTGTTGGCGAGGTTGGAGCCTCACTAGAACTGCTTCGGCCACCACGGCCCTGTTCTCTGCTTCGTCTGTTGCCAGAGCTGGAGGCCACGTCAGCCCAGCTGCCAGACCCTTGAGGTCTAGCAGCGGGCGTCGATGAAGTATGTGAAGCGCCACCTACAACACGGAAGTCTCCTGAAAAGAACTCGGCCTTTTCGCCGGTGGTGTCGACGAGAGATTCCCACACAACCTCGGCGTGACCTGCATATCCTGCATCGGTAACCAGCGTGAGAAGCTCCAGCGTCTGAGGATGTCGGTACAGAGTGGCGAAATGATCGTTTCTGAACAAGATAGCAACTGATCCTGGCTTCATCGACTTCTTGATAACCTCCAAACCAAAGTTGGTAAGCTGCGTGGCAGAGCTGTGCAAAAACGACTTGATCGAAAGAATGTCTTGGTACAGTTGCTGCTCCTCTTCGGTCAACCCCTCGTGGTGGCTGCTACTTAGTTTATCGTCTAGCTCCTCTTCCCGGAAAAGTAGATTCTGGACATCTTCATAGGAAGCCGCCTGCCGCGCAAAGGATTGGTAAACAATATCGTCCGGACGAGGCAGCCAGCCGTGAATCAGCGGTATCGAAAAGGTCGAGTACAGTGTCATCTCCTTGGTATGCTCAAAAGTTCCAGGTATAGACATCTCGCCGCGTTGACTCGGGTGAATATGAGTAAGCGACGTGCTCTTGAAAGATTGCAAGATAGACTCTGTTGGAATAAACCGAGGATTGACGTTCATGCCAGTGTGCAGTCCCTGGAGGAAGCTGTAAAGTTGGGTGATATCCGGTAGGGGAACATTTGGATCAAGACGCCTCTCGGACATTAACTCATCGAACACAGCATCAAGTAGCAAACCCAGGCTGACTTGTTCTCGTGTCTTTAGCGTATCAACCAGCGCCGTGTTCTTATCAGCCGGCGTGGTAAGTGTAAGGGCGTTAACAAGAGCAACAAGAGGGCAGGGGCCGTTGGCATTCTGAACAAGAATAGGCGTCGATCTCGGGTTTTTGGCAGCCGTTATATCAAACCAATTGATGTTCTTGATGTGGTATGTTTCGTTCTTGTCCACAGGACGGGGAGGTTGTGGCGGCGGTTGCTCGCTTGATGTTCGTCGAGGAAGCTCTGTTCGTGGTGGAAGTTCAGTCCTTGCAGGAAGTTCAGGAGCTTTCCCCTGAGGCGGCGGTTGGTCTTTCGTTACGGGCGCTGCTACCTGTTGTGAGGTGCTCGGCTGGGGAGTATCCTTTTCTTCATCAAAGTCTTCCCATGTATCCCTTCTCCGAGGTGGGCTTGACTTAGAATTAGAGGGACTTTGTTGGACATTGGGCTGACTAGAGCGAGGAGGATCCACGTCTATCAAATTCCACTCGTCGTCTGAACCGCCCTTATCAGGAACAGCGGGCACGGCGGCTGTACCATTCCCCTTGTTGACAGTGCCAAGGTCATCCCAGGCGTGGGAATCACCAAGAACCTCGTCCTCCTCCGCTGTGAACCCTAACTGGATGTTAGGGGGCTTGTCTCTTTCGCTCTCCCAGCCCGCGGAGCCCTCCTCCGAAGGGAGTGACAAGAGCCTTGGTGGCGTAGATGTCGATGGGCGCGGTGGCTCCGAGCCCTTCCAGCCGTCCTCCATCCCTGGCGACGGCTCTGGTAACTGATACGACGGCCGTTGGCCAAGTGCGCTGTTGTCGCTAAGCGCTGGTTGCCACGGGTTCTTGGTCGTATCTCCAACGGCTAGGTCTGAAAATGCCCCAGTCAGGGATTCTGGGAGAGGAGTGGTGGAGGATGTTGACGCAGGATTCGCTGATCCATCCTGGTTATGCATCTTTCTTTTGAATGGGTTGGTCTCTCGACTGGACGGCCCGCCAGCGGGCCTCAGGATGGTCGGCACCCGTGTGACATCTAACCCCGCGTCTGTCCTCTCCGCCACTTTTCCCAGAGATCCAGTGTTGTCCATTCGATGGCTGCTTCCGGGCCTCAAAACTGTCGGGACTCGATCGAGGTTGGAAGAGCTATTATTATTAGCCCAGACATTCTCCTCCTCCAAGCCCGCATAGTTGCCAGCAGCCTGGCCTGGCTGGTGCGAGTTCGACATGTCTTGTGCAGCGTCGGTGTTTTGATTCTGGTTTATATTGTTCGAGGTATCGTCCCAGAATCCACCAGTGGATTCAAAGGGCGGTAATACGAATTCTTGTTGTGCTTCGGGCTTTGGTTCTGGCGATCGAGCATGTGATGGTACGGCGGGGTCGAATGTCGCATTTGGAGGAAGCGGTTTTCGAGAAACCATCTTGGAGGTAGATGGAACGGTGTTGGTGGCAGGACTTCCGAGAGCGGACTGGGAGTAACGCGCTCGGTGTCCTTGAACTGTAAGATATTGTGGTTTTGTGAATGGCAACCTTGAAGGGTATCAACGGATAAGTCGGGATCCAGAGGCAGCCCAGTCCCACAGCAAGTGCGCCTCGCTCAGTTGTGCGAGACGATGTTGGCAGTGGCAACAAATGGATGGTCTTGTGCGCAAGAAGAATTGATATATACGATAGGGAATCGGTTGTGGATGGATGTATGAAATAAACTGAACACCAGTTCGCAGGGCTCAGCGTTCGAGGGAAGCTTGTCGTCGGGGAGCTGGGAGAACCGTCGCGACCACTTGCGTCATATGCAATTGGAGTTGAGCCAAGGATGGAGCTTGTGACAGCGCCGCCGAGGGGCACTCAGCTCAGTATCACAGGCCTCGAGTGTAGAGCAACAAGACTCCAGGAGTGTATAATACCGCTATTCAACATATAAGTATTCGAAGGTGGCCTTTTGCAATGCTCTCAGAAAGTCATCTCCAGCCACCCACTTCTTCAGTCCCGATGTTGAAGAAAGCCACGGGGAGCTCCAAAGTGCGGGGGGCGAACTGTGAGCAGGGTTATTGATGCAGTTGGAGAAGGCCTCGTCATCCTCCAAGGCAGCCAACACTGAACAACCCAAGCTGGCAAAATCTTGCGCGTCTCTGTGCATTCCGTCGGTAAAATGCCTCTTCAAATGCCACATATATGTTTCTCGTTCATGGTAGGGTTCAACAAGGTCTCATCAAAATTACAACAATTACATATAATACATCGAAACCGTAATTACCAAAAATCAAGAAACCCACAACCCTCTCAACCCTCACTTATCCTCTACTCCTCATCATCCTCATCGTCCTCATCCTCGGCATAAGCAACATGCCAAGCAACCAACACCCAATCCGCTCCCGCAGTCTGCCTCCAACTGCTGCTTCCACTCGCCGAAATCTCCCTGATGCCTCCCTTCCGGCTCTGCTTGTACAAACTTAACTTGTACACCGTCGAAACAGCCATCAACCCCGCCTCGACCACAAGCGGGCCTCCGTCATGGAACCGGAATCCAGTAAACTTCCCAGCATTCTCCAGTAAATCGCTGATACTCGGCTCCGACTCCTTGTTTACCGGCTTGGAAGAGTGATCAGGGTGAAAGATAGGGTTGACCATCACGCAGTCATCGGCGATGTACTCTTTGGCCTGCTCTGGGTCGTCGCAGATGGCTCTCCAAAGAAGAGTCTCCATCTCGTGGGCGGCGGCATAGTTGCGCTTGGAGATGGTATCGAGGCGCTGGTTCTTGTTCTCCGAAAGGACGAGAGAGCCGTCGTGGTAGCCCTTGGGTGCTTGAGCAGCGCCAATTTTGGGCTTCTCCTTTTGGTCGTTGGTGAGGCCTAGAACGGTAGGCATTGCGACGTTGTTGATCAGAAATAGGGGTAAGGGTTAGGTATGTTTGTGTAAATTGACTTGCTTGCAGCAGGTTGTATCGATCGTGATATGCTTATTGTCACCGCAGCTTCATATATTGCTGAACCAGTGAACAGGAAAGACGGAACGGTCCAGCTGCAGCGGACAAAAGGGGGAAAACCTGACTTATATCATTATTTCTACCTGTGACCCAATCCTGCCCAGAAAACAGGAAATTTTAACCATCCTCTCTCGCTTTGCAGGCATCGCTTGTCGTTGTGCAGCGCCCGGTCGGCGCGTTTCACAAGCTGTCTTGTTGCTTGTGGTCCTTGGAGCGAGTTGTGTCATACCCCCTGACGTCACTGCTGGTCACCCACACCACACACAGCCGAACCACCACCCTCTCCGGACCGAGCCATGCACAAAGCTCCATGCAACAGCCAACTATGAAACTTGGTTGCAACATGCAGGGACGAACAAGAGAGATCGCCGTCGAACACGCGGCACTGCCCTCGAGCATGAATCTATTTCCAGGTCTGTCCACATCTTGGAAGACCCTGCAGACCCTTGGATTGGCCTTCCAATGTGACGATATCTTCATATATTTCTCTTGGCTAGTGCCCTATACGAGCTCTTCCCGTCAGAATGGCTGGACACCATTATTGTCATTTGCAACGTCTCGTGGTCTTCCCAGCAGGCATTCGGATCAGCCATGGTATAGAAGACGAAGAATTGTTAATAGTTGTAAAAACGAAAGAGGATAATGTAGGCCAATACAAAATCAAACGAGAGGCAGAAGAAGAACATGAAAGATCAATACCTACCTACCCAAATTATTACCTTCTCATATGCCGCTGACATACTATTTTCAACCCCATCGTCAGTTCCATCCATCGCGAAGAAAGAAAGTGATACTCACAGGACAGTCATTCACCCCAAGGTACTCCGGCGCCTTGATAAGATCACTTTTGAAAGGCCCAGGGAACGCAGTCGACACACAAATCCCATCCGTCGCAGCCTCAACAGCCAAAGCAGCCAGCGCGTTCTCCCTCGAGGCATCCGTCACACTGAACACAGGCAACGAACCCCAGAAGCATTCAGGATACCCATTCTCATCCATTGGCGGGGCCTGAAGAAAATCAGTCCCCATGTTGTTGAAGACTGAGTTCCACTCATCAAACTGGCCATCACCCAGCTTATCCTGGCAGGCAATAGCGTTGCGGTAGACGTGTTCAATATTGATATCGTAGTTAGCAAACGAGTTCATAGCTGTATCTTCAATCTCGCGGGTGAGGTATGGATCCTTGGGGTTAGCCCGGAGAATGAACCAGCATTCACCGTCGATATCAAGAGCACCGGCCTTGTTGCACCAGCGGTCTCGGCCTTCGCTGGAGGAGTCGCGCATGATGAAGGCCCTGATATCTTCTAAAAGACCAGAGATGAGGGACTTTTTCTGTTGGAATAGGCATGTCAGCAAATCAACCTTACGAAAAAGCCCTAAAGGGAACCTAGAACAAGACCAAGAACCTCCCAAAACCGCTGGTTAAACTCCGTCTGCCCAACCTCCTCATCCAACAACCACCTCCCACCCCCAAAGAACTGCGCCACCGGGGAGGTGGTAACACATCAGGGTTAGCATCAAGATCAATCCCAATACCATTAGTGTTCTCATTCTCCCCAAACGGTGCAATCGGCCCAATATCATGAAAGGTCAAGCTCTTCCCATTGGGCTTCTCCTCACCGTTAAAGATTGTAAGACGCATATCTTCGATTGCCTCTGTGAAGAACCCAAAGACCTGAGCCAACCTAGTCGCAACACCCACAGTCACTGACTCTGTATCTGGCTCCTCATCCTCAAGGCACGTTGCCCCGACCATGTTGTCACTCCCGCTCCCAAGTTAGTCGACCCAGCCAAAGTGGCGACTAAAAAGTCGCCACTTTGGCTGCTCTGGCACCTGTTAAGCCAAAGGTGCCAAAGAGGCCAGCTACACCCCTTATGGGAGAGGCAAGGCCGCCAATTATTCCAAAGGCGGAGCTGATAATAGCCAGAATCATGCCTACATCTGGGCCGGATTCGAAGTTGAGGGACTCGTAAGCGAAATCCCGAACCATCTGGCCGATCTGAAGGGAGCTTTGGATGGTGGAGTCTTGGAGGGCTTCATGAATGTTATCCAGGGCTGAGTGAAAGTTGGAGGACGCTCGACGAGTTCAAAAGAACCCCGTGGGGGTGTATGTTGGACAGAGGGTGAGAGTGGGGTTTTTGCATTTGTGTCCTTGGGTTCGGCAGTCCCTGACGCCTTCTTGGTTGCCGGACCCGGTAGTGTTGCCATCCATACGTTGTAGCCAGTTCTTTTGGCCTTGGGTTTTGAGGTACCCGGTTCTGTTTCGCTAGGTGTTGGACAACTTCGGGTGGCATTTCAGGGAAGAGTAGGAACTCACAGGAAGGCAGCCGCTCCGCTGTCTTTCCAAGTGTTGGCGCGGTCAGACTGCCGCACGGTGCAGGTTTCCTGAACGGATCTGTCGGTCAACCTGGCTTCGATTCCAGCAAGCTCTTGAGCTTGCTCGTCAGTGATAGGCGTGGGAGCTGGGGCAGGAGCTCCATAGCCACCACAACGCCTGAGGCCCTGTCGACGATGGCAATGGCTCAAATGCATGGATGAGCGACCGAAATTCAGGACCAGCCAAGCTTCTTACATTGTCAGCAAGGAGAAGCTCAAAGGTGTGTCACTGGGGAAATCGGCTGCCCTGTTAGGAAGACTGCGCTGTCTGAAAGACGATCATACTGTCAAGACTTTTATACTGGCAATGGCCAGCAATCTGAAAAAGAGGAAATCGCTCTTTTAATCGCTGATAACTTACATGGCCGTGAGCTCACAACCACAGCGGTCTGACATTTCTCTGTTTCATCGGTCTGACAAGCCTGTCTGGTGGGCCAGGCCAGGTGGTGTGACAACCCATCAGACATGGAGGAGGCGTGCCGGGTCGCCAAAGGTCAGCCAGAGGGGCAGTGACGACCTAGACTTGAAGAACCTCACGAGGCTGGCTTATGTAACGTTGTCGTTGTCACATGCCAAGAGGTGCCACTGAAATTCAGGCAGCAACAACCAGGCAGAGACGGAGCGGGGCAAGAGGGCAGGAGTCAGTCAGAAGAATCTCCAACCTTGCTTGCATTCACCTTTTACAGAGGCACCCGAACTTTCAAAACACCCTGGGATCCCTCACAACGAATAGCTTCAGCACTCCTCTTAATAAGGCAGGATCATCGCAAGCGGCCCTTCAACATGGCTAAAAGTCGCAAGACCAAAAGACAAGGAAAGACTACCAGACAAATTGGAGCGAGTGTGAGTATAATTTCGTCTCGATCTAAGCGATATGATATGGGGTATTTGTCGTGGATCTAACAATTCCGAGACAGAAACGATCATGTTCGATATGTCAGAAAATCATCCTTGCTTTCACGCCTAGAAGTAAGAAATGTCTCGAAGAGGTGTTGGGTACCTGGAAAGAGGTCATGGTGGACTCAAAATGCCAACAGCACAAGGACATTTTGCTCTTTCAAAATGGGCGGGCTCTTCGTTTCAGATTTCCAGTGCCGATTGCAGCAGACACACTTGTTAGACTTGTGCGTTACCATTGGGACGACAACCGGGAATGCAGAATAGAGGCCACGTTGGGGCAGACCGGTAATCTGGTTGACGGCACTTTGAGAAGCTACAGTTTTGTTCTCCTCCCTTCACACCCGAGCGACAATCTAGACAGATATGGAAGGCTTATACATGCACACTGGATCGATTCAAGTTTGTTTCGTCGTTGGAAAACTGATTGCGACCAACACCATCAGCACTGCAAGCCTTCCAGTGTGATATTGCCAGCCCTTGCTTCCATCCGTCCAGCATGGCTGGTTGACATTGTGCGTCAATGTCTTGTTCCGGCTCAACCGACCGATAGTTATGTGTGTCTAAGCTATGTATGGGGCGGCACCAAACAATTCACTACGGCAATGGACAATCTTGAGAGGCTGCAGCAACCAAATGCCCTCTCATTCGTGCCTTTGGCAAAAACAATCACCCACGCAATGGCTGTGGTTGAGATGGCTGGCGAAAAGTTTCTTTGGGTGGATGCTCTCTGTATTGTCCAGGATGATGACAAGCAGAAACACCAAGACGTCCAAAACATGTCCGGAATATATGCCAATGCTACATTCACGATAATCGCTCGCAGTGCAACGAATGCAGATAGTGGGCTGCCAGGGCTTTTTGGTATATCACAACAACGTAAGGTTCAACAGCACACTTGGCGTCTCGGGCCTTCTTCGACCGTTATAAATATACAGTATAGAGACTGGAAAGATGATCAAAACAGGGGGGCGTGGTTTACCAGAGGATGGACATTTCAGGAAGAGTTGTTCTCCAGAAGACAATTGGTTCTTCGTGAACATGGCCCGGCCCATTGGACCTGTATGTCCGCCCAATGGCGAGAGGATATTAGGTTGCCCGATATCACAATACAGATGCCGTCACCTAAACGATATCCCTATCAGCGCAGTATCTATCCGGAAATCCACAATGTTTCCCCCAACATCCCGAAACTAGCAAAAATCATCGAAAATTACAATAGGCGAAGTTTCACCCTACCAGAAGATTCTTTAAGAGCATTTTCTGGAATCGCAACAGCACTTCTTTCCTCGTTTCAAGGCGGACTAATTTCTGGACTCCCAGCAGACTTCTTCTATGCTGGACTTTTATGGTTCCCTTTCTCGAAAGACATTGTCCTTCGCTGGCCAGGAGGGATACCAAAAGCATCCTGTGTTCCGAGTTGGAGCTGGGCCGCATGGAAAGGCAGCTTGGATCTAAAGATTTGGAGGGTAGCGGACACCTGGAGGCCAGTTGGAACCAATCTCGGGTCCTGGAGGGGAGAACAATGCTTCCACCAGAGAATTTTCCCCATAGTCGAGTGGTCCTATCACACCACAAGCGACGGTCCGGGAATTGAAATCAAGGACAGATTTTACGCCTTGAAGGAGAAATATTTTGATTCAGATAAGACGCGATGCCCTCCTGGGTGGACACGCCGTCCGTGGACGAGCTCCCGGGGTCCGAATTGGGTATATAACTACCACGACGAGTCCCGATCGCTGCGATGTCTCTTCCACCCGATTCACCTACAAGGGAAGGGCGATTCTGAAGTTCCTGGCATGACCATAGCCCCTTGGATCTCTTGCTACACCCGTTCTGCAACCCTGCTTGCAGCGGAGGAACTGATAGATTCGGAGCCGGAGTACCTTGCACAATGTATAAGTTTACGTGACTCAATAGGCACCTGGGCAGGTTTTTTGACCCTGAATCCAGATCCACTTTCGCCGTCCGAGACATCTGATACGGTGAACTTGGATTTGACTGGGAATTCTTTAACGTTGGTAGAGGTGGCTAGAGGAGAAATTTGGGAACCCACGGAGGTTCCTTTTTTCCACTATTTTAAAGATGCTAACCACCCCGAGAGACCTAAAGGGGTTCCATGGTACCAGTTTTATTGGGTGATGTGGGTAGAGTGGAGAGGTGACATTGCCTATCGGAGAGGACTGGGACGAGTGGTGAAGAGTATATGGGAAGCACAGGACCGGAAGAAGATGCACTTGATGCTGGGGTAGGATATGATCAATTGGGCCTGAAAGATCTAAGTTCGTTGTCTCCAGATGTTTCCTTCTTTACAGGTAGTTTTATTTGTCGGGTGCTTCGATACTTCCTGTATGTGTTGATGCTTGGATCATACTCAGCGGTCAAGCTTTACGTATCTACTATCATCATATTGCCTACCTACCTAGGCACTTCACAAATACCTATGAAGTCCACAAGTTCAAACATATTAACCAAGAATGCTCCTAACATACGCACACCGCCCCTTGAACCACCATCATACAAATCAGCAGTCTTACCCAGTTGCATCGCCAACGTGACAACCCTCCTTCACCTGCCTTAGTCAGGCACCAAGGATACCGTACCTTTCTCTTGTTTCTAGGCTCTCGTACCGTCGCCTTCTATGCAGGAAAGTGGTCTCTTACATCTAGGCATTCCTACCGTAGTCTTTCATGCATGAAATCGGTTCCTCTCGGTCAAACATCCAGGCTAGTCTCAGCCTTGGGTCACCTCGAACGTCTCCTATCCCCTTGGATCATAGCCGCGCAAAACAGATGTCCACCGTCCGATGCTCGCTACCAAAAATCTGGAGAACGCAGGACAAGTGCATTGCAGCAAGATATCTCCGAAGCTAAGCGCGATCTCATGTTTCTCGGTTTGAACCTCAAACCTCCAAAAGATCCATTTTTTTGTGCCTCTAAAGGCAAGTGGGTTGCTTTCCAGAGAAGAATACCTCTAAGAGCAAGTGGGCTGATCCCTTGCCCTCATGTCACTTTATTTCCCACACGTTCTCGTGAACGGTGCCCCTAAGGGAAGGTGAACCGACAAAGACGTGTTTCAAACCCGCCCCCTTTCGCCATCGTCCCTGCCCCGTCCCTACATTGTACATCCAGCACATCCCTAGATCCAAGATCCAGATCCTCGGGTTCGGGTGCCAGATCTTTCAACACACCATGAATTAATAAAGGAAGATCCCGGGCTGTTCCCGTCAGCAACCTGCCAACAAACTCGGGAACAGCTGATCGACACCCACTTTTACCTCCAAGGGAAAGGAACATTTTCAAGAAGAGATAAAAGGGCAGGTAGTAGCCGCCAGTGAGTGGTTTGCATAGAATACTTCTAGAAGGGAAGGAAAAGAATGGTAATCAAAGCAGGTACGGCTCGTAACAGCACATCTTACTACCATCGAATAAGCACAGGGACCAAGATTCACATGATCTGTTTGGGTTGATATATTTTGGAAGGTTGCAGTTCCCCTTTATTGGGTACGAGACAGCAACAGCATTTTAATTACCAACTTGCATCTGCCAATGTACAAGTCCGCTTTCCACCTCCCAGTTTCTCTCGCTCCTGCCACCTATCCGTAGAGGTGCGCAAAAGGGGCCAACGTCCAAGTAAGGAAGCCGTCAAGACAAAGCCAAGAACCTCCTCACCACAACATTCCATTCCTCCTTCCCAAAACTCGGCCGACATGTGACTCCATTTTTTTCTCTGTCTCCTCACCGACATCTTTATCCAACAGTCCGAGATCAAGGATACGATTATACGAATTGCTTGGAGGCTCCAAAATCCCGAGCGATTGGTGATACCGCCATTGCTGGAATGCTAAATGGTCGCCCCCAAACACAGAAGGAGGGAGGGAGGAGTGGAGCAAACTACCTAGGGTCGTGTCGTGCTGCTTGCTGCGTCTTCGTTCCATCGGGGAGGAGCAAGATATCCCTTCCCATCCATCACTCCCTCATTGGTACCACCTTCCCTTTTGGGTAGCTTACTCCAACGCCATACACAGAAGGAACACGCCTCGCCCTCTAACGTTGTTCTCGATCTTTTGGAAAGGGCAGGTACGTATTCTGTCCCCCATCTTTTTCAATGCGGTTTTGACTGTCGCTTCCATGCTAGGTGCGTTATGTAGGGAGCGCTGCATAGTTTTGTGCAATTCTATTTGGCTTTTTCTTATTTTTTTTTTTTTTTGGCACGATCCAGAACCATGATCATGCACAGTGTCTTGGGGGAAATAGCCTGAAGGAAGGGAGAAATTAACTGCTGCACTCCCGTCCATGTGGCTACATCGGTAGTTGTACCCAACTTCCAATCGTTGGCTCTCGACGAATCTCAAGTTGACGATTTCAAACTCTGGCCAACCAGTGCCGCCTATCACGTTGACAGTGGACAGTTTCCCCAACGTCGCAATATTAATTCCCCATCCCCCTTCGCCATCGATAGACGCTTGAGAAAGCAAGAATGTCCACACCTTATTTTGATTAGGTTGACAGCGTCGCATCCGCTCGGTTGTAGACTGCACCTACGCGCAACAAATGCGGTCTGGATGCATGGACGTGGTGGGCGGTCGGGCGTGCTCCCGTCCGCTGTGCCATTAAGAGCTTGCATGGTTCAACCCAAGCGACGAGTGACCGTTTTGTTTTGCGGGTCTATCCTATATCTGTACCGTTTTCGGTGATATATTATCATGAGTTTCCGTTTTGACACCATTATTTCAGTCCTTGGGCTGTGGTGTGACCTTGGGCGACATTGGCAGGAACACGTCGTAGAGATCTTGATAATGATGGTAATCCCGTCTTGTCCCGTCAGCTTGGTACTGAGACCTGCCTGCCTTGCTGTTTCGGAGGAGGGACTGCATATCAGAAGGTACACTACCTTAGGGAACGCACCTATCGGTGGGGGTCTGGTCGAGCTGTGACCATTGTCGCGGATCCAGATGAGGCTTTCCGTGTGTGAATTGTTGACGGTGAATGGACCCAGGGGTTTGGATCTTGGACCCTGCGATGGGTATGTGTTGTTGTTGTGTAGGGGACAGGGGAGATCGGATCTGAGATGGCAGATTGTACCGTTAACGGCAGGAGAGGCGTCCAAGGAGAGACATGTGATCACCCAGCTTTATGAGTCCTTCGGGAGCTATCGTTGAATATCAAGTTCTTTGAATTCTACGCTGAGTGTGTTGTATGCAAGATGTATGACATTAAAGTCTACCTTTAAGCCATTCTCGTTCTGATTTTTTGTTTCTTTTTGAATTATCACAGGAAACTAAAGCCACGAAGTGATCAAACTTGGGCTTTCACTTCGATGGCTTCCACAAGATGATTACCTGCCTAGGTTACTCTGATGCTGCCGTGATACCAAATAATTTGTGTTTTTAGAGAGCAGTTGTTGTCGTTCACGTTTTAAGTTTGCATTGACATGGTTCTATAGTACAGGTCCCAATAAGTTGATACGATTCTTTCAACGGCTTGTGGCTGAAAATAAAGCAGGGACTAGAAATAGACTTCATGGGAAACATACACACCCTAGAGCTACGTAGACATCTGCCAGCAGCAATAACTGTGCTTTGTCGAGGCACAGGTGCCCACTCAAGTCCAGGTCGACGGGACGAGGTGGAGGTCGCCGACGATTACAATGCCCAGCCCGCATGGCCAGACAACATGGGACGACAGATATGTCATCCCATCTCTCTGACTCGCGCATCCTGCAGTTCGTGCTGAGCTCTCAATTAATTGAGATTCAGTTTCGATAGCGACTCCATCAGCTGTTGTTGTCAGACATCGATGATCCCAGCCAAGTAAACGGAGCGTCAGCAACACAACATCTTCGCCAAAACTGCCGGGGCACCGTCGGCAGGATGCTTGGCACTGATAAGTGGAGCTGTGGTATCGTGGGGATGTATGGTTACATGGGCTATCAGCAAAATGCGGGGAAAAGACGCAGGTGGAGTCAGGCGACTTTGGTGATTCCCGTTTTGGACACCGGGGCCAAATTGATGGCTCAACCTGCAAAAGCCTCATCAATCAGCCCAACATCAGACGAAGATGTGAAACTGGGTAGAAACATGCCATCACATTCCTAGAGGGGATTCTAGTATAGCGTACACTGTAGTGAGGGTTGGTGATAGCGCCAGTCTCGATAGTAGAGCACTTGTCACATATGGAAGCTCAAGAGCGTCGATAAAGAGGCAAAGCGGTTGGTGAATGCTCTAGTAAACGTCGTTAGTGCTCTCCTTCCTGTTTCACTCTCGCGAGCCTGTTTCCAAGACTGGCGAGTGCTCTGAGCGCACCGTTGGAACTTCCTTTTTGCTGATGGCCTGTTGCGGCTTGTGGTCGCGTGCCCAGGTTGGCGTGTAATGTGCTTTCAGCCTCCCCTCCCGCAGCCCGAGCACGCCAGAGATCGGTAGTGTGTGAGGCTACTGTAGACATCGAAAGGTGGGAAATGTGCCAGTCTCTTGGTATGCGGGAACACCCAGCTTCTAGAAGGATGGAAGTCTCATTCTGTCATTGCATCGCAGTGCCTGACGCGCCTGATCATGCTTTTGATGAAGGTGTGTTGCGTGGCGCCAGCTCACCATGCGACGCCGTCTCAGGCTGTGAAGCTTGCCCGCTTCCAGACACAAAATCCGATGCTGTGTTCGTCTGGAGCCAGTCAATACATATCACACACCGGCTGGTCCCGAGTGCGCCTGCGATGCGATGCGACTACGACGGGCGACAGGCGACAAATCCAATATTGACATGTGAAGTTCATAGCGCAACCAGGAAACACCGACGGACCAACAGCAAGTTTGGGATGCGCCGACTGGCCTCACCGACCGAATTGCAGCTTTCATGCAAAAGTTCCCTTTCGTCCTTTGAATCCAGAGGGTTTCTTGCCACTTGCGATAGGGTTACTCAAGGTAGAATTGAGTTTTTCTTCCTGATGACGACCATCTCGATGGGCTACATGGCATTTCTCGTTGTTGCCGTTTTGCGAACCATTTGCATCGCGATTGTGGTCCAGCAGGATTCCCCGCCCGCCATCCATGTTTGCCCCACCGACAAGTTCCCCGTCGCCCGTTAAGCCCCCCACCCACAGATACCCAGAATGCCAGATTATCGTTCCGTTCACCCAGTGGATATCAAGCGGTAGAGGAGGGCAGCCAATATGGAAGGCTGAACAGAACGGAGCTACGACTCGCGCAGAGCTCCAAACATATGAAGGAGTATTTGCCGATTCCATTCCCTCGGTAGTGTCGACGGGATGTAGTGCTGATATCGTGTGTCCTACCTGTAGAGGCGGTAGATAGCTTATTTCCTAGCGAGCTGTACGAGCTTACTGTCTCCCAGCACAGTGGTGGCCATCTTATCACGAGGGAGAGCTCACCATGCATTGAAAGAGCCCACCAACATGCGACGGCCTGCCCGAACGGTGATAAGGCCCAAATCCTTCGTTGCTGGCTGCTCACGCTGGTGGAAGCAGGTGAGGTGGGAGAGCTGGCGAGGTGGTGGTAGGTAGTTGGCAGGGGACCGTCGCCAAGAGCCGCTAGACGTCAAGCCAAGGAGCAAGGGTAGTAGCCAAGCTTTGCCTGGTCTGGAAGCTGGCAAGAAATGCCAAGACGGAGCACACTAAATCGGGGGCATGAACTGACGAATGATGGCATCGCTTTGGGGGACCTGGCCGTTTCGACGGCTTCGTTGCTCCCCAGACGGACAAGATAAGAGAGCAACGCTGCCGGAACGCCACCGCGCAGGCAATGACTAGCCGCACCGGGATATCGCCGGCTTGGCCTCAACGCCTGAGAGAAGCCAGTTGCCGTTTTCTTCCAACCTCTCCGCGCTCTCCAAACGCCAATGCCGTTTCGTTGAGTTGATCAGCGTCAGCGTGCTCTAGTGCTGCCGCGGGTGTGACATGCGACACGACAGGGGGAGAAGGGGGCAAGGTGTCCATTGTTGCGTCCCCTCGAGTTCGCTTCCGTCGACAATGGCTTTCTTTGTTCGGCGGTGCCTGATGATGTCGAGAACAACAAACGACGACGGCGAGGGTGTAGATCCAAGGCCTGGTTCCCCTCTGCTCGACGTCACCAGTCACCACTAGAGTCATGAGCTATTCCTCAACGAGGAGCGGGCCATGCGCAGGTGTGGCATGTTGCGCATGGTCACAAGAGATCAAGCATCAGTGGCGCTCCGAGGTCCTATCGCAAAACGGCAGTGGCGGGGAAGATCTGTCGCTTGGCCTTGGCGCCATCGCAGCAACGTCGTCCCAGGTCGCCCAGGTTGCTCGCTTGACAAATGGAATCTCGCCATGTTAGCCATTAGTTCCCTCTGCCATTGGCTGTGGCTTCCATGAACGACATGTTCCCAGTTCCATGCTTTCTCGACTTGCCAGTTCCCGTTCTGGGGAAAGCTAGCAGTAGAGGTTAAACTCCTGTTCGCAGTGATCGTCCCATCTCCGTTATGGTTAATGGTACCAAGGATCATGTATGTCGTGTCGCCTGCCGGCCTCCGTTAACATGTTCCCCCCCCATCCCTGTGCCTATCCGTCTTCGTCCTCGGTCTGGCCTGATGAATGGCACCTCGCTGCAGTCGAGTCTAGTGTGACCTCGTTCGTAGCGGGTTGGTACCGCGGACGCGCAGTATATCGGGGTTATTGGGTCTGGTGCTTGGCTCCTTCTACTTTCAGATGGTAATAAAACCCGCTCCCAGGGTTGCTATCAAGGCCCCGCAAACTCCGATCAACACTCAATTGGCTGTATTCTGCTTCTTGGCTCGTTCTGTGCAGCTTCTAGCCACTTTCCGTGCTTCCTGGAACCCAATCGTCAAGATAGATTCCGTCTGCCTGGGTTGCTCCTCGAGCTCCCCCCCCCCAGTCAGTCCACCCTGCGACCACACCCCGACCCTGGGGTAACGCGACAGCCGCGAAACTCCTCCTCTCTCTTTCTTACTCGGCCTCTGCCTTTATTAAACCCCCTCTGTCCCCCCCTCACATGCCGTCTTTTTTCCTTTTCTCCTCATCGACACTGATCACCATCACAACTCACCAACATGTCGTCCTCAGAAGAGAAGGGACCCCTCCCTGTCACTCCTGAGAAGGAGGTTCCTCCCCCACAGTTCACCCACGGGGGTGATGCCATCAACCAGCATCGCGACCAAGAGGACTTCTGGACTCGCAATGGCCTCAACCTCAAGTCCTTCCAGAGACGTGGCGATGGCGCCTCCATCGACTCTCTCGACCGCACCATGAAGACCCGCCATCTGCACATGATTGCCATCGGTGGTTCTATCGGTGCTGGTTTCTTCGTTGGTTCCGGAAAGGCCCTCGCTACCGGTGGTCCCGCAACCCTCCTCATCGATTTCTCCATCATTGGTATTATGATGTTCAACACGGTCTACGCTCTCGGCGAACTTGCTGTCATGTTCCCTGTCTCTGGTGGTTTCTACACGTACTCTACTCGCTTCATCGATCCTTCCTGGGGTTTCGCCATGGGCTGGAACTACGTCATGCAATGGTCTATCGTCTTGCCTCTTGAACTCACGGTCTGCGGTATCACAATTCAATATTGGACGAAAGACGTCAATGTCGGTAAGTTTTGACACTGCAACCATGCACAAAGCACCCAAAACAATCAAACAACGGGATACTGACAATGGCTTCTTTTCTGCAGCTGTCTGGATCACCGTCTTCATGTTTGCCATCATCTTCGTCAACGTTTTCGGCACTCTCGGGTACGCTGAGGAGGAGTTCTGGTCTTCAGTACTCAAGCTCGGAGCGACTGTCGTCTTCATGATCATTGCCGTCGTCCTCGTCTGTGGTGGTGGTCCTGAGGGCAGCGCTTACGACGAATACTCTGGTGGCAAGCTTTGGCAAGATCCTGGCGCTTTCGCCAACGGCTTCCGTGGCTTCTGCTCCGTCTTCGTCACTGCTGCTTTCTCCTTCTCCGGAACTGAGCTGGTCGGTCTTGCCGCTGCTGAGGCCCGCAACCCCGTCAAGTCTCTTCCAGGTGCCATCAAGCAGGTGTTCTGGCGTATCACCCTCTTCTACATCCTGGGTCTCACCTTCATCGGTCTCCTCGTCCGCCACGATGACGACCGTCTCCTCGGTGGTGACAACCCGTACATCAACGTCGATGCTTCTCCCTTCGTCCTGGTCGGTCTCGATGCCAACCTTTACGGCTATGATTCGTTCATGAACGTCATTATTTTGGTCTCCGTCCTTTCCATCGGTGTTTCCTCCGTCTATGGTGGTTCCCGTACCCTCACTGCCCTTTCCCAGCAGGGTTATGCCCCCAAGATCTTCTCCTACATCGACCGCTCCGGCCGCCCTCTCATCTCCGTGCTCTTCGTTTGCGCTTTCGGCCCCCTCGCCTATGTCAACCTGAGCACTTCCGGTGTCGTTGTCTTCGACTGGCTCCTCGCCTTGTCTGGTCTTGCCGCCCTCTTCACCTGGGGTTCCATCTGCTTGGCCCATATCCGCTTCCGCAAGGCTTGGGCTCGCCAGGGTCACACTCTGGATGAGATTCCCTTCAAGGCCGCTGGTGGTGTCTATGGTTCTTACCTCGGCCTCCTCCTTGTCATCCTCGTCTTGATCGCTCAGCTTTTCGTCGCCATCTGCCCCGTCGGCGGCGGCTTCAACGATGTCGAGGGCTTCTTCAAGTCTTATCTCGCCCTTCCCGTCGTCATCGTCTTCTGGATCGGTGGTTTCATCTGGAAGCGAACAGGTTGGCTCCGCACCGACCAGATCGATGTTGACACTGGCCGCCGCGAGCTCCCCTGGGACGAGATCAACGAGTACCGCGAGAGGCTTGCTCAGATGCCCGCCTGGAAGCGCGTCTTGCATACTGTCTTCGTCTAAAAAAAAAAGCCCAGCACATTCCGTCTATTCTTCCGTTTTGTACATACTTTACCGGTATCAAACGGGTTTAGTTAGATGGGAGTTTTGAGTCTTTTTTTTTGCGATTTAGGAGTTCGTTTGCAAATCTATCTAGCGAGCGTCCATGATGGCATTGGATGTTTTTTTTTTGAATGTTGGACTCGCATATGTAATGTCTTTGATGGGGCGGATGGGTGAGGGGTATGAATCTGAAGGGAATGAAATGGAATTTGATCGGGAGGTTTTCTTACAAGCGCCTTTCAGTGTTTCTGGAAAAGAGAGCTGGTTGGGGGTTTGGGGGGGAGCTTTTGGGGGATCAAATTTGGGATTTTCATGGGTTTTTTTTTTTGTTTTTGCAAAGTTTGTTGTCTCTTTTTCTTGATACCACGGGGCCGATGAAAAGGTGCCATCAATACAGACTACTATTACCATAATGTTATGATTGTGCTTTCGATGATTTGTGAATGCTGAATGTGCTGTTGACTAACTAGTAACTATCCCCGTAGGGAAACAAGCTTCAAAGTCAAGGGTCCGTCTTGGATAGGTACGTTGCCCAGCATGTCCTCGTAGGGTAAGGAGCTTGAGATGAGGTTGTCTGTGGGTCTCGGGAGTACCCTTTCCACGGACTTTTTCTTGTCTTTTGTTTTTCGATCCGCCTATCTTGCAATTATGTCATGGAGCACGTTTGTTGCCACCACCGAGCTTTGTTCATTGTTTCATGGCGGCTTCTATTTAGTGCGTTAGATCTCTCCCGTGTGGGGCGTAATGCCTTCCGCACTGATAACATATCCGAAAGTTCAAAGCTTCTCGGAGTTTAGGAAACACGCAAAACGGGAATGAAAGTTCCACACCCGCTGATGTGGTTTTCTGGCGTCGTCATCCTCTTCGGTGGAAGGGTCTGTATTTGGTGGTGGCACCGCGTTCTTTGGGTTCGACTTCATCGTTCCATCATGCTCGGGATCACACCAACCCGTGCCGCCGATGCACACACACATCTGCTGTTCACAGCCAGCCCATCTTCCCCGACGCCTCTACCCGTTTCGTTCGGCAAGTTTCGGATATGAAGTAGAGGTTTTTTTTCTATATCGAGAAGATGTTGTGTTAGGCGAGGGCCGGCATACATACAATACACAAAGTGCTTTTGGAAAGGTTTCCTGCGGTAGAGAAAACGGTGCTGTTATTGTATGCGAGTACCCGCCAAGTTGGCTCAACGGGCGGGCGTGGCTTTGCACCGCCTCGATTCATCAATAAAGCTTGTGTTGACTTCACATGGAATTTCCCGGTGTTTGCGGCGTACAGGCATCCATGCTTGCTCAGCCACAATGGCACCAAGATGAGAACGGTTGCCGAGCGTTGGAGGGAGTACAACAACGTTTGGGAGCTGTTTGCGGCGTTTAGGGTTAATGTTTTTGTGTTACTATGGTGCTGGGGTTGTGCGTTCGAGGAGGGTTTTGCACTACCACTAGTGAGAAGCTTGTGTTGACTACACTGACTACCGAGAGTCAAGCTTGGTTGAAATGGATCATGAATTACATTTCTGTTACTAGGCAGACTCTAAAAAGTCGCAAAATGGCATTACAAACATGGCTTAGGTAACTCAAAGCTAACCCCGTGTTTTAGTCTCAAACTATATCTCAACGTTTCCCTCTCTCTGCTGACCCCGGCAGTTCCGAAATCGAATTACCCCCCACTTCATACTGATATTCTGGCGGCGTACTGCTGTTGTATGATTCAGATTGGTCCGGGAAATACTCGCTCTGAGTGTACGTAGTGTACCTCGCGTTCTGTCCATCCCGTATTGGCCAGCTCGGTCTTTGCTCCTCATGAGCGGCGGGTCTGATTGGTGATGGCATAGCGATAGGGTATCCAGGTGGTCCATGCCACTGACCTTCTTGCGGATGTTGATAATGGTGGTGCTGTGGATGGGTTTGGGGCAGAGGATCTGATGACCCAACCCCATACATAGATCTCGCCGACGATGGACCTAGGGCTTGGTTGACCATTGACAGGTGATGGTGATACGCCGCAGTGATGGGAGTTCTCGGGGTGCGGATTGGCTCTTCATTTGTGTAGCTGTTTTCAGGGACCCATGCTGATGAAGGCCTCCTCTCCATTGCTGTCCGGCTTGGGCCATCATGTGGTGACCTCGAGGGAGTATTTGCTGTCAATGGAGACCGAGCGGATATCGGTGGAAGGTAGTCTTCAACTGAAGTCTTGGGCTCTGAGCTGACCGGATCGTCGTTCGCTGCCGCTGTTGTAATCAGTAGAGGCGGAGCTAATGGCGCTGAAACACTTGGCCTCGCCGACGAAGTTGGGCTGGAACGGGATATGCTATAACTTCGTAGCTTTTCGGTGGTGAGACTAGTGTTGAGATTTTGGAGTGATTCAACCTGGCGCCGTAATCTTCTATTCTGTGTGCAAGAAAATCCAAGTGCAACGATGCTGGCAAGAAGAAGTGAAGCAAGCAGACCGGCTGCAATGACGGGAACGAGGCGCATCCAAGGGGGCATATTGGCAGGTAAACCGGGCATTGGGTTGTCTACTGTATTCTCGGGGTTCGCTCCTCCGTTACTAGAGATACTGGCACTGTCGCCATTATTATCGAACTGCCTCGTTACGGTTCCTAATCCTCGAGAAAGGGTAAAGTTTCGTGCACAACATTGCGCCTGATTACATGCCATTCCGAGGTTGTCGTAACAGCAACACCAGGTGCCGCTTCCGCAGTGAAGCATCGTATAGGATGGTTGTATCGGCATAGAGATGTACTGGCTCGACCTCCCACAGTAAGATGGACAAGCCGGGTCCATTCCCGTTGGGTCAGTGCATCCTTGAGACCAAAACGTGTGATTGTCCCCTCTCTGAGTTGCGAA
Source organism: Podospora pseudopauciseta (assembly GCF_035222475.1). Classification (NCBI taxonomy): domain Eukaryota; kingdom Fungi; phylum Ascomycota; class Sordariomycetes; order Sordariales; family Podosporaceae; genus Podospora; species Podospora pseudopauciseta. The sequence goes on along the minus strand of NC_085893.1, from coordinate 2,004,562 downwards.
ACAGAGGCCACTGGAGAGACAGGCTTCTTGCCTGCTCTCATCACAACATGATGAGTGAGAAGAACCTGTTCCTGTAGCGTCACGACTGCACTGTGTCCCCGACGTCTTTTGTCCGTTTATACCATAGCACTGTGCTGCTTCAGCCAATGGGCCGAGGGAAAAGAGGGCGAAAAATAGGGAGCTGCTGAGCGAACCGGAGGCGAAGAGGTGCCACATCTTTCCTATATTGAAGAAAATGTAGGCTCATGACTCTTGGAAAATGGGTGTATGGGGCCAGCCGCATTGCAAAAGAAAAAAGAAGGAACTTGAGTATCGGTTTTGGAGAGGATCAGGGTAATATGGTGTCGGCATTGTCCTCGATCGTCATCATCTCGGATGTTTCCACCGCCTCGAGAGCAAACGCAGATGGTGCCTGGTGTTCTGGTGAGGTGCTCGCTTCGGCTTCATGTGGTGCACCAGAAAGGATTTAGCCTGTCGATCTTGAAATTATCTGCAGCCTTGTCAGTGCTCAACGTGTCACTTTGGCGGGAGATCAAACGCGCCTGGACTTTTGGGCAAATCTTGTCATAGCCATACCAAGAACTGGGACAAAGCGGTGATTAGCAGCACAATGGATAGATAATAGATGTTTTAATCAATCTGATTCTATTGCATCGGGACCATAGTTGTTGGCTGTGGAATGATATCAAATCTTGACGCTCGGTTGCTTGATACATTGATCTCTGCCCAGGCCACAACATCACGCATCATAGAGCAGACAGGGGCTCCAACCAACCCAGGCCAAAAGAATGACCATTAATTGATATCGATGCCCTGGGATTGGCTGTCAACCTTTTGTCCCACCACCCCACGGGAGCAAATTGACACATGGAAGGTGCAACTGCTGAGTTCACTGACCCCGCACAACAACGAACTCTTCCAGCTCAGTTTGACGGAGTGATGGCTTCTTTCCTGAACGATTCCTTACGCTTCATCGCTTCTGTATTCTCTCTTCATGTCGACGACCCTCCAACACCTCCCACCCTCGTCACGATCCGAGGCATCCGCTTTCCATCTGATCCTTCAATAGAGCCTCACCTCTTGACCATCACGACAACTACCCACGGTGTTGAAACCGGCCCCGATGCTTGTTGGGGACATATCCCAGACCTCCGCCCATACTGGAAGACAGAACAAGGGTGGCAATGGCGAGACAATGAGACATTCCGTCTAGAAAACCAGCCTTTGGCAAGCTGCAACGGACTCTACATCTTGTTCTACTCCTTCGATCTCGACAATCTGCCCAAGAATGAGAGGTTTCCCGAGGCCATTTTCGGAAGGACTCGGTGCTTTGCTGGAGATGCGTTTGTGTTCAAGATCCAAGGAAATGAGATCGGGGAAGATCTCGGAGAAGATGGTTGGGCGGCCTGGCAGAATGTGTCAAAGGATATTTTAAACTTGGATATCATGAAGCTCTCTCAATCCCCATAGCCGTCTACCACCCCAACACCCGAAGCTTTGCAAAGAGCTTTGCACACGGGTCCAATTTCTATACCATGCATGATAAACGTTTCGACAATTCTGGGCGCATTGCTAACCCAGTTCTTGCGATTCGGAAACGCCCAAATTTGGTCCAACGGGACACCACGGGCTGCCAGCAATTCCATAATCTTGACCTCTCGAACATAGATATGCCACCAACCAATCAGCTTGGTTTCAGAGTCGTCAAACTCGGGCAGAGCTGAATCAGAGGCGCCGTCGATCACAACAAGGGCATTGCAAACATCAATTGCATCTGCTCGCTCCAAATCTCCATGTTCCCACTTTGCATCGAGGTCCACACCATATTTGATCAGGCGTATCATCTTCAAGTGACGCTTCCAAGCTGCCATCCAGATAGCTCTTGTCAGCCCCGGCGATTCAAGGCTGTCCATATCCGACTTTCGAACAGCTGTCGGATACCCAACCAGCAACTTCACAACCTTCCATTGCTGATACTGGGCTGCCAGGCATACAGCTAGTGACACTGACGGTCGAGACGCTTTTTGGCCAAGGTTAGGTTCGGGCCCTAGCAAAACGAGAGTGTCTAATGCCTCTCGAAAAACGAATCTCGCAAGCTTCATTAGGATTCGCTGATCGTTCCATCGCACAAAGCCCGTGCTATACTGGCCATACTCGCCACGAGTATTCCAACCGTTTAGCAAGTCGGCAGGATCAAGGCTGACGGGAACATGTATCCAGACATCGGTTGATAAGATCCCTCCTCCGCTCATCATTCTGTGAAGCGCTTCTTCGACCATCTCATCCGTCTTCTCAGGTAGCTCACGCAATGACCACAACGGAAACTCGTATGTTTTCTTATCAACAACCTTCCCGAATACAAGAAAGGAGGCTGTTTTTTGGACAATCTGCCGGGTATCCGTTTCATAGTCTGGCGTGATCTCGGCTTCTGCGTCCGGCGCCATACCAAGTAGCGCAAAGACCTTGTCTCGAATGTCAGTCGCCTGACTGTCCCTGAATTTCCGTAAGAGAATTCCCAGAGTCCGAGTGTGACTCCACCATGATTCAGATCTTCGGAAGCCCGGCATCACATCAAGGATTGCCTGCACATGATCATCGACCGCGGAACCGAGAAACTCTGGTGCAATAGCAAACGTCCTCGATGGTATGCTCTTTCGGCCACACATAATTCTGGCCTTCTTTGAGCAGGCAACCTCCTGAATGATCCAGACGCGTCTAAACCAAGGACTCGCAAGCAGGCCCTCCAAAGCTCCCCGGTACTCTGCCAATGTTGTGTCTGGAAGCCGCTCCAAAAAGTTCCATTTCCGCCAATTCAATTCTGACCTCCAATTTTCTCGACGAAGTTTCCAGCTCCACAGTTGGTCAGTTTCCGAAACCTGTTCATTGACATCTTCCAGGAACTTCATGGCCAACTGTGCTTCAGCAGTTCTTCCGGGACCCAGCCACACAAGGACCTCCTCGGCATTCTGATAGATTTTCCTCATTTGACCAACCTGGTGGCCCCGTTCCTTGTCATTGTTTTGATCGATGCATATCGCATCAATCCACAATAACCTATCAGTATGTGGGTGTCTGAGGTTTACGAGGGCGGTATACAGGTTCTCCGTCACCTGCAAGGTTGAATTGCGGCCAACAATGATGAATTCCTCTCGATCTATGGTTCCCCATGTGTACGAGAGTGCTTCGTATGGGACGCCTTTGGAGGCATGGACGTAGGTCTCGAGAAGCTCGCAGTGGATCTGCTCATTGGACAATCCTTTGCATAGTCGGACGAGACGGATCGAGTCGGCATCGAGGTCGAGCGGTTGGTACTGGTATGGTGGTAATGAAGCCATAGCTGTTGAGGTCAAAGGTGAAGGTTTGCGGTGTGAGGCGCAGCGAGCCAATGCGGGGCGAGGGAAGAAATCTAGGCTGTTGTCGACGTTGCTCATTGGTCACCCTTTCTCGGTGGTTCGGATTGGACTGACAACACTTGTCGATAGAACTTGGGCCAGCCCCAAGCTCCGCACTGATAGTTTCATCTCGTCAGGCCAAGCCACGATGACAGTCCCTGACATCCCACAATGGAGCCAACTCACGATGCCAACCAACAATCTCATATTCATGAGGAGGCGATGATCCACCCTTATACCCACATCCCACTCCCAAACGCATCCACTCACATCCGACTGATCAAGCTATACCCAGCCGTTGCATTCGGCCAGGGTACTTCTTGCGTCCACCAACTCCCAAATCAAATGCAACATGTCAGTGGCATCGATAGATGCACTGTCGCCATTTGCAGTCTTGTCCTATGCCTGGGGCACCAGCGACGCGACCGAGCCCCTTTACATTGACTAGCACGATGAGGACGATTCGGGGCTTGGTACCTGATTCGCCCTTGTCAGCGATCTACATCACCCCGTCACTTATGAGCGGGTTGGTGCAAATAACCAAGTCGGAGTCATCACCAGAGCCATTGCTCCTCTGGGTCAACCAGATCTACATCAACAGCAGGACACGGTGGAGAAGAATGAGCCAGTGCCGATGATGGGGAAGATATATACCAAGGCTGACAAAGTCCTGTACATGCTCAGACCTACGGCTGTTAGCAATTACACGGGTGATGATGGTGAGCCAAAGCAGACATACGAATACCTAGGAGAGGTTTATTGTCACGGGATGACGCATGGCGAGACTTTGGAAATTGAGACAGTGGAGGACTTCTTTCTGGTTGAATATTGTGCACCATTTATTCTCGCTTTCACTAACCATCTCACCCTGCTCACTCTTGGATCTAATGCCTCAGAGGCCAATCATAAACATCTACTCCATCGGCAAACAAGTATCGTACATTTCAATTGCCCTCTAGTCTGGTGGATGTTCTCTATCGAAGCACATCGTTGAGTGTCGAACAGGGGTCGTCTCGTTGTCGTGTGAACAAGTGGGGCGATCTCAGGGGTTGAATAGGGGGCAAGAACTAGTAGACGATACGTCCTCGCTGATCAGCAGTTTGGCTTGTACATTAGACTAAAGCATAATGTTTTGTTCTCCTCTGATTTCAGAGTCATATTTACGCATTGTATCCTTGACTTGCCCTGTGTTCCATCACTTGGTGTGAATCTGCCTCGCCTTCGCGAATTTCGAAGATTGCAGTGATCAATGCACAACCATTTTCATCATATGATCGGGGAATCACTTACCCAGATTAATATGAGGCTAGATTGCAAGGTCCTTCGATCCGCCACATTGAATCTCAATGGTGTCTTAATGTGGAAATCTTTCCTTACACCGGCAGAGCAGAGAATCTGCACCCCATTTTGATTGCTACAAGAGAGGTTTTGATCATTACGCAGACCTAGACTTTCATCGCTTTAGCTCACCCAATAATGGTCACAAGTTTAGCGAGCGGCGCGTGCTGTTTATTCTCGGTGACAGATGCTCGATCCCAAGTGAACACGAACAATAAGGCCCGCTCTTATGCACACTGCATGTAACTCTGTTTCCTTTCCAAATTCAAGATGGCTTAGGGCTGAAGTTGGATGCTACGCTTACCTGTGAGTAATCACTAATCCGACGGTAGCGGCGATGACAAAATTGGGATCTTTTACTGTTCTGGAATATCGTAAGCAGTGCCTCACTGAATGGCACTGACCAGATGCCTTCCTCCGATGAAACATCAAACATGTGAAAGCCGAAGTAAAACAGCGGGCAACGGGATAGGCACTTGTGCCCGAACAGAATGGCGGAAAAAAAAAATCTTGTGGAGAGATTGGCTGAGAAGCAAAGTACGATCTACGGTACTATACCACCTTGTTGAGGAGAAAATGTGGAAACATGAGCCATGTAGGAGCCAATGCTGGTAACGGCAAGTCCAATGACAAGGCAAACCGACAAACTCGAACGGGAATATCGTAGTGATGACCGCTTTGATAATCCCTGTGAGCGCAAGGAGTTAAATCCAGTGGTGTCCCAGATCTCAGAGAGAAAAGTAGCTAGGAAAAAACCGCCCATTCAACTAAACCTTTAACCGTCGAATTGGTCACTCTCTCACCACCGCCTTCATCAACCTGTCAAGATGAAGCCATCCACCCTCCTCACCTTCCTTGCCCACCTCGTGGCGACCGAAGCCTGTCTCACTGAGCAGGAGCGGCACGGCGGCCACATCATCGACCTCAAAGCCCACCTTGCCAGAGGCACCATCAATCGCCGTCAAGCCAACCTCGGCACCGTTCCCGTCGCTGTTGGTGACCGCTTCCAGAACGGCACCACCGTCCCCATCGGTATCGGTTACAACGCCAATGCCACCTTCGACACCATCCTCAACTGCGAAGAGATCAAGTCTGCCGTGTTTGGCCTTGCCAAACAGTATGGCAAGGACAAATTCCAGTACTTTGAGATGCCGTACAAGACGTACGAGAACAGGGCCATGTATGGTGCCAGGGTTGGTGGGAGTGGCAAGAAGGGAGACAAGGGGTACAAGGTTCTTCTCGAGAGCGGTATTCACTCGCGTGAGAGAGGTGGGCCAGATCATTTGATTTATTTCATTTCTGACCTCCTCCGTGCTGCAAAGGACAAGAAGGGATTGGTGTATGGTGGCATGTCGTATTCCACGGCCCAGGTCCAGTCGGCTTTGTCACTGGGCATCGTCATCATCCCTGTTGTCAACCCAGATGGACTGGCTTTCGATCAAGCGACCGACTCTTGCTGGCGCAAGAATCGTAACCTAGATAGGGCGATTGATGGAGAGCCTGTGTCGGTTGGTGTGGACTTGAACCGCAACTTTGCGCCGGTTTGGAACTTCACCAAGGCTTTCGCGCCTGGAGTTGACCCCTCCTCTGACGACCCGAACAGCGAGATTTATCACGGTACTGGACCGCTGTCGGAGCCGGAGACGAAGAATGTTGACTGGACACTCGACCAGTTTCCTGACCTTGGGTGGTTCCTGGACCTACACTCGCCGGCAACGTTGGTGCTGTACGGATGTTGTCACGATTCGAACCAGGCTGTGGATAGGGCCCAGAACTGGCAGAACAAGACCTTTGACGGGAAGAGAGGTGTGGTGCCAGATAGGTCAGGTTTCGAGTACAAGGAATTCTTGGAGCAGAAGGACTGGGATGCTCTGACGCTAGCAGCCGCGAGGGTTGCGGGTGGAATGACAGACTCGACGGGACGCTTTTACCGGTCACTTCAAGCTCCTCATTTGTATCCCAGCAGTGGCTGCTCCGCGGACCAGGGCCTTGTCAGGGCAGCTTTGGATCCGAAGAAGAAGAAAATGTATGGGATTGGGGTGGAGTTTGGGGAGTGGAATTACCAGGCTGAGTGCTTGTTCTACCCGACTCAAGAGCAGCACAGGCTGAACATGATTGAGAGCAGTGTAGCTTTCATGGAGTTGCTTCTTGCTGCTGTCAGGTTGGGATGATTGCTTGTTAAGGCGCGCATAAGAATGTTCATTTTTAACGAGACTGTAAAGAGTAGTTCAGAGTTTATGTTTTGCAAGACGTCCCAAGAGTGTTTGGTAGATACATAATATAAAGAGGGCACATGTACATCAGGTGGACGAACTGTTGAGCAGAGACTCGTCGCCTGTCGTGATTATATCCATAGTTGACCTACTTTTCGAGTGACATACTACGTCTGCTTGTACTAGAACCTCGCGAAATTTTATGAAAACACTATTAACGATTCGATGGGCTAGTTTAAGAGACGGGCGAGGGCTTTTGTGGCGCCACACATCAGATGGAAAACCGGAAAACGCAGCCTCCACAAATTCCCTGGGACTTGCCTAGCGGGTGCCTACCGTCGGGTGAGTTAACTCAGCGTTCTGATTGGTCCAGCGATTCGAGGACGAAACACATCAAGCTATCAAGAGTTTCTTCCACGATGTACCCTCCCTGCTACTTGCGGAACTGGATAATTCGATTCTTATTTAAAATGCAAGATCTCGAAACATCCAGAACCCGGCCACACCGTCAAATCGAAGTCCTTCCAATCTCCCGAGAATACAGCTTCGGCATACGAAATCAGAGTCCCAGCATCGAAGCCCACTCCGCACGATGAGAAAACATCGCTCTCAGGACATGTTGATTTTGACAAGAGCATTGGCCCTTTGCGTCTGCGTCTTGTTTGCGGTTGCGTTGATGCTCCAGTACGGGGCCAGCTACCTGACACACTTGAGCATCAAGAGCGTCGGCCCTTTCGCACCAAAGTCCTGGCAGCAGGTGGTAGCTGAGAAACTCCAACGAGATAATGAAAAGATACCCGTTGATTTGCGGCTTAATAACAATGTCATGGCTCGATGAAGATTTTCTAAGCCTCTTACCGGCGACTTTGTCGAGTGTCTGCTTGACACCCATTCCCTGGCTATCATGTCGTTGGATGTACCCGATCCTGCTACTTGCAGGGGAAATGGCACTTTGACTGCTGTGGAAGTTGCACTGCTTTCTGTAAACGTGCTGCCTTTGCAGACCAACTGGTTAGATATATCCATGACCCCATGGCTCAAGTCTCTGTCGTCGTATGCTGATGTCGTTGAAAGAGTAAACTCCTGCTCGAGATTGGCTTTGACATTGCCTTGGCCAGAGCCCAAGAGTTAGATTCCCACTACGCCACCCACAAGAAGCTTGTCAGTCTACTGCACGGTATCCCTCTGACCATGAAAGACCAGTTCTTTATAAAGGGCCTCGAAATCTCGATGGCATACGTGTCATGGATTGGCACCTTTGAGGGGAAGAAAGGAACTGGGAAAGACAAGTACGTAGAGAGTGAATTGGTCAGCGAGCTTTACAGTCTCGGAGCTGTTCCATAGGCAAGGTATTCCCATTCCACTCTACCACATGGTAGTCTTGCAAGGCTTGACGGTGTCTTCAACTGCTCACAGACAACCTTGGTACAAAGCATATGGGCGAGTTGAGTTCATCGCCTTTCCGTTCTTTAGATGCTTTTATTATCCCCTCTGTCTTGGATCACAACAGCTTATACAAAGTTCGTCTCCCGAAACCAACAATAATATCTTAGGTTATACGTTGAATCCTCATTACCAGCATTTGTCATCGGGGGGTTCATCCGGAGGTAGTTAATCCCTTATTTATATCTGCTGTGAGTGTATATTTTGTTTTTGAACCGATCACGGTGTAGGGGAGGGTGCTACGTAATTTATCGGCAGCAGTGCCTTTGGCATCGCTACTGATAATTGGAGGCTCGGTATCTTTGCCGGCGTCTTATCAGGGTGTCTACAACATAAAGCCCTCCGCGGGGCGTCTATCATTCATAGACGTAGCCAATACCGAAAGTATATATAGATGTGACATAGCGCTCAAGGGTCTGGATATTATTCTAATGCTGACCATATATCAGGGGCCGGGGCCGAGAGGTTATGCCCACAGTGGCAGGAATCATGGCACACTCCATGGCGAGCGGGCAATGAGTACGAAAACGACGACGAATCGGACCGTAAACCAACTTTTGGGTTCATGCCAAATGACGGCATCGTAGTTCCGCATCCACCAGTTGCCCGGGCCCTGGAGATCGTGAAACAGACTTTGACGAATGCAGATTTTGAGGTATGCTGAAATCTGCTCTAGAGTTACTTTTAAGTACTGACATTTGCGTGCGCATCGGAGCTCCTGGACTGGGTGCTTCCTTCGAACAATTACACTTCTGAGGATACATGCGAGTAACCTGCTTCACTATGTCGAAAGGAGTTGACCAAACACTTTCCTAGGGTCCGATTGCACGGAGTGACAGCTGTCCTGACGTTTGGGAAGCAATTCAATAGTCCGGGGAGCCTATCTTCCCCGAAATCGTGAACGTGTCCCCGTCAGCAAGCGCAGACCTCCGATTCCACTCCCAGAGTATGAGCAGGTGTGGTGCTCAAAATGAAGGATTACCGCTAAAAGTACAACGATTACTGGCAGTCTTCCGCAGGCAAAACAAGTTCTGGTAATGACCCGCGTGAGACACCTGGCACTTCCAGAACATGCTAACCTCATCAGGTCGGCGTGTTGACGTTGTCATTGCTCCGGCCGGTCCACATAGTGCCATTCCACCTGGAAGGTTCATTCATTCGGCGTACACAAGCGCTCTCAACGTGCTCAACTTTTGCATCGCCGTGATGCCGATTACAGTTGCGGATAAGAACCTGGACACCCTGGACCCAAACTTCCAACCCCTTGCCGACAAGGATCGGCGAAACATACCTTCATGTAAATATAACAATCATCAAACGAATGGACAGTACGCTGACAGTCAGACGGACGATCCCGAACTCTTCGATGGCACACCGGCTGCCATTCAGCTGTTTGGACGCCGACTGGGTGAGGAAAGAGTGCTATCTGTGGCGCAGATTGTAGTTGACGCCGTTGAGGCGTGGAAGAGAAAACACCATCGGGAATAATTGAGGAAGTATACAAATCATTCTTCAGCTTCTTCATCTTGTTTCCGTACCCTACCTAGTTGTTGGGCCTACAGAACCGACTCGCAACGAGATTTGGGATATGGGCATTGACAACTCCATGTGAGATGTCCCACATCTTGTTATAAGCCGATTCTGTAGGTCCGACAAGTAATAAACAGGATTTGGAGGCACCCCACTTAGCAAATTGATTCCACTCTAGATTGATAGAAGCGTCAGTTGGCAGCTCCTGTTCATTGTGCCAACCACTGGCAAAATGGTAGCTATCTCTACCTAGGTATACAACTAAAAGGCACCATGTCCGCTTCTAGTCACATGGTGGCTCTTCTTCCCTCTTAACCCACCCTCTCTCAACGACGTCTTCTCGATCAATTGCAGCACCTAATTCACGAAACAGAAATGGGATCATGGATCTATCTTCAGGCTCTTCATTGTACAATTTACCAGAACGAGGATGTCAAGCATATCTTGAGAAAACTGCGACCGACACTTGATGAGTATGCTTCGGCCGCGCCCCGTTTACCCAGGACAGTTGCACTTGCACCAACCTCGACGTTGGTGAAAGGAACAAGAAGCCACCAATTACCAAGACCTCCTCTGCGAACCAAGCGCTTTGAGATTGCAAACATCACATCCAATGCAGTCTACTGAGTTTGCCCTCCGGTTAAACTATTTAGTCCTTCTTTCTGTGGATACAGTCCGGAGTTCGACATCCGGGATCGGTGTGGGGCATCCGGGGCGCGGTGTATTGATGCCCGAACCCCTCCGGCGGTGCCCACATGACGAACAGGTGCATGCGCTCCAATGGTCAGCCATGCCATGCGAGTACATCAACGTTGTCATGACCGTTCAACTGTTGTCTCGATTCCATCCCCCTTCACACATTGCTCTTTGGGCACTGAAGGGAAGATGGCGCCCAAGACACCAATGAGATGCCTCCGTGTGGAGGGGACTGACATCGTTGATGCTGATGGAAAGCAGGTAATTCTCAAAGGTGTCAGTGTCAATTATTCTAGAGTATGCTGGGAAATACCACTGACTATTAACAGTGTGCCACTGGCGGTCACACCAACATGGAGAACTTCATCACTGGCTACCCTGGTCATGAGAATGAGATGAGGAAGGCAATGCTTGAAGTTCTCGGTCAGGAGAAATATGACTTCTTCTTCGACAAGGTCTGCTCTGTTGCCCCTTCTTCCAGTACTGATCATGGTCTAACACCCGTGAAGTTCCTCGAATACTTCTTCACTCCCTCCGACGCCCGCTTTCTTGCCTCCCTTGGCCTAAACTGCATCCGCATCCCCATCAACTACCACCACTTCCTTGATGACCACAACCCGGGCATCATCAAGCAGGAAGGCTTCAAGCTCATTGATCGCATTGTCGACGCCTGTGCAGCGGAGGGCTTATATACCATCATCGACATGCACACCTTCCCTGGAGGCCAAAATCAAGGCTGGCACTCTGATGCGGGTATTCACAAAGCTCTGTTTTGGGACTTCAAAGTCTTCCAGGACAGCATGACGGATCTTTGGGTCGAGATTGCGAAGCATTACAAAAATAACACCTGGGTTAGTGAAGCCCTTTTGCCAGTTGGCTTCCCTGCTGACGTTCAATTGAACAGGTCGCTGGCTACAACCCCATGAACGAACCCGCCGACCCTGACCACACTGCACTTCAAGCCTGGTACAAGCGAGTCGAAAAGGCTATTCGCGAGGTTGACCCAGATCACATTCTGTTTCTGGACGGCAACACCTACGCCATGGATTTCACCGGGTTCAAGGAAGTCCTCCCCAACTGCGTGTACGCCATACACGACTACGCCAGCTTTGGCTTCCCAGCAGGCGAGCCCTATGTTGGAAGCCCCGAGCAGAAGGAGTCCCTGCAGAAGACATACGAGAGGAAGGTGCAGTTCATGAAAGAGAAAGATGTCCCGGTGGGTCTGGCTTCCATGGCATAGGTGTTCGACTTTGACTTGGTGCTGACGATGACAGATTTGGAACGGCGAGTTTGGTCCCGTCTATGCGAGCCCGGGAGACGAGAACTATGAGAAAGTCAATCAGCAACGTTACGACCTGCTAGGCCAGCAGCTGAAAATCTACAAGAAAGATGAGATCAGCTGGAGCATTTGGCTGTACAAAGACATTGGGTTTCAAGGCATGGTCCACGCTTCGCCAGACTCGGCTTACATCAAGCTGCTGAAGCCTTTTCTGGAGAAGAAGAAGCGTTTGGGTGTTGATAAATGGTAAGCCTCACATAATACTCCGAAACTTCTCTTCTAACACTTCCTGAATAGGGGCCGCGACGACTCTGCCGTAAAGCACATCTACGAGCCCGTCATCGCTCACTTCAAGGAGGCAATTCTTCCCGAGAATATCAACAAGAGATACCCACAAGTGTGGAAGATAGAAGGGCATATTCACCGAGTGTTGAGGGAGACTCTCATGAGTGAGATTTTGTGCTGGGAGTATGCGAGTTACTTTGAGGGCAAGACGTTGGAGGAGCTAGATGAGCTGGCGGGGAGTTTCAAGTTGGAGAACTGTGTGAAAAGGGAGGGGTTGAATGAGATTTTGAGGAGGGATGCAAAGGGGCGAACAGCGTAGATGGGATATTCACCATCAATCCGGGTGAACCACACGAGGAGGCGCGCTGAAGAATCCTTCCAAAAGGAAACAGCAGCTGATACCTTTTCATGTACAACCGGCCGGGAGTTTACCGTGATTTGTATAGACTACCTCACACAAAACGCAAATAGACAACCAAGCTCCTTTTATAGTACGACCTGCATGAGATCTGTCGAAAGTACTTGTATGCCAGTGGACCTGTTTACTGAGCCCCTGAAGTCTGAACACCGTCAACGCCATATACTAATGTTGGAGTATATCACAACCCCGAACCTCCCCAAACTACACTAATGTTTCGTTTTCCAGAAAGGAATTGTAATTTGTATGAATAGATAGCATATGCATGACTGTTCCTAGTGTCCAACTTGCATTCGAGACCCTCTAGGAAAAGGGTTCCACTTGTTAATGAGAGCCACATTGCCGTAGAACATCAGCAATCTCCACAACAGCCCGATTAGCTCAGCTGGTTAGAGCGTCGTACTAATACTGGGAAACCAGCATATGGTAATGCGAAGGTCAACAGTTCAATCCTGTTATTGGGCATCTCTTTTGTCATTTTTTGACTGTGCCTGCTGCTTTCTTTCTCACTACAACAGTTTATCGTTACCCATTTTCTCTGTTTTCTTGTCTCTGATGACTATCTTCAGAGCTTACCTGTGGTGGGAGTTGTCGAGTTTACCTAGCGCGTCCAACGCGTATCCTGTCAGCAACAAACAAATCATAATTGCTATGTAAGAAGGGGACATAGAAATATAGTGGATAATATGTTGAGATAGTCGAGATGCCTAGCCGTGATCCTTTAATGCCTCGTATTTGATATCAAACTCTCCACCGATGTGGTTAACCTGCCTACTGTTAGCTATCGAACGGAAGCAGAGCCGAGGGTCATGAACATGCCATGCATATCCAAGATTTCACCTCAAGATGCCATCAAAGTTGCAGAAACAGTGTTTCTATTTTCTAGTCACCTTTTTCTTATCTTCATCCCAGGCATTAACCGTTCAACCTTCGTTAACATGAAACCCTAGGAAGGGTAAGCTATCTTCACCAAAGGAGTGTATATGTAATCCAACTTCCGACATGTCCCTTCAACAGCTACCAAATGCCCCAAAACCCAGCGACCCCTTTGCCACTGAGAAATGTCTCGTGCTCAAAGATCATGCTCCATCTTCCTGCAGCAAGTCCAGCACGGATCCTCGTCGCTGCCCATGTTCTTGGGTGACTACAATGACACAGGCCATCAGCAATTACTCCATGCGCTTGCTTCCGATGATGAATGATGCTTACCCATTCCTCTGGGCACTTGGGCGATTCGGGCCAGCAGACGCGGAGGCAGACATCGGACATGCCCATGATGATCTTCATCTCTTCCGACTTTGACTTGGGGGGGCGGTGGTGGGCGGTGGTGGTTCCTTTGTCGAGGGTGAGGTGGAGGCTATTACCCGATGTCAGAAAAGGGTGATAGAGGGTGAGGGGGAGGGAGACGTACGTGATCTCATCAGAGTGCTTGCCATTGCCGGCACTCTTGAAGGACCAGGGGAGGGCGGTGGCGGTTGCGAGGAGGGTAAGAAGGGCGGTGGTGGCGGTGAACTTCATTTTGATGGTTGGGATGATTCTTGTGGTTTATTGTTTGCTCGAGAGGTTGGTTGATGCTGATGAAAAGCTTGACCTCTCTCGAGGGCAAGAGACCGCCTCTTTATACTTGAGTCTGCCCCTACCATCCCCCCCATTCGACAACTCTTCTTCCATGACCTCCGATAGATAGACCAGCGTCAAACCCATCAATCCATGACAACGACGACTCATACAAACGCCCAATGGGAGACTGTTTTGTGTAACTGGGCAGCAACATTGTTGATCCTGTCTCTCGATCGCAACATCGAAACCACCGATCGCAACATGATCCAGCTGGAGTCTTTCCTCGAGGCCGTGGCTGGCCCATTGACCCACGGCAGTTGCCGCGTCATCAGGCCTGGATTCCGGCTCTGTCCGTCCAACATACCCGCGCTGCAGTCCCTCGATGTTGTTCTGCTTGGGCTGAAAGCAATCAACATTGTCTTTCCACCTCCGCATTTTCCCCCCATTTAGGGTGCCATAGACACCAGATCGCAGGGTTGTATGCAGACGGGCCGTAGACGCAGTGATACCGGCAGTCGTGAACCGAGACAGCAATGTCTCTTATCCCCGCACAGTAGACGTCCCGGAGCTTGGATCTTCCTGGGTCATCAGCAGTATCTCCACGGAGCTGACTCCAGTTGGATAGACCAGAATTGAAATGGTACAAGCAAGTGGAGTAGAGATGTTACTTCGTTTATTTGCTCCCTGGCTGTGCATTGATTGCTGTTCATTATCCAACTGCTCAAATCGAGCTCGATAATTCCAATGCACAGCCATTCCCATTACTTGACATTAACAGACTTGGTAGCTCCCCTTCCTCCTGACTGACGCGCTTGACAGTCATCTCAGACATGGCAACCACTGTCCGGCCATATCCAATAATCTCACTGACGCTCTTGCCCCCCGCTCCATCTTCAGGGTAGATGTAGAGCATGTCCAGCTCCTCGGGCTCGTCAACAGCGTCCTCGGGGATGCTGGGACTGTTCCCGATGCCAATGGCGGCATACGAAGGCCTGCGTATTACCTTGGTGACAAACAGCTCTCTGTAGCCGGTGTTCTTGAAGCCCATGCGCTGAAACGTCCTTTTCCCACCATCTGTCGCGACGAGAGCTGTTTGTTACGTCAGTATTACCATCCGCCATATGAGGTGAGGGTAAAAGCAAGACATACCAGACAACCCAACAACCTTCCACCCCTTCTTCTCCGCCGCCCGTCTCGTAACCTCCTCCATAGCAATCTCTGAAAACCTCCTCTGCTTCGAGGTAGGTGGCTCGACAGCTAACCGCTCGATGTGATAAACATGCAGTCCAACCTCTTGTTGCACCTCGTTCTCCTGCACGGCAGATATCCTTCCATTTGGTGCCTTGCCGTTGCCGATCTGCCTGGCCCCTGCCACCTCAACATGTTCCGCCAGTGGTTTTTGCTCCCTCTTGTTGTCGTGAGGAAACATGGTATGCGCGTCGACAGTAGGCTCCTTCAGTTTTCCCACCAACAAGTCCTCCCAGTATTCCCTCAACATGGGCAAGACAATAACCACACCGAGTATTCCCGTCTTGGGTGATGACCAGCATATCGACATTTCGGGACAGGCCGCCACCCAGCTGCAGAGTCTGTCGTACGACAGCCCCGCGGGGTACATTTCCATATCTGACGCGTAAACGGCGCGCAGGACCTCATCCGAGATGGGGTGAGGCGTAGGCGGGGTCTCCATCCCGCTTCTCACCGGGCTGTTGTCGGATGTTGGTGACGACATTTTGCTGCTCTCTTTTATCGTATTCTGGCTGATGATGATGAGGTATCTCCTGCACTTTGAAGAAAGAGGTGTTGATAGCTGAGGTGATCGTATGAGAGTGATGAAAATGGAAGAGAGGAGAGACGTTCAAACACCTGCAGTTTTTAGCGCCGCTCTCTGCTTAGTTATTGCGGTGGTCCCTGGTGGTGCCCGTCGATGCGCCACTCATCTGACTTCTTATTTGACTCTTTGCCAAAGTGAAATGGAACCAGCACAGATTCAAAAAAGGACCAGCCCCAAAAAGCACTCCAGAAAAAAAAGGAGCCACTGTGGAGTTGTGGTTGGGTTGTGAGGTCCAGGTGAGGTGGGTGGATATCCACATTCAGAGAGGTCCAAGCTCCCCGCGCCAGCGATGCCAATTCGGGCCAGAATTAGTGGATCCTTGGCAAGCCACACTTATCAATCGGGGGAGGGGTCCCGCAGATTTGGGTCAACTGTGCGCCCCGCGACAAGCGCTCAACTGGGGCCGGAAACCAAAATGTGGCCTGATGTTTTGGGAATTGGGATTTTGCAAAGAAATGGGGAAACAATGCTACGGGAGACAAAAATAGCGAAATGAAACCGCAAAAGATAAATTTGACTGCCCACAGCCAGAATCGAACTGACGACCTCATCATTACTAGTGATGCGCTCTACCACTGAGCCATGCGGGCTTGAGTTTACCAGTTGAGATTGTGAGTGGATATGAGGCTTTTCATGATAGCTGCCAACAAATTCTGTGAAGTTTCTGAACTTTTATGTGGTTGTGGTAATCTTCGGTGTGGCTAAATGAAGGCGCAACTGAAACATGGTCGTCTGAGTGTGCTCAACTGGAAGAAACAGGAGCAGATGGCGTAAACGGCTATCTCTCAACAACTGATAAGTCTGATGGCTATTGTGAATCACCACCGGCCTGGCCCGCAGGTTAACTTTTATTTTATTTGTCGGAAGCTCTCAAAGTTTTTCATCCCTGACCGCAAGCCCAAACTGATCCCAGCACAGTGATAAAAGCCCTTAACAGAGCTCACGTTTCTTTGCATTCTTCATGCTGCAGAGTTCATCATGAGAATTCATCTATATATATGACTTGGATTCAGTCACGGTCAACTCAACCATCAATCACCTAGCACCTCAATTGCACTAGCACATCTCTCAATGTCACCCATATATTGTTCAATTCACCCATGGGGTTATGGCTAACCATCTGTCTATTTCCATGTGCCAGAAGACATTCACAGTCCAGGGTCGAAGCCCCTCCCGAAATATTGAGCATCAATGTTTCATAACAGAAGCCTCCGTGACACCTGACACCAATGGGAAAACACCCACTTTTCACCGAATGGACAACACAATACACGGTATACGATCAAAACTGCCAACAGCCGAGACATATCTGATGCAGTGCAACCTCCACCAGCCTCCAATGTTACCTGAGAAGACCCCTGGACCCTGAGATCCCAGATTAGCACACATCATGAAGAATACTAGACAGCCTAAGTTATCTCGAGTCATACCAGACCAAATATCGGCTTACCGAGACCGGGCACCACAAACGTCCGCAGCAACAGGAAATATATTGGGGGTTTCCAATGGTGTGAGATATGCAATAGATACAATCTCGAGCCTGCGCTGTCAGCAACGAGCAATATCAATCCTAGTCAAATAAGGTGTGGAGAAACACTTGTCAACCTCCATGTGGATATCATTCTCCTGTAGATCCAGAGATCTGACTGCCAATTACCAAACATATGCTGTACAAATAAAGAAAAAGACGAAATTAGCAAAAATATGGCACATTCGATGCCGGGAATTGAGCCCGACGTGGGGGTCGAACCCACAACCTTGAGATTTGACGGAGGAACTCCTTAAGAGTCTCACGCTCTACCGATTGAGCTAGCCGGGCGACATGCATCGCCTGAGCCGTATACATTGAGATCTGCTGGGCGGAAGTTTTGCTTTTGAAGCATGTATCTGAGCTTCTCGTGGGTGGTCCTTGTGTGCGAAGCTTAAAAGCAAGGTTCAGGGGTTGAACGAAAGGAGGTGGAGCCAACGGCTTTTAGGGCTGAGAGGATTTGCGGTTTTCTCTGTGGCTTGTGGAGGAGAGAAAAAGAATCAGTGCCCACCGTTATTAACGGGTTTAAGGCATAATTGGTAAAAGAAAGTGTTGTTGCTGAGGTCCTACCCGGACTCGAACCGGGGTTGCCGGAATGGCTCTGGTAACTCAGAATCCGAAGTGCTAACCGCTACACTATAGAACCTTGACCTATGCTGTGATGTTAGAAAAATGTTATGGTGAGAGTGTACAAGTAGTCCCAAGGATATGCTTACCTTTTGTCGTGTTGAGGCCTCCTTCGCTCCGCAAGCTTGAATCGTGACTTGGCTCCACCTACCTCAAGTCTTCCAACAGTTGACAAGTTGAGGACTCGAAATGCGCAGCTCTAGATGAATGTGTTTTGAAGATGCAGTCATCGAGAGCATGGATCTAATCCGGCTGAGATTCAAGACGCAATAGCTGGCGTCAATGTCTGATACATGAACAGCCTGTCACCTGTGAGTATCTTCTGCTCCATGATCGAGAGCTTCGTGGCTGCTGAGATCCGTGATCATGTGTCCATATCAACAATCCTAAGTTCCTAACATAGGCTTTTCCATGGGAATCCACCCGTCTCTCTGGTGGTTTGATGCATTTGGAGAAAGCCAGGAGAACATTGCCACAACCCAAAAACTAGTCTTGAAGGGGGTATCCGGTTGACCCCCAGAATTTGACTTCATCATGATCGGAGCAGGCCTCGGATAAACCTGGTGTAAATGCCGGAACGCCTCAATGCTTCCTTCAAATTTGTTGCTGCCATTAACCTTGATAGAGCCCCAGTCCAAGTATGTCGAGTTCCTTGCTGTATCGTTGAGCCAGAACTTCGACAGCAGCTATCCCAAGAATGGTAATGATCAACTGTTCCACCTGCGAAGTTCCAAGGTCTCAGACATCATCTCGAACCAGGTGTGGGTGCCCACAGAAATCAAACGTTGGGACACGTTCCGTATCATGGGTGGTTACCATATCGAGATTCGAGAGAGGATCAAGCTGCAGCTTGTCGATCTGCCCGGAGTATTTTCAACTGTCGGTCTGTCATGGACAGTAGTAGTGAGCGAGGCGTGAGAAGGACGGGAGACCGAACGACAGTCGGCATCATGTGGTGAGCGGTCTCGGGGCTGGCTGCATTGGGGCACCTTTGCGTCAGTAGACATCATGAAGGTGTGGCCTGACGGTTAATCGAAAGAGCTAGAAGCCAAACCTGCCAATTGTCATGATTCGATGTCCACAACATCAACGTCAGCCAAAACGGAACTACCCGCGACTCCCAGTCCGCTTCTCGCAGTCAAATCCTTCCCGCTTATTGCCCGGCTTGGCCTTTTCTGCAAGGTAGTGAAGGTTGAGATAAGCTTAAGGCTGGAGCAAGGGGAAGACGAGCGTGTATGAGTGTCGATCATGCTGGATAGAGAAAGGATCGGCACGGTCAGAGAATAGAAAAAGTTGGCGAGCAAGGAGGATGATTAAGAGAAGCAACAAGGCGGCTGCTGCAGACTGCAGCATCTGCATCTGCCAACATCCTGTTATTGTGAGGCGCAATCTGCGGAGAATGAACAGCTGTGTTGCATGACAGCGAGCAATGACAACTTTTCGGTTGCCGATGTTGCAATGGCCCGGGTAATGCAAACGCTCGGGCTTGGTCAAGGCCAGTCAATAGGATTCGAGCCGTGGTTGAATGTGTGTTGTCATTTCTGAGTTTTCAGCTCTGAAGCGAGCCTCCAAAGCCGTCGTACTCAGTTGGAAAGTAGTGGCGGTGAACAAAGTGTTTTGGGTGGTCTCGTGTAGTCCATGTTCTCATGATCTGAGCTGTCAGTTTGTTCAGCCGCTGTGATACTGACAGTGTCATAGAGAAACGCCCACCCGCTGTTTTCTGTTCTTGCTAGGTTATTACTGACAATCTCGAAATATGACACTTAATGGTTTCAGGCGGCAACTCGCTATGGGTAGTACACCATCGGAACAGGAGCCTTGGTTTTGCATTTCGGGTTTCGTTGCTTCGACCCAACCATCTGGCCTAGGCAGGGACTTCTGTCGTGCACTTCATTGACTTTTCTCTGGGCCGGCAAGTCCACCTGATGACATCACCACAGGCCTTTCTCGGGGCAAGCGCTCCGGGCCGGGCATAGCTGAGTCCTCCAAACAAGGGAGAAGCTCAACAGAAACAAGCTGATTTTGTGGAGAGCTGAGGAGCACTGCTTTGATTATTGTGAACAAATGACCGACTTCCCGCAACAACTTGGCCGTTCAACCTTGATTTAGGGGACCAGCCAGTACTTTGGATGCAGGTGATGCATTTGGAAAGACAGAAAACGGTGCACACTGTCTCAGTTACGTGGCATGGAGATTTGTTTTACAGTCAACACATCACTCTCGAAATAGTCCGCACGATGCAGCACTCCCTTGTCCCCGCATTTTCCGGTGTGCTGGGGTGTGGTTCTATTGGCAGCCGACCAATTTGCGGGTGGACTGACCGTGGAAAGCTTTTCGTAGCTGTGCCTATGGTTGGTCGGTCCACTCCAATGCTCCTGCATCCCCTCGGGGAGTTGCCGTCGCCTGCCGTCTCCTCGACACCACCTTCTGCTGCCAATAGCTCACCGTCAAGATCAGATCATGTTGCTTCATGCTACACAACACGACACTAGTACATGATCGTGAACCTCCTTGGCCGCATTTTTGACCCCTTTTCCCACGACACCATCTCCCCTTTGTGTCTCTATTGTTCTTCCAATCATCTTTAGCCTGTAGCTGTACGGATCTTCTTCACATAGCAGAGATCGGATTACACAAGTGCCTCGACAGTTATTCACGAGGCTGCTCCTAGGTAGGTACATGAAGAATTAGAAGTAGTACAGTCCAATGGCTTTCATTGCTCACTCTTCCGATGTTCGGCCAAACCACCTTGGCCTCATTTCCCTTACAGCGCTGGCGTTCGGACCGAGTCTTCATACGCGCCACATTATTACTGACAATGGGAGAGATATGTTGGTAGATGCAGTATGATGCATAGCTTTGAGTTTCTCTTGTTGACAGTTAGCTCGAGCAGAAAGCGCCGGACATACTGACGTATGCTCCGGCTTCACGTTCTACATCATGATATTACGGCTTTGGCGAGCTGAACCTGTCAATGATCGTCATCATGCATGGAAACGGGACATCGTAGCATTGACTGGTTGTCGTAGGGTCGCAGCAGGCTTGGGGCTCTTGTAGGCGTCGTAGATGCCGTGACACTTTTGCTTCCTGAAGGTTTGCCAAGCAGTACTCCAACTCTTCGCCTCCTTGGTTTCACCACACGACAAGGTATAGCACTCTTGAGGCTATTTTGCAGATTCAAAATAGGAAAATGCAATGTTGATCTAGGTGAAGCCCGCAATCAAAATCAAGGAAGCCGTCCGAATGCAAGCAGAAGGCCGGGATGACAGGTTGGATGAGAGGCACAATTTTGAATAAGGATGACTTTCATGGCTGATATGACTGAAAGCGTACTCTCTAAATTTCTATATAAACTCCCTTCTTCTCCCTTTATCAGACATTAAACTGCTCTCATCATCAACATCAACAGTTACTCCAGCAGTTCCAACTCAGCCTTCCAAACAATCGAACACTTTCTTGCTTTTCAAAACAACCAACTCTTCCACCGCCAAAATGCAGTTCTCCAGCCTCATCACCATCCTCACCGTCGCCATGACCGCCGCTGCTCTCCCCGCAGCTGACGTCGCCAACAATAATGTTGTCGTTGCCCGCACTGGCGGCGGTGACGACAGTGGCACCCCCGTCAACCAGTGCTCCGTTAACAACGAGAAGCCCTTCTGCTGCAACCCCGCCCCCATCCTCGGCATCCCGATCGGCTTCCTTAGCTGCGTCCTCGGCGTCGTTGGCGGTACCTGCTCCGGTGTTGTCAAGTGCTGCAACGTTGACGCTCCTGCCTCTGTAAGATTCCTCCCTGGAACTCTCTTAACATATAAATCACTAATAATTACTCATTAGGGCTCCATCACCCTCAACGTTCTCACCTGCGGCATCTTGTAAATGCGGTCATGGTATAATCTGCTGCAGTCAGATTTGGACGCCTGAAGGCAACAACAGCAATGGGTTCTGGAGGACTGTCTTCGGGATGGCAAACCTGGAATGGTTGCTGGTGCTGGGTTGTATGAAATACTTTCTGTTTTTCATCTCACTCTTTCTCTCGCTTTTCAGGCCTGGCAGGGGAAGAGAGGGGTGGAAACATGTACGGTCTTTTTTTGCATTTGAGCGAAGCGATGTATCTAGTTTAGCTAGCGGGTTTTGCAGTTTCTCATCTGTTTTTTGAATCTGATGTCTTTGCCGGCTTATATTTCGATGGCTTTTAATTTGAGATTGTGATGTGATTTTGATGAGTGACGGTTTCACTTGTGGAAGATGACAACATGAGTCCCCACTCTGTGTTTGATGAGAGCAATAATATGGTTCGTTTTTGAGTTACGAAAGGTTCCAAAATCCTGCTTGAGCATGTGATTTGTGTCGCAGTCCTGTGTCGAATAATTTGGGGAGGGACTCTTTCTTCTTGACACTGCACTGTCCTCAACTTGCCTTGAGCGTTGGGTATCAAACTGCAGACGATTCGAAATCATCGCAGTGTGCTACGCCCCCCCCCCCGGCAACGACGAACTTGACTATTTTCAGGACGATGAGCGCGTACAAGTCTACCGATTCTACGAACACCGCCGGTTCCCACTCTCTATCGAATTCAGATTCCACGCCTGCACATACAATTGACCCGCCATGGTATAGGCCTCTAGCGACGGTTTGCGAGAAGTGCAAGTTTATGGTGGACGACTGTGGCCGCTGTTTCGATCCCGGCCCTCAAAATTCCCCCCGGGGGGCAGTTCGTTAAACGTAGAGGCTCTCAATACAACACATTTTCGGAGCTTCTGGCCTAATCTGCTGCAGGGTGCGACATCTATTTTCAGTTCTCAAGGCATGGCCTTGAGAACCACACATCAGATGTGCCTGGCACGATTCCTGAGCGCGTCCATGGGTGGTATTTACTGTCGACTGGAGGCAGCGAAGTAGTTCTTACTCTTGAGATTCCTTACACATCTGGCGACGTTGAGTTGGCAAAACAACATAGCGTCGAAGTAACCCGCGATTCAATGATGGATACACCCACTCGCACCGGCGCACAAGACCACCACCCGATGGAAGATGTTAATTTCACAAGATATATTCAGTGCACAGTTAAAGCCATGTTGACAGACTATCGAGGTATGATAAATCTTGGGCTCTGGAAAGTAGCCATGACTGATTCTAATATGTAGCGCCAGAATATGACTCCCGAATCTGTTCGCCAAGCACTAGAGACGCTTACACTTGAGTAAATTTTGGCTTGAAACACGCCACAGGTCACACTTGCGGAGAGCCTCCTTCAGCAACACCCTTTTGCCTATATGAGTGTCCGAAGTTTCCCGCGATTCGGTGCGTTTGCGTTTGATGGACGAGGGCCGCCCAAATGCTAGATATGCAACGCATAGTCATTACTGGGGCGACCTGAGAGTCCTCGCCCTGACTACCGATACATTCGACAGCTTCCGCCAGCAGGCTCCGCCGGAAGCCTTGTCAAAGACATATCGGGATGCCATAGAAATCACCCATTACTTTGGGATTGAATATCTTTGGGTCGATTCATTGTGTATTTTCCTAGATAGCACATCTGACTGGACCCGAGAGTCGGCGCTCATGACAGAGGTTTTTGAGCGCTCCCCATGCTGGCGCTGTCAACAATGTCAAGTGATGGGCGCCTTCTTCTAAACATTTGTCGAGTTGAGAAATTCGGACAACACAGACAGCACATTAGAAACAAGCTTGCTGGAATAGCATGGGTTGTCCATGAAAGATAACTATCTAGTCGTACTCTGCATTTTACGAATGACGGAGTGTACTAGGAATGCAATCAGGGCCCAGCGTCAGAGGTTTCTCAGGCAAGCCTATGTTTCGACAAGGATCGACTCATCGCTATCTCCGGGCTAGCGAAACATATCGTCAGTACTACAAATGATCAATTCCTCGCCGGTTTGTGGAAAGAGAATTTCATTAATGACTTAGTTTGGAGCTTGCGAGAATGAACCCTGAAATAGAACCGCCGAACCAGCACCCCAAGTCGAGGTGTCAAGGATGAATCAATCTACCCACAGCACCAAGATGGTCCTAAGAGTCTCTTTCAGCACCTTTAACTTATCAGTATTTAACATATGTCGATCGGTCGACGGGCGGATTGGATGACTGGTCCACTGATATTTTGGACAGTTTCAACACCTATCTTGCGCCGACCTTCATGATATCACTGTCAACCCCCTGGCTGTGAAGATGTTCAGGAGCCGTCAACCAATATCAATGTGCGGCTACGCTGCGAATCTGTATTTGCTTGTCAAGGCTACTTTGTGGTTGGTGATTATGCGGCACCAACAGCGAAGGCAGGACACCACGGCATCGGCTTGAAACTCGTCAGGAATCTGAACGTGAACCTGAGATTGAGGCCATTGAATCGTTATTGTCCGACTCACACAATCAAAACGAGGTGCTGGAGAAAAATCCTTGGGCAATGATAAATAGACTCGATCATAACCCGTCATGCATCTTAGGCTGTGGTTTGGACGTTGAATGGACTAAGGAAATCCCACCATCAGATCCCATATTTCTTTTGGAGCTCAAAGAGACCGAATGGCCTGATTCATTACCTGCTCATGGATATTATCCTGAAATGCTTGAACAAGGCTGCAACTTTCTCGTTGGGTTGATTCTACAACAAACGGGCCGATAACGGGGTGAATACCGCAAGGTAGGAATTTACCGGTGTTATCAGCCATTTCGAGATCGTGTGCTATTGCCTGAAATCTAGTTGCGCCAGGGGATGACACGGCATTTTGTAGAGATATGAGATGGAGCGAGAGGGAGGGAGAGAAGGCTTTATTGATCTTGTTTGAATCATCTTTCTTATGTCGGGAGAGGATGGGACAAAATAGCTTGATCACTACATAAAATAGAGAGGTGGCTCACTAATACAGAGAACATGCTGAGGTTGTCTGTGTCATCTGAATCCAGGGCAAACAAAAGCTTGTGCTAAAAACATTAGCAGTTTGCAGGCTAGCAAAATCCTAAAAATGGACGAGTTGGGAATCGAACCCAAGACCTTTCGCATAGTTGTGCTATTGCAAAGCGAACGCGCTACCAATTGCGCCACACGCCCTTGATATAATGGCTGCGGAAATAAACTCTATCATCATCATCACCTGGTGGGCCTAATTGGGTATTGTTCACAAGGTCAGCGAACCATGCTGAGATGGGAGAAGGTAAGAGGATATTCATCTGAAGATAAATAAGCAGAGGGTACTCGCGGATATAATTTGTCTTAGTGCTGCACTTCGCGTGATTGCTGCGAGATAGTCGAGATTAATGTTTTTGTAAAATCTGCAAACATAGCTAGTCAAGAGGTTTCATTTATATCTCTGAAAATCAAGTAAACAACAGGTATTAGATGGCAGTCTTCAAGGAAGGCCGCTTCGAAACGTAGGTCAACAGCCCTCTTCAACTGGTAAGAACATTTCTTGCTCTCTCCTTGTTCAAAGCACCCCGACGCCCGTGACTGCCGCTCTTAACCCCCACCCAGCCTGTTGAATTGAGCTCCAACCTACCTACTCTGGATCCAAGTCGTATTCTTACATACACCTTCCTCTCAGTTTCGACTCGAGAAATATACTCTTTCCATTTTTGCGGTGCTCCTTGGTGGGCTCCCTTGCCCCCGTCTTCTTGGGGCTATCTTTGAACCGTGTGCCGCTCAGTTTGTCGAGGCGGGCGCGAAAGGTTAAGCCTGTGCTTCGTTCCCGAGTCTACGTAATCTCCAGTGCACTTACCCTATTGATGGCCGGCAAGTGACCCAACTGGCCAGCTGATCTTACCTTACCATTATTGCCCCAGAGCATCCGAGTGATTCTTTCCTCCATGAGCCAGAGTGGGGGCCAGGGACTCCCGGTCGACACTTAAGCCGTGATGGTTTTCTCAACGTCCCTTATATGTGTAGGTTTTCTTCCACCTCGTCGACATCTTACTGAATTACTAGAAGAACAACATGGAGAAGTTGTCCTGAGCTCCGGAACATCGTACCATCGTTATACATTCGGCCCCGCAACATTACGGAGCTTGCCGCCAATCTCTTCCTGGGTCGCAGCGGAGATTTGGAGCCTCTCTGAAATCCCGCCCGACGAACTCCGCAAATGGGAGTCTGGGCGCCTACAAGAAGTCGGTGTTTCCGCCGCCCGCCTCATGTCCAGTAAAATACCTCATCGAGCACGAATTCATTAGCCTCTATCATGATTCCATGGCTCTTCTCCGCAAGCCTTTTTACCATCCTATCGGCCATGACACCCAAAACGTTTATCAATCAACCACGAGCCCCTCGAGCATCTTAAAAGGCCTTGTGCGACTCTCCTGAAAGGCTGTGAAAGACAGTTATAATGCTTTCTAACGTACATTATAAGCGAGCGACCAATATAAGCGAGCGACCACTTTTTCACAACCTTTATACCATTATCCTC
This sequence comes from Podospora pseudopauciseta, assembly GCF_035222475.1. NCBI lineage: Eukaryota > Fungi > Ascomycota > Sordariomycetes > Sordariales > Podosporaceae > Podospora > Podospora pseudopauciseta. The sequence goes on along the minus strand of NC_085893.1, from coordinate 1,978,005 downwards.
AATTACTACACAACAATACTAGGAAGCAACCATAATTACATCAGAAACAGCTGAATCAGATGCTTCTGCAGCCTCCTGGCAAGTGCGCGCATTATGCCCAGGCTTACCGCATACACCACAGCACTGAACCTTCGTACGAGCCCCCCCTGCATTACTACTATCCGGCTGCGTTTCTTACACTCCCTCCCTATCCACGGCCTTCTGATCCAGTAGATCCTGTGCCTCTTGTACAGTAAGTGACCCTCTAAGCCTCATACGTGTTTTTTTGGCTCTCCGGCGCTTACTTAGTGCCTTATTGGCCTTACGAAGCGAAGAGACTTCTGCACGAAGGAGAGCTACCTAGTGTATTATAGCCGTTATACCCTTAGTAAGCTGGTCTACCGTAGCTAGTATTAAAGTCGGGGAGCTATTTTAATAGTTAGTAATACAAGTCTTAATGAGCGTTAACTATAAGTTAGTTTCTCGAGGGTTATATAGTGTTTAGGAGACCTAAGGGAGTACCGTGCCCGGCCGTAAGTTTAGAGGTATTAGCGTATAAAGCTTTATATTTAGCTTAAAAAGTATTTTTTTTAAATCGTACGGTATAAGGCTAGTACCCGTAAAGCTACCCTATATATTCCTCTCTATTATAGAGGCAAAGAAGGCCTCGCGGAAGGTATAGAGGAACTCGAGCTTACTTATATAGTTAATATATATATGTATTAAGTCTTCGATCTAGCTACCGTACGTTTATTTTAGCGGCCTAAAGTAGCTAATATCGAGTAGCTAGAGGAGGTAGAAGGAGTATAAAAGTATATAGAGTATAATAATATTATTTTACTAGTAATAGCGTTTGAATTCGGTCGAGTAGTAACTTTCGTGGCCGTCGAGGATTAATAACCGGTATTTACTTTTTATCCGGGGCGTTATATAGTAGTCGAAGTGCTTAATTTAATCTAGGCTTACCGGATTAATAATCTAGTTATTATCGGTAGTTGCGATACGCTAAGTAGACGGTAGGTTACACTTAGTATACTAGTTAGTAAGGTAGTACTACGCGGCTAAGATAATAAAAGGAGGGATAGCCTAACCGAAGGTATTAATTTTCTAGATTACCGTTACCTATTCGCGGTTACTAGGCTGGGCCAGTTTCGCCTTATTAAGGCCGTCCGAGGTCGTAACTACTATACCCGCGAAAATAATACCTATTATAAACCTAGTCTCGTCGAAGTTATAGATATCGTTATTTATAATACCGTACTTAGCCTTAGTATTCCGTACGAGCGTAAACTACTTACTAATAACCTTTAGATCCTCGCATATAGCCCTTTAGTAGTCGTATCTACGCGTAAAACGTATATAGAGCTATAGCTAGCGTTTAACGAAGTTGTGTACCCAGAGCTTACTAACAGGGGGCGCGTCGCGTACGCGTAGTAGTTAACTAGCCATATCTTCCACACCACGCAATCTTAGTGGAAAAGCTCGCGTATATAGCTTAATAATATATTGAACAATAGCATCCTCTTCGGATTAAGTGAGCTTCTTCGATTTGGGCGTAGTATCGCGTCGTGCAGGCCGGCCGGCGCGTCGGTGTCTAAGCGTACTGCGATCGACGTTATATATCTTAACTGCCGCTAATACACTTAGATTTTTATCATTTTAAAGAGCCTTAAGGGCTAAAATTATATAGGCTTCCTTTGAAGTAGATGGCATTTTGGATTGTTGAGAAAATGAGGTTTTGAGGGGGAGGTTAGGCGTTGCGTGAAAAAAGTGGTCGCTCGCTTATATTGGTCGCTCGCTTATAATGTACGTTACTATTTTTATTAAACTCTCTTGATTATTTCAGAGGCCTTCAAATAGAGGAACAGCGCCCTCGACCATCGTGATGGTGAGGTCTCGGGCCTCTTGTTGAAGGGCTGCAAAGAGAATCGAACCGCCCTAGACTGTCGCAGTGTGTGTGTGTGTGTGTGTGTTTCATTGGCCCGCCTTGGTTGCCGGGCACGTACATAACATCTGAAGATAGGTTAGGGCCGTGGTGGCTATACTGTATTTACATGATGTCGTCCGACACCCAGGGCCATATGCCCACATATATCACCACTCCCAAGCCTGTGCGTCGTCGCGGTGGCAGTTGGTTGAAGGCGTAAATGTCCCTCTGTTCACCGGGCCTTGCTCCGGTCCCAGGTCTCCAGCCCGGCCTATACCCATTCCTGCGCCTATATAGTGTGTGTGTATTCGTATGATGGTCTCGCCACGTATGCCCCCTCCCCCCCCGAGGGCAAGCCGTCTTCGCGAAGGCAGGCCGTGGTGCCGGTGAATGGAAAAGCTGCCGGCTCGAGATGCTCGATGGCGTTGGCTGCATCGGTTGCCATGGTGTTCGGCGCGCGCGTATGCGAAAATATGCGCGTAACATCACTCGTGCTCGCGGTCCTTCCCAGGGCCATCTTTTGATGCCGATAGCCCACCGCGCGAGGTGTTATATTCGATTTTTCGTCGTCGTCGGCGGCGTTGATTCTTCGACGAAATGGTGATTTTTGTAGTAACAGGCCTCCTGACTCTCTTTGATGGGCTGTTGGATCATCTTAAAGGCCATATTTGCTATCATTTAGGGTTTATATTCTCATGAATCAGGGCAGTCTCCATTTTATATGACGTAGGGTTTCGCAACTCTGAAAAGGAGACGGCCCCTTCGTAGCTCCCTGTCCTCCTACCTGGTACACTTTGTGCCGGGGGGGGGAGGAGGTCAAGTTTGGCGATCACAGCTCATTTAAGACAGGCAGATATGGTAAAGGAGTGCCCTCACCAGTTGAAGAGGACTGGTTCATTTTTGGAGGTGGGGTCAATAATGTTTTGATGCCTCTTGTTCATGTTCAGATACATACTCGAAACCTCCTTCATGACACATGAGGCTGGTATATTTAACAATGTAATCCCGCGTGTTTTAACGTCACCAGCTTTTCTTCCGTGGCATGCCTTCCGGTCCCTACTCATGGCGGATAGATACAATACAACAAAAGTGAACCCTTTTCACTGCCACCGATGCATCAACCCAACAAAATAGTCCCAATACTGGCACAGCGCCCTCCCATTCCACCCCTGCTCTTCCATCCCGAACCCATCCAAGTTGACAATCGCAGGCAAGTACTTGCTCTCCCAATCTGTCAACGACATGTTTTCCTCTTTTGGCTTGGAGCACTCATATCTTGCCTTGCATAGCTCCCAGTAGGCGGGATACCAGCCTGCTTGCTCCCAGCCAATCACACTCGTCACCATTGGCTGGTTCTGTTCGTTCATAAAGATGATGATGTTTCTTGGGTGGAGAGCACCGTGCGTAAAGACAATGGGGACGTTGTCGGGGAGGAGATGATGAGGTTGGTAGTTGATCTTGGCGGGGGTATCATCTTTTTGCTTGGTTTGGGAGAGGGCCACGGCTGTGGCGACGAAATAGCTGTGGAAGTTGGAGACGTTGGGGAAAGGCCCTGGGGCGGGGATTTTGAGGCCTGGGGAGGAGGGAAATTGGAAGATCTCGTCTTTGAGAGGGGTGTTGTCTATGCTTGCTTCCCGGGGGTCAGTTGCTGTTGGTCAAAAAACGGGGGAGCGGAACTCACCGACTACCTCGACTCCTCCTGGCTGGAGACGACGCCATGATTTAACCATATCCTTGATCTGAAGACAGACGTGCTCTTTCTGGGCGTCGGATAGATATGGCCATTGTTGCTCGAGTGTTACTTCCTCTGATGGCAAGGAGAGGTAGAGGACTCGCTCCCCAGTTCCGATGTCCCGTCGCCAGCCAAAGACTTCGGGGACGGGGACCTTGTCGCTGAGGTACCGTTTGAGGGTCATTAATGTCTTGGCTTCAGTCGAGGTAACCGCGGTGTCTGCGCCATACTTGACCAGCAGTCCTGCTTGTGGCGCGGGGAGGTAGTATGGTGATGGTAATGGCAGAGATCCATGTGAGAGGATAGCTTGTCCCCGCACCTGGGGCACGCTGGGGAGGTCCGGTTGGAATGCATATTTGGGACGGGTAAAGTATGAAGAGTGTGCAAATATGACGTTGTCTCCTGGGGGAAAGATGAGGTTGACAGGAATCCGTTGCTCATCTTGTTGCTTATCTACAATGGCTGGTTGAGGTTGTGGTACTGGCGCTGGAGCGATAGGTTTGCTGACGGCTGCTGGGGCTCTGGGGATGAGAGTGGTGGGGGTCAGGGTGAGGTTGGAAAGGGAGTTGTAGAGGGCCTCGAAGGGGTCCACTTCCTCGACATGTTGCCGTGGTGGAGGTGGTGGGGAGGGCTGGTGAAAGTGATTGAGGTGGATTGGATTCAGCAGCATTGCGACGAGACGGGAAATGTACGATGGGGCGGTTATCAAAGTTGCTTTCAGAACGGAGAATCATTGCGGAGTGAGTGCTGTTTTATTGCGACGTTCGCTTGTTGCGAGTTGGATCCATGACGTTGGGCTCGCGGAGGTGCGCTGGCGCCGGTGCCCAACCAGCTGGCAGCCTGAGGTGATGGCGGCAGGCAACACTGACAAGGGAAATCACATGGGCCAGCGCTCAGTTTGACTGGTTGCCGTCACTGATCACTGAAACATCTCTTTCGCTGAGCTCGGGAACGCGCTGTTTGTTTTGCAGTGGCATCATTTCTTTTAGGACATGTGTTTTGGAAGTGTCTCACGGGATGATATCACTGGCCGTCCCGCACCTGACCCCTCATCAACGTCATCTCAGGAGCTACCCGCTCCGCAACAATTCCCACTGGCAGTTACCACCCCCTCGGGACCCAAGGCATGTTGACTCGGAGGTCATCCATAGAAGCATAATATCAAACAAGAAGCCCGTTTCCAAAATCTAGAAACCAATTATCCCCATCCGCCAACATCATCCCCGTTCCACCTTGTAAATCATCACTGCCCCCGAAAAAGTCAAAGGTCTGTTGAGGCTGCTCCCATTCATTGTTACCGTCACATATATCAACAGTCTCACCTTGATTCCCCAACACCGTTGCGGGCCCGCACGATGGCTCCATGTTCGTCAAGGATCGCAATCGTTCTTTCAATACCTCTCGGGCCTTGCGAATAGCCTCTTCTGCCGCCTCAAGACTCATTTTCACCACCTCAGGCTCGGTCAAGCCTTCCCTCATAGCATCCACATTAGCCTTCACGAAACAAGCGAACAGATACCCCTTAACATTCGTCTCTCTTCCTTCAATACACCTCCACGTCCACTGTTTTGCCTCCTCAAGTATCGCCACCAAGTCTTCTCTAACCAAGCCCCCGGAAATTGGGTCGGCAGCTTGCGCTCGAAGATGAGTTGACAGAACGATGATAACTTGCATGGAAACGGTCCGAAAACAAGCGGATGATTTGGCGACATTGCTTGCGCCAATATCTGAAGTAGAAAAGACACCTCGCCAGATACGGTGTGCTGTATCTACTACAACCACCCGGGAAAAAGCAAACTCTGGTCTGGATAGAGAGGGGAGAAAGAAAGGTAGATGGAGGGCGAGAAGGTAGCGTCTAAGCAGGAGATTGATGTGGTTCACGACAGCTTCGCGGTTCACGTTTGTGAGTGGCGCATTGCTGGAGTGAGAAACGTGCGATAGGAACTTGGCCAGAAGTGTGTATGCTGCTCTGAAATCAGAATCAAGCTTCAAAGCGGTTGGGTAATCGCCTGGTGAAGACCAATCATTGAGAAATTTGACAATGGCGAGGCGTACTGGGAGTGTCTTTCGAAGGGCGAGGGAAATTGCTGTAGAGGTAAATACTCCGTCTGCTTTGGGGATTGCTTGGTCCAAATGCAAGTCCTCATCATTCAAGTTGGATGGAGGCTTTGTGTCAAAGTCTTGGAGAGATATCAAGGGAGGACCTCCAGAGTTCAGGCTGGACTGGACAGATAGCTCGAGGATAGTGTTCCAGATCCTGCGGCGCATTTCTGATGTGAACAGGTTTGTATTAGGGGATGTTCCAATGACACCATCGCGGTGCAGGCCCATGTACATGGCTGTGCGGAGGAGCGAGCCAACCGAGATCCAAATCATGTCTTCCGCTACACCGACAGCTTTGCGGGCGAGAAGCAACAGAATATGGGATTGAAGATGTTGAAGGGAAAGTTGATGCTTGAAGTCCGGCTTGGAGAGCCATGTTTGTGCATCTTGTACCCATTGTGTGGCTTCTTGTCGCAATACCGTGTCAGTATTAGTCGCACCTATGGCACAGACAAGCTTGGCTTGAACAATGAAGGCCGCATTAGTCGGCGGAGTTGGCGATGTGCAGAGAGCATGGAAATCTCGAGTGAAAGAGGGAATATGCATCACACGAAAGATGCTTTCTGATGTTGAGATGTAGTTCCGTAACAGATCGTCGTGGTCTGGCGGAACGTCGAAGAGTGGTTCATACGGCCAACAAGGGAGCACTCGAGACTTCAATGTCTTTGCCAGACCTTTGCATTCCAGCATGCACCCGACGATAGGAGAAGAATTGTTGCGGAAGTGTGGCTCAAGGATCGCAAATAAGTCTCGAACCAGGGTAATGCTGTTGACCCAGTGGCTCTGGCCGAAGTAGCGGGTCTTGTGTGCTATGCTGAAGGCACCGACGTTCGGTTGTCCCTGCCGGGACTCATGGTGAATGTGAAATGTGCCAGCGATGCCCAAATTAGTCGTGTTAACAAGAGATGGTGGCGTTGGAGGAGTAGTGATGGAGAAACAGCTGGCCACATCGAGTTCGGCGTTCTCATCGTCGACACAGTCATTTGGCAGCGAGGTTGCACTTCTGGGAGTGGTGGCCTTTGGAGGAGAGAGGGGAGGGTCACGGTAAGAGCAACTGGAGCCTTTCGACTTGAGGCAGTTTCCACATGGCGCCTTCCGATCACAGCGGATTTTACGTTTTCTGCAAGTGATGCAGGAGCTGTCAGTGGAACTCTGTGGTTAGCGTGACTTCCTAACTCTCAACTTTCATTACTGAAAAGGAACAACTCACACGGCAGGTCTTCTCCGTCGTCGAACAGCACCACCTTGGCCAGTATGCTCCATCTCGATTCAATCTGCCGGCAAATTCTGTCGATAAAAGACAATGTCCGACATCTTTGACAGATTTCGGGATTTTCACATCACATTAACCGAGGACTCAGGAAATTCACTCGGGAAATTCAGTCCTTCGGAGCCAACAGCCCGACGTCATTGGTCCAGGCCTCGCTCACCCAACCCAATATGCCGAGTCCGCGATTCTTATCTCCGGCCCGGCCTTATCCACATTCGGCGACTTATTCAACTATCCTCTTCGGCGTTTATATAAAAACCTGTCTCGGCATCCCCTAGGGGAAATTCTGGTACAGGCACCGGTGCCTTGGGTTTCTTTTCTACACTTGTCGCATATTGTTGGTTTACCGTTTTGGTTTCTCTAACTTGGTACCAACAGCAATCTCTCAGCACAATGGTAGACTCAGGTCAACCCTCGGCTCCCTCTCAAAGCACATCCTCCAGAAGCAGCTCTGAGAAGCTACCCATACCCGACCAACCTCGAGACCTCGAAAAGACCTCGGAATCTACACCTCCCACACTCACCGACCTCTACGGCCCAGCCCCCGACGGCGGCGCCCGCGCCTGGTTCGTCGCCCTCGGCGCAGCCTGCATCTTTTTCTCTTGCCTCGGCATCGTCAACTCCTTCGGTATCTTTCTCCAATACTATGGAACCCACCAGCTATCATCGCATACCCCCGATCAAATATCCTGGATCGGCTCTGTCACGGCATGCATGCAGTTTCTCTTTGGGGCTATCTCGGGTCCACTCTTTGACCGTTATGGGACATGGGTCATCCGTATCGGAGCTATCCTCTACGTCTTCGCCATCATGATGACGAGTTTGTGTCAAGAATACTATCAGCTCATGCTCGCTCAGGGGGTCTTGACGGGATTAGCGTCGGCAATGATACAAGTCCCTGCTTTTGCGGTCGTGTCACAGTATTTTGACAAGAAGAGGGCTGCAGCGTTGGGGTTGGTGGTTAGCGGGAGTAGCATTGGAGGTATTGTCTTCCCTATTGCTTTGGGAAAGATGTTGAATGATACCAGTCTGGGGTTTGGGTGGTCGGTTAGGGTGATAGGGTTCATTGTGGCGCCTATGATGGTGTTCTGTTGCTTTTCGCTGAGGGCGAGGTTGCCGCCGAGAGAGACGAAGTTCTTCCTATGGTCAGCGTTTACAGAGCTGAGGTTTGTGGGGTTGGTCGCTGCCGGGTTCTTTGTATTGCTGGGGATGTTTACACCGTTGTTTTTTCTGCCCTCGTATGCGGTGTCGAAGGGGATGGACAAGATCTTGGCGTCGTATTTGCTGGCTATCGTGAATGGAGCATCGACATTTGGGAGGATCCTACCAGGAATTCTGGCCGACAAATATGGGAAACTGAATATCTACGGGTTTGGGTCATTGTCGACGGGGATTGTGGTCCTGTGCTTGACCAAGGCTACTGATACGGCTGGGTTGGTGGTGTATGCTGTGTTTATTGGGTTGACATCGGGCACGATTGTGTCGGCGAACTCGGCTGCGTTTTCAACTTGCACGACTAATCCGCAGAACTTGGGGACTTACATTGGGATGGGTTTGGCCGTTGGTTCTATCGCCATCTTGGTTGGGCCGCCGGTCAACGGGGTGCTGTTGGATAAATATGGGGGATATTTGGAGGCTTCTCTATTCAGTGGTATCATGTGTCTGGCTGGAGGGGTTGTGATTTTGGCGACGAAGCTGACGACTCCTGAAGGGTTGTTTGGAAATGTGTGAACTTTTGGCGTATTTCTGGGGCCTGTCACATGTTGTTGAATTAGCTTAGAACTCTCAACTATACACGATATGGAAATAATTCGGTCAGATAATCACCCGACTTACCATCAGACCAAAAAGTGTGGCATGACGCGTCTGAAGCTTTTGGTCAAATGTGAACGTACCTTTGTCGGTTCTCTCATTGGTGCGAACCCGAGCAATCCGAGCAACCTCCAGAATGGAAACGTCATACCACTGCTGCTGGGCGGCGCCAACACTGGAGGCAGCCGGCATAAGTACTGCACAAGATCCTATATGCTGGGTATAATTCTCTGGGCATGTTCGCACTTTTGGTCCATCAGTTCTTTTCGGTTGCACATCTTCATTTTTGAAGATCGGTGTTTATTAACGCCTGCATTCAGCTGAATTCAATTCAAGAATCTCGCCAACATATCTCGTCCAGGCATCCATTCATCACGCAAACATGGCCAAACTCAGCAAAACAACCCCCTACAACTCCCAAGATGAGCCTGCCTCCCCCTCCGATCCTCCTCCTTCTTACGAAACAACCATCCAGCAACATTCCCAATCTCAATCTCAGTCCCATTCCCAATCTCAGTCACAGTCCGACCAGCCCAAACCCCAACAGTCTTGTACTCCATCCCGTCCTCACACCTGCGGGTACACACCCCAACCACCAATGCAACCCCAACCAGATAACCTAACCAAACTCTTCAACGACGAGCGGTACGCCGTTCACGACAGCAGGCCAGGATGTTTCTGGTCGTCAACAGGGGGCTGTTTCTTTTCGACGAGGGGCGGGTGTTTCTGCAGTGATAGGGAGGGATGTTTCTGCAGTGATAGGAACGGGTGTATCTTCAGTGATAGGGGGGGTTGCATCTTTAGTGATCGGGGAGGGTGCTGTTTTGGTGATCGGGGGGGTTGTTTTTGTAGTGAGGGGGGGAGGGGGGGTGCGTGGGGGGATTGAGTGAGGAACTTGGGGTTTGGAGGGTGGGGAGCCTGGCTAATTTGATCAAGTCATAAAAGGAGGTTTTTGGACTGTTTTGGACTTGGTGGTTGTTCAAAGACATGGAGTGGGGGCGTTTTCTCTCAATGCTCACAATTTTTTCAGTGTATGCACGGCGGTAGTTCTTTCTCTTCAAGATTATGCTATGTGAAAGTCTACCTACCTGTAAGAAACTACCTATGGGAAACATAGAGACCTTGTATAACCTGATCTATTGCTATTGTACGAATACCCTTTCTAACAGAGCTATCAATCTTTATTGCTCATCCTTAACATGCTGGGGGCCCTCCCCTAAGCCGCCACCGCTGCCAATGCCTGTTCTCTGCTTGCATCTTCAAGCATCTCAATGATGGTAGCATTGCCATGAACGCGCGCCAAATCCAGCGGCGTCTTACGAGTGTCCGAGAAGACGTCAACCTTGGCCACGTGCAAGAGGAGGAGGGTTACGACACCCTCGTGTCCATTGCCTGCCGCCCAGTGAAGCGCAGTCCAGTCAAACAGAGACCGGAAATTGGCGTCTGGCCCGCTTTTGGTGAGAAGGTCTTTTACTTCGGCGTAATGCCCACCCGCTGCGGCCCAGTACAAGGGGAACCCAAAGTTCTTGTCAAGAGCATTGACGTTGTCCGTCTTCGCCTCGTCCTCGGGGGGATAAGAGATGGCTATGAAGTGTTTGTCCCAGGCAGAAAGCTTCTGGCACCGCTTGACAGACATGCCGTTGGTTATCATCCAGGGTTTGATCTCGTACATCATGACCGACCGCCTGTCGAAACTCGACCACTGCATCTTCATCTCCTGAACCTTCTCATCGGTTTACTGGTACAGGATCTCTCGGTTGACACGGTCCTGGCTCCAGTTGCGCGGCTCAATGCCTTAAAAAAGGTAGATGAGATTCTTGTTCCACGAGATGCCGCCGGCGGGGGATTGGTGCTCGTGTACGCAACCAAGGGCATGCCCGAATTCATGGAGGACCGTATCCTCAAATTCACCAGCTGTTGGATCCTGCAAGTTCATTGTGGCCTTGTTCTGAGGCATGCCCCGACTGAGCGTACCGATACAGGATCTTGTGGGTTTTCTTGGGTTTTGAAGGAAATGCGAATCTCCACAGGATCCGTATCGGTCTCGTCGACAAAGTCCATTTTCAGGTTAGCATAGGCAAGCCACTGCCGTGCATAGGTTTTGACCTTCTCGTGCCAGTCGGGGGTGCCGTCCAGGAACCGAACCCGAAGGGTTTGTCCAGCTTTCCAAGTCCAGCTCTTGGCAACAGCAAGCTCAGAATACTTCTCCGCCTGGCCTTCGTCAGAATCGTCAACATGAAGTTCAGGGTGCATGGAGGCGCAAGGAGCATTGACGCATGCAGCAATTTCGAAAACGATGGCTCCCACAGATGCCTTCAAAGCACGATCGAGTAGATCCTGCTGCTCGAGAGAAGGACCTATAACGATGGAACCAGAAGGTAACATATCCGAATTTTCAGGCATTGGAGATGTTGCCAATGCCACTTCGGACTCCTTTTCCGCAGCAAATGTCAGCGATTGGTGAAAAGATCGGACAACGTGAAGTGAACGACAAAAAAAGGGATCCAATCTTACCTCTTTCTTGGCACGCCACGAATGTTTTGATGGCTAGTTCACATGAAGGCATGTTGAGACTGCTGTCACAGACCTCAGCAACAGACTTCTCAAACTGAGTCATGCACCAGTCTGGTTAGTACTGAATAAAACAAAAGGTGGAAGTAAATCGGGTGAATAGGTACCTCATGACGGACAGATTCGACATCTGCTGCATCAGAACGGGCGATCTCGGTAGCCTGGTCTTGTCAGAAGTCATTTCCAATGGTCAAATAACAAATTGGGTTTTTACATAAATGTTCCAATCGTCGCCCACGAAGCTTTTGAAGTCAGGGCCCCAGATCTCCCCGATGTAGGCCTCAAAGACACGCAGGTTGGAGGCTGCAGAAGCGGTGGGCTCGAGCTGCATGTTCGTCTCACATTCCGTCTCGAACTCCTCGGTGGTTACCTATTTGTTTGGTGCCCCGGTTAGCTTCCAGTGCTCGACAACAACGATGGGCTAGGTAAGTATGATGTGGAATGGAACCAATGACCAACCTTGTAATCAGACTTAAAAAATACAAGCCTCCATCGAAGCCAAGAGAACTGCCATTCCTTCTCACGTGAGAGGGACCTCAAAGCCTTCACGGACTCATAAACGGTCCGCGCGCACCAGTAGCAGTGGAGACGAAAAAAGATGCTGTATTCCGGGGCCTTCTTTGTGGTGGTGTAAAGTATTTCCGCGAAATCCACGACGTTCAAATCGACATCGTTCTCAAACTTGAGCGATGCAAGCGGAAGAGGAAGGACGGTCTGGGTTCCACCTGAGTCGGAGCTGGAGCTGGAGCTGGAGCTGGAACTGGAGCCGAAGCTGAAGGGCGAGGACCCATTGGAACCTGGCGAAAGCGGTTCCCATTTAGAAGCCTTCCACTTGCCGAGAATGACTTGGTCCTGCTTTGTCTGGCGTTCGGCGATGATTCTGGTTCGGACGAGGTATCCTGATCATCGACAATGAATTGGAGGTACTCATGGGACACGATAGAGTCCAGATTCTTGACATGAGTGATGCTCTTGATGAGGCAGCGTTCGTACAGAGAGCGGCTCTTGGTCAAGGCCTGGTACCATTCTCTGGTCCAGTACACCTGTTCTTCGTCAACGAAGAGGTAAGGAATTGAGGGCATGGTGGTGGATTGTCGCAGTTCTGATGATCCGATTTATGTGATGCGTACGATTTGAGGGTTCAGAGCTGAAAGGAAGAGATAGAGAACAAGATTAGCTTCTTTATAGTGATCTGGGCAGACCGGAAATACCCTTCATCAGCTCAGACAATTATCCCTCTCACCAAATCCCAACCGCGTTTTCCGTTCAAGTTTGTGGCTCCTGTTCTTCACGGGCTCATGCGGTTCATCTTTGCACAACCTTACCAATCCAATCAAAGCCTCTAGCCTAGTCACGGACTCTGAGAAAGCAGGATTCTGGTTACTTTGGCGTGTGAGAAGAGCTCTTCAACTAACCAGTGTGTGGCAGTCGAGAGAAACCGGGTGGAACAAAATTACCAGTAGTAACTTATGCATATCCACCCAAATCCTACACACCTCAGCAAGATGGCTCGCAATCTAGAACTCAAAGACTTCCGCTTATAATACCCAGCAGTACGAATCATGAAAGATGCGTGTTGTTAAAATCAATGTCAATGGTCCAATAAATCACATAGCTAGGTATCAGGTTATGTTGTCAATGCCCACCATTGAAGTGTTGAGTCTTAGAGAGCGAGGCTTCACATGAAAGACCTTGCCCTGCCCTCTTCAAAGCTTGATATGCTGATTAACATGAAGCATCTACAGATACCCAACTCGTTGCAGACAGAACCAAGTGTATAGGTAATTGACAAAGTTTCATCAAAACCTCACCCTGGACGCCAATGAATGCGAGTATCAAGCCATGTGGGGCGTGGACGTAAGCCCACTGCGTGTGTCTTGCTCCTCCTCATCTTGCAACCTGGACCACGGCCTCTTGCTTCTTCTCTCCATGCGTCACCAATAGCATCACCTTTTCCCAGACCTTTGTTGACATCCCACTGGCATAAAACAACCTGAGGTTGCAAGCTTCAAAGAGATAGAACCCGAATTACCTGAGAGCGTTTCTTCCGGCGATCCTATACCTCTGATTGGTTGACATCATCATCAACGGCAAAGATGTCACTCGTGTTGTATTTTTGGGCTGCAATGCATCTTGTCATCACAACCGCTTTCCTTCAAGCCCACTCATCCCCAGGACTTTTAGACTGGACCCTGGGTTTACCGCCCACTTATGTAATAGGTAGGAGCAGGTCCCCTAGAGCAAGCATGCAAATCCAGGGTCCTTCGAAAGGAATGCCGGGTCAAGCGCTGTTCATCCGTGCCCATCCAACGTAACCACGCCTACCTAAAATAGTTCACAAACCCTCAAACTCCATGATGAGACATAGAGGAGGACCCAAGATGTGGGCCAACAGATCTTTGCACAATCGTCGCGGCAACTGCGTGTGGTTCAGTCCTGTGAGTGATGAGCTAATGATAACATCAAAGCAAACATCTAGTTCAAGGTCTAGAACACACTACCGAACAAGACTTTATGGGCCTATCAAAGGACCTTCGTTTGCAACATCTTGAACCGGGCACTTTCCAAAGAACGCCACAAGCAAATTTGTTGACTCACAACTGGCGGGGGTATAAATATGAAACGCTAAAGTGATAGCAAGATTTTTATATCGCACAGCGGGAAGTTATCTAGTCTCATTTGTCATTCTTGCTTCCCAGTATCATGTGCCCACCCCTAGGGGTCACCACCCTTTCCGAGCGGCCCTCAATTCCTCGAGGACAGTCTTTATCCCCGCAAGTTCCAACTCGTGCATAGTCTCCTCAAAGAGTAGCTTCATGACTGACATGTGACCTTCCTCATAAATCTGATATCCAAAAGGGCTAACCTCCCAATCCATCACAAAGCAACCATTACTCTCTGCTCCTTTCGTGACGACAGCATCCACATACGTCCAAGCCCCATCCTTGATATCCCTCGCAGTAATAGCCTTGACCAACCTGATCGCCCCAGCAAGCAAAATACCACTTGCCTCCCTCTGCAACTCGGTGCCTTTGCAGAAACCTGGATCAACAAGGTTGGTGATGAGTTGATCAGAGGGCGGGAGATAACCCCTCCGGATCCGCTCGGCAAAAAACATCTGACCCAGGAGCTTGGATACAAAGTAGTGGTTCATTGCTTGGTATGCTCCTTTCCCATTCGACGAAGGGGATGTCGTCAGGTTGTTGAACGATGACAGAAAGGGGACGCCGGGGGAAGGTGGGGAAAGTTTGGAGTTATATACACCACCAGAGGAGACGATGGTGAGTCTACCTGGGTTGCCGCCAGAGACAGATCGCATGATGGGTATCAACAAGATGGCTAGGAGGAATGTGCCGAGGTAATTGACTTGTATGACACGGTCGTTTCCCGTGATAGGGTCTAGGCTGAGGTTTGCTGAAACGACGCCAGCGTTGAGGATGGCAATGTCCAGAGGGGGCTTGGTGATGTCGGTGCTTGAGAGCTTGTCTGACAGGGCGGAAGTAAAGGATTGGATGGAGGGGTAGGACGACATCTCGAGGTGCATGAATGTGATGGTTGCAGAAGGGAACTTGCGACGGAAATCTGAGGCGACCTCTTCTCCTTTCTCAGTGTTGCGAACTGCGATGATGAGGTGGGAAAGAGAGAGTGATAGCAGGTCGTGGGCGGCATGGTAGCCCAGTCCGGTGGTTGCACCGGTGATGAGGGCTGTTTTGCCTGCCAACGAGGTGGATCTTGTTAGGGTAAGGCGCTGAGGCTTGGTGCGGAATTGGGAGGAAATGAATATGGAGGTGGCGGACTGGATTGGGCGACCTAGATCGAGGGATACAGAGGAGGTTGAAGATGGCGTCATGGCGGTGTTGCTTTGTTTGAACTATCGATTGGGATAGAACGCTGATTTGACTACTCAATCATGGAGAATGTGGGGCTTTGGGTGATTTATACAGGAGATTTTCGTCTTGATCGACGAGAGCTGAGTTGTAGAAGCAACAAAGACACAAAGGACGACGGCGACCCCGGAGACGACTGTTTACCGAATTGGGATTGTAGTTGAAGCTTGGCGGGCCTTGTTGGTCTGTAACGACTACCTAGCCTCGCCGCCGAGGGTTTCAGTTCTGATGAATAAGCTCGCTGAAAGTTGAGGAAGGCATAATCAAGCTCCCTGGCGCCGAACGTTCGGGCCCGTGCCGGTCCCACCTCTCCGAGATCCACCTTTCCCGAAGGGGAAAGTAATCGTGTCTTGGCAAAGCAATCCCGTGTGGGTCCATCCTTCAAGCTGACAGACGACGACATGTTGGATGCCTTTCGACGTCCGCTATTTCCGCTCCCAAGACTTTTGCATTTTCCATATCTGTTCCCAAACATGCTTCCTCTTGTCCTGCGAGTTTAATCATCACCTCGATCTATCTGCTCGTAGTCATACTTGGCAAGAATTTGCCGGTCTCACACAGCCGTCACATCGTTTTTGTCGATACAGATACTGCAACGCTGAACCGATCCAACAACATGCCGGCAAGGAAAAACCACGCACCCAACTCGAACACCCCCCTTTTCATAGTCAACTCATCAGCCAAGATCGACCCTGCATCCAGGAAACAGATCCGCAGCCATGTCATGCGAGGCAAGAATCGAAAGCGGGCCAGTCAGAAAGACAAGCCCCTGATTCGCTCCTGGATCAACGACTGCCAAGTCGCAGACTACTCTCCCAATTCGATTTCCATCCCACCACGAGTCGGCAATGACCTAAGCCACATTGCCTTCATAACCCCGCTGGCACCCTACATGCAGGAACTCATGTTCCAGTTCTTCACAACCATCAAACAATCCGCCTATCCCGTCGAGACCTGCGTCCAGCCAGACAGTCGTCAGTGGGTGGAATACCTCACCTATGACCAAGCTTACCTTCACTCGGCCCTATTCTCAACCAATGCCTTCTTCGACTGGCGCCGCTCAGCAGAATTTGGCAATGTTACTCTACAACACCTTACCACATGCATTTCCCGCCTCCGGCAGAACCTCCTTGACGCCTGCCTCGCAACTTCAGATTCAACCATCACCACCGTGAACACCCTAGCCATGATGGCTGACCTATTCGGCGACTACGACAACGCACGGAAACATCTCCAAGGTCTTTCCAAGATCGTCGAGGTCCGAGGAGGAATAAAAGCACTTCAATACAACCCCCAACTGCAGTCAAAGATACTGAGAGCCGATCTTGGCCTGGCCCTGTCGACCGGTGTAAAGCCGCTGTTTTTCTCGGAGGGGCTCTCCTGGGAGCCTTACTTATCCTCTCAACCACAGTCCAGCTCATCCAAACCAACCGGGGCACCAGCATGGGACATGTCCTTTGTCACTGACCCTCGTCTGTTGAACGTCTACCTTGACCTCCGGGAATTCTCTCGCGCGGCTAATCTCGCAAAGCAGATAGGCAGCAAGATCGGGGCGGCTGAGTATCTTGAGACGCTGATCTCGGTGCAGTACAGGTTGTTGGCTTTATGTCATGAAGACGGTCTGTCGATGACGGCAGAGGAAAGACTGTTGAGTGTGGGTATGTTGGCTTTTACCACTACAACTTTTTTGCATGTAAAGGGGTTGCCGTTCAGATTCCCTCATCTGCAGGAGCAGGCGAGAGAATGCCTTCAGAATCTGGATACCAAAAAACAAGGCGGTAACCTAAGTTTGTGGTTTTTGTTTGTGGCGTATATATCGGCGCTTGGTAGCCACGGGACAGCGGAGGATGGAGGACTGTTGGTTGAGAAGGGAAGGGAGATTGTGGAGGTGATGAAAGGTGGGAAGAGTGAACTGGGATGGACTGACGTGAGGGATATCTTGATGGAGGTTATGTGGATTGATTGGGTGCATTCTGAGGATGGGAAAGAGTTTTTAGACAAGATAGCAACTGTGAGAAAGGATTGAAGGGTTGTGTGAGGCTGTAGACATGGGAAAGTCATGAATTGCAAAAAAAATGATGGATGATATGAGGTCCTACCCGGACTCGAACCGGGGTTGCCGGAATGCTCTGATATTCAGAATCCGAAGTGCTAACCGCTACACTATAGAACCTGGAATGTTCTGTGGCTGCAATGGCCGAGAAATTGTGTGAACTTCTCTTTCCTTGCCCGTTGTGTGGGATGGAGTTATGTCCCCACCAGGGCAAACCTATGCTGAGTCATAAGAGGTTCCACATTCAACCCCCTTCATCCCAGGTTAATCTCTTTCCAATGAGGCCCCTGACCAAAGCCTAGATGCAGTGCTTTTTTTCTGATCCAGCCATACCCTCTTCTCTCGGCAATTCCACCATCCCATTTCACCAGGATAACATTATAATGGAGGCCGTCACAAATTTCTACCTCTGTGGGCCTCCAAGCGTCAAGTACGTATTTTTCATCGTTCCGAAATGTCTTCTGTGGGCACCCCTCAGAGAGAAGAACCACTTCAATTGGTTCAGAGTCGTAAAATATGATGTCACTCTCTGAACCCCCCAAATCATCAAGACTCATCCATCCACAATCTTCACCATTAGCCCCGAGGAGTCGAGCGTCACTGGTAAAGACATCTGTCATTTGGATTGTGAGTGTCAACACCCATGTCCAGAACCTCAAAATTGGGTACGGCTTAGGGTTATAGATTGGCCTCGGCAGCGTCTCCAATGACAACCCAGATTGAAACCCTTGGAATGAAACACGCGGTTCAGTAGGGTAGAGCCGGCTTGCTCTCCAATCTGTGGCGCCTTGTAATGTTCGGTGGTGAGTTCGGTTAATTTGGTCGATTACTGACATTGTTCTCCCGCTGCTATCGGTGGTGTACCAGACTATCCAAGTCCTATGGCTCTCCAACCATTCGTCAATCTTCAGCTGGCTTTCAAACTCCTCCAAAAATATCATCCGCACCTCCCCTCGCCAGCCAGCCCACGAATAGCTTGGAAACCCAGGCCGTCGAGTAACATTGTTACCCTTGAACAGGAGAAAAATATCGAGATGCGCGACTGGCAAGCCCTGGACTAGGGGATATCCAACCTTTATTGACACTCGCCTCATGATGCCTCCCATGGCTCGGAGCACATCTGCGTCGTTGCCGAGAGACCGGCCTGAGTATTGGCGGATCAAACTACCGTACACTCGTAGAGCAGTGAAGGCAGACTCCCCTAGATGATCCATGGCTCGGGGAACCACCTGGTGAAATTGCGCGAGGTTGTCATTGAGCCTTTCATGATATTCGACCCTGTTACACCGAAAGACAACTTGGTCTCTGAAGAAGTACAAGTTTCGGCGCGATAAAATGCGCTCTTGAAGCCTAAAACGGCGACTATGTCAGCAAAGCTCAGAGTATGGTTCACGTATTGTAGAGAAGAAAGACCTACGTCCACGCTCTGGTCATGTGCGGACTCTCATGCATTGAGAGGCCAATGCTTGTTATCTTTCCTAGGAAGATGCCTGGTTTGATTTCATGAGCCAAGCACCCTCCCTCTCGGCTGCCCGTCTCAATGCCAGGCAGCCCAGCATTGGCGTCGAAGCCCGAGGCGGCGACGACAGTAACCCATGCCCGTTCATACACTTGATCCATGAGCTCGATGCCTGGCTCAAGATCGCTAGGGTCATTTTGAACTAGACATAGAGAATCAACCCACAGATAACGCAGGCCGAGCTTCCGGGTAAGTGTTATGGCATCACGAATTGTTTCCGGGATGAGATTCCAAGCCTTGTTGATACTGTCACGGTACTTGAGTTCTTTCCTGTTGGCCTTTGTAATCCTGAAGTTGGGGACGGAGCCCCAGACATAGCTCAACGCCACATATGGTACTATGCGATTCAGTTCTACCACGCAATTGAGCTTGACATCAATGCAGCGAAGAAACTGAAGACCTGGATAGGCTTGCTCAAATGACTCCCCGGCTGGAGCGACAACACATTGATGTTTGCGTGAGCATTCATCGATCCACCTGGCAGTGCGTTCAATGTCAACCGTTTTCGAAAGCTCATAATGCAAGTAATTGCTTCGACCATGATCCCTATGGTTTGCCGCAAGAAAGCAGAGCCCAATTGGAGCATGCCTTGGCCGGGACGAGTCGGCCCTGTCAACTAAGAAACATCTTCGACTAGGAAAAGCAGGGTCCAGACCATAGTCCCACTTGATGGAAAGAAGTGTAGAGTCGGGGTTGAAGTTGAAGTAGACTGGCCTTTTGGCGTGTCGATATAGAAGCTCGCTAACCAGTCGACAGACCGGACATGTGCTGGTTCGAATTCGTGAGGCAGTGCCGATATCCCAAGTTGAGTTGTTGCCAAAAGAGATGTGGCTATCTGCGTGTAGCAGATCAAACGGGATCCTCGAACAGTATCCGCACAAATCCGGGATAGAAACATTGGGAATAGAATACTGCGCCATGGTGATGAAAAGATTTGATGTTGATGAGTGGAAGGAACGAGCGCTTTCTGATTAGGCAGCACTGCTCATTGGGCTCTGTGCCCTATCCACGTGATATCGCATCAAACATCATCGCTGGTAAGTCCGCCCTGGAGCGGCAATAGGAAGGTGCGCTGTTGCACTTCGTCACCCCAAGGCCGTCTTCCCAAAACTCGTAAAACATACTTCCAGGCAACAAGTAACTCAACATGAAGGCGATATCATCTGAGTCCCCGACGGCCCTCTTCTTTACTCGAATTGAGCGACCGACAGACTCACATTACTATTTCATGATACAACAAGCACCCTTTATCTTGGCAGCTCAATAGCGCTTACCCTCGAAGTGCACGATGCAGCCCTTTTCTCTCTATCAAAGTCTTGACATCTGTTTACGAGGAGAAATGATCGGCTACACAACCATCAGTGCTGCTGC
The DNA here is from genome assembly GCF_035222475.1 of Podospora pseudopauciseta. NCBI lineage: Eukaryota > Fungi > Ascomycota > Sordariomycetes > Sordariales > Podosporaceae > Podospora > Podospora pseudopauciseta. Next base: position 1,957,781 of record NC_085893.1, on the reverse strand, counting down.
ATAACAAAAAGTGTGTGTTCCCCTTATCTCTGTCCAGGCATTCGGCACGAAGTTCTTACCCTTTCTAGATAGAGATACCGCCCCCACAACCACGATGTGACTTCCGAACATCCGATAAAAGGTGACACCAACCGTTGTATCGCTGTGAGATGGGAATGTTGAACAACGGCAAGCTGCGGGCTGAATCACGCATGCATAAGGCTATTAGCTCGGCACCTGTTCACAAAGCACACATGTGTTAGTGTTTCACTACTTCACCAAACTGAGGGAACGGAGACCCTAGACTATTGGCCTGCAACACACTCACAAGATGCACTACACTTCCCTATATTGGCATGGGGGTTTAGTGATCAGAGATGGTGGCTCATGCAGCGAGCTCGCTTGTGTTGTTGAAGCCAGTCTAAAACTGGATGTATTAAGAGTGATAGTTCTGGACATATTTCTTCAATATTGGGAGGAGTTGTCTTTAACCTCATCTTCTCGCCCATGCCAGGTCTCAAGGTTATGCGGGACTACTCGCCTGATACCTATTTAACGTTCTTTCACGCTCACAAGCACAACCAGAACGACTACAACAACAATGGCGCTCTCATTCTCGCTTCTAATATCGATTTGGCCATTGCTTGTCGAAGTTTGTGTTATTTACTGTTTGTCTATAGCAGTCTACCGACGATACTTTTCCCCTCTTGCCTCCATTCCTGGACCCTTTTTCAACGCCATTTCCTACCTTCCCATCCTCTACCAACAAGGTATTCTGGAAGGTCAACTATTACATGCCTTGGAAATATGGCACGCTCAATATGGTTGATTCTTTCGGCAATCCCCCAAGTAACGACATCTCTAATGTGAACCACCCAGGCCCGATTATCCGTATCTCACCCAACGAGATTCATCTTTCCTCACCTGAGCACTATGAAACAATATACTCGAACTCCCTGAGGACAAGCTTCTACAAAGATCCTGCTTTCTACGGACCGATGGAGGGGCCGATCAAGACCCCCGTTATGCTGACCATGATCCCGAATGAGGAACACAGGGTGAGGAGAATGGGCATGAATCCATTCTTTTCCCGAAGGTCCGTTCTTGGCTTGGAACAAATTGTCAGAGACAAAACCGAGAAGTTGGTTAAGATGGCCGAACAATTTCTGAGTCAGAAGGGTGGCGAGTTTGATGTGCACAGAGCCACGAGGGCACTCACGGTCGATATCATCACCGAGTATGCCTATGCGAAATCCTGGAATTATATGGATTTGGCTGACTGGCAAGTCCGCTATGGGATATGAACCTGAAGCCTGGCTAACAGAACAAAAGGGGCGAGGGATATCAGGAGGCTATTAGAGCAGTTCAGACTTTCTTCCCCTGGTTCCAAACCTTCCCCTCCCTGGTACCGGTCTTTGGGTTGGTTCCGGACTGGGTGATGGTGAAGCTTTATCCACATTTTGGAAAATGGTTTGACAGTCTAGAGGTATGCCGCCCAGTGCCACTTCTCTGGGGAATGGCGGGTGTTAATGCAGATTTGACAGGTTGTTCAGCAATCTGTCGCGGAGGTCAAGAGGGATATCGCGCTTGGTATCAAACCTCCTCGGAGAACCATCTTTCATGAGCTTATTGATCCCGAGCTTTCTGAGACGACAAAGGATCTGCCGTCGCGTCAAAAGCTTCCAGATGCTGTTGTCTTTGCTGACGCGGTGAATCTCACCGGAGCGGGTGTCGAGACTACAGGCGCCACCATTTGCAGGGCGCTGTACGAGGTTCTTGACTCGCCTGAGATTGCAAGGAAGTTGAGGAAAGAGCTGAAGACGGCTCTACCTGACCCTTTTATTGTACAGAATATGAGTTTGATTGAACTGGAGAAGGTGCCTTATTTGACGGGGGTCATCAAGGAGACTCTAAGGTAGGTACAATATCTACGTGACAACGGTTGATGAAAGCCACGCTGACACAGAACAGACTCAGTCCAGGTGTACCTGGCCACCTACCCCGTGTCGTACCTTCTGCGGGCGCCACGTTCGACGGGTATACATTTCCACCCGGCACAGTAGTTAGCATGAGTGCCTGGTCGATGCATCACAACACTGAGATCTTCCCGAGCCCAGACAAGTTCGATCCCACACGTTGGACCGATCCAGATGTGGACGCCGTTCACGCCAGAGAAAAGTGTCTTGTGTCCTTTGGCCGAGGAACGCGCAATTGCATTGGTCAGAACTTGGCCATGTGCGAACTTTACTACAGTGTGGCAAGCATGATCCGGAGGTGGGATGACTTGAAGGTGCATCCTGATTTTGGAAGGGAGGATATGAAACTGGTAGAGTTTTTGTTGTCGTATCATCCAAAGAAGGCAAGGAAGTTGAAGCTTGTTAGGGGTTGACCTAATATTGAATAATGCAGATTGTAGCCAGGGGGCATTTCTGATCATTGAATTCCTGACACACCTGGAGGGTATGGTAATGCGAAAATGGGCAGGCGGTGGAGCTTCCGATATAATGTCAAACTTTATGTCTGCCCTCCATCAAATGATACCTCACCGGGTGACTAGTCTAGTGGTCAGGACGCTTCGTTGTGGTTATTCGTAAGAATATCACATACGATCCGAAGAAACCCCGGTTCGATTCCGGGGTCGCCCATACATTTTGCTCTGATCCACACCTAGAGCTTCCTTCTTCTCAGTTTACACTTTTTCCATTTCGGCTTCTTCAGAATTTCATCAAGTCCCCAAAGACTCACCAAAATCACATGCCGCATTCACAGTAATCTCGTTTTCCAGCGCCGGTACACTCCAAGACTTATGCGCTTCAGGAAGGAGTCTTCGAAACCGTCAGCACGTTTTTAAGCGATTGGCGTCTTCCCAACTACAGCGGGCAGGGGTGTCTGCTTTCTACAACGTCACCAGCCTCCCAGCGTTACATCTAGTGGACCCTTCCCGAAGATGGCGGCCTTCATCGGCCTTCAAATACCTGATTGCTGATTTGACAGTGGGCTTTTGACAGCTTCGATCCAGATGGCACAGCGCACGTTGCAGGCATGAGGTTGCTTCATTGGCTTGGCCCTGCATGTCCGATTCCCCTGTAGGGAAAGCTGATGTGCGCTGCCTTGCTCAGGAACACAACTCTTGTGCATGATCTGATAATACGGCCCAACATTTTCACATTTTGGGCGTCCTTTCATGGAACATGCCTGGTTCGCCGACATGGCCAGTCAGGAACAAGAATTGATCAACGCTGCTGAAGATATTGACCCCAGCATGCCAAGGGCGACAATGTATGATCCCGAGGTTATATGCACGACCATCCAAGGCCCTTACATTCGCTGTTCATAAGCACTTACTGGAAGAAATAAGTATTGCGAGTACAAATAGGATGTCTCGGTCTACTTCTTTTGACGATGGCTTCACTTTGACACTCAGGCCACAGTAAACATCGAAGAGGTCCAGTCAACAGTCACCATGTTGCGCCTCACAGCTGCCCTCTCCCTTGCGGGTGTTGTCTCTGCTTCTTTCGAGAACAACCTCGCCTACCTCTCACCATCTCGTCGCCACGCCTCTCTCGCTGTTCCTCTTGCCCACGTTCAGAAGCGCCAGAGTGGCTCTTTGTACACAGCAGCGGAAGTGAACTTCACCCACGGCATCGCGTCAGGAGATCCATATGCCAACTCCGTTATTCTCTGGACCAGACTTTCCCCCACAGCCGATAACGTCGCCTCAGATATCGTCCCAGAGGGCGTAGTGCCCATCTATGGCGATGAGGGCGCTCCCCCCAGCAGCCGCGCCGCCTGCGTCGAGTACCGCATTGGCACAGACGAAGCTTTGACCAATGTCGTAAACAGCGGCAGAGCCTACACCTCGAGCGAAGTAGACTGGACAGTCAAGGTATGCCTCCCACGCCCATCATCCCAAAAGATCCGGGCTAACACCCACCCCCTAGTTTGAAGCAACAAACCTCCAACCCTTCACAACCTACTTTTACCGCTTCAACGTCTGCGACTCCTCCAAATCCTCCGTCGTCGGCCGCACAAAGACCATCCCCACAAAAGACCAAACCGTCCCCCGCAACATCAAGCTTGCAGTCTACTCCTGCTCCAACTACCCCGAAGGCTACTTCAACGCCTACGCCGCCGTCAACGCCAAGGATTCCGCGGATTACATCCTCCACCTCGGCGACTACATCTACGAGTACAAAGCCGGCCTCACCGACCTCCGCAAACCTCTTCCTGACCGGGAGACTTACTCTCTCTATGATTACCGCAAGCGCACAGCTTCCTACCGTCTCGATCCTGATCTTGCCTTGTCTCACCAAAAGTTCCCTTGGATCCCTGTCTGGGACGACCACGAGGTCGCTGACAACAGTTACAAGGACGGCTCCAAGAACAGCGACGGGGAGGAGTTCAGGTTGAGGAAGCAGGCGGCTGTGAGGTCGTATTTCGAGTGGATGCCCCTTCGGCAGGTCACTATGGATGACTCTTTGCGCATCTGGCGGGATTTCTCCATTGGGAACTTGTTTGATCTCATCATGCTTGACACGAGGCAGTACAACCGGGACGTTACCGTTCTTGGGCCACTGGGGGGGATTATTGGGGGGAATAAGAATGAGGTGGAGGAGCAGGCTGATTGGGTGAACAGGACGATCATGGGGTTCAACCAAGAGGCTTGGTTCTACACCAAGCTTCAGGAGTCGAGTGATCGACAGGCCAGGTGGAGGTTGGTGGGCAACCAGGTGATCTTCAGCAGGGTGACGATTGGAGTTTTTAATGATGAGCCGTTTAATTTGGATCAGTGGGATGGGTACATCGCGAATAGGGACAGGGTGTACAAGACACTGGTGGACAACAAGATCAACAACACGGTCATGCTGAGCGGGGACAGCCATGCGGCTTGGGTGAGTGATATGGTTTGGAAGGCGGAGGAGGGGTATGATGAGAACACCGGGGCGGGGGCGGTGGGGGTTGAGTTGGCGGGGAGTGCGGTGAGCAGCTCCAGTCCGTTGACGGGGATTGTGCCGAGGTTGATCACGGATCCAATTTCCAAGTTGTTGATCAAGAACAACCCGACGTTGCAGTGGCAGGATTTGTATTATAGGGGGTATTTTGAGATGGATATTGGGTATGATGCTATTGAGGCGCAGTTCTTTGGGATTCCAAATCTCAAGAATAGGAGTACGGAGGAGATCAAGATTGCAAAGTTCTTGATCAGAGATGGGGAGAATAAGTTGGCGAGGAACCCTACTGTGGGTGGTGGAGTGGCGTATGCGGGCGCGTTGAAGAATGGCAAGGTCGAGACGGCACCTTGATGTCCTTTCTTGTCGATAGAACTCAACTTTTTTCTTTTTGCTCTCAAGACAAAGCCCTGAATTTGTTTTTGTGATTCAAGTGATTACAAAGGTTCCAGATGGAACAGTCTCCAAGCACCGCCAACGTCCTTTGAGAACAACGGGGTGGTGTTCCTGACATGCCAAGGACAAGGGCCGTCAACAACGGCTCCTTGCACCAGTCAGGGTCGGCTCCAGACTGTGTACCACTTCAACTACCGGTTCCCGAGTTTTGTTTGCACCTCAAGCTGCATCGCATCGTCACTTCTGATAACAGCTGACAAGCTAGTATCGTGCCGCTTCTTATCTTTGCATTGGGCATCATGAGCTGCGTCGTGAGGTTTCACATAATTGAGGCCTACAACGCTAAGACAGAACAGCAAAGCAAACACCACAGAAATAGCTCGAAAATACTGGACTCATTGGTCAAAGTCAAAGACAGGCAAACAAAGAATGAAATTTATCGACGCTGGTAGCAGTTTCAACTGCACTCTCCCGCCTCGAGGCTGGTATGAATGGTCATCAGCTGATGACCGTGGCAACAATGAGGGATGCCAGGACGGACTGGCGTGGGAAGATGAGATTTGATAGTATTACTTTGGTGTATTTAGAAATAAGAGACTGATGGATCCCCGATGCGAAGTCCAGTCTCAGAACTACGCTCAACCCATCACTCAGACTCCAGTCAGCTACCTCATGATGTCGTCTGACCTATCTCCCTCCCATGATGCTTGGGCAAGCACACCGCCCAAGGTGACGAGACCAAATCTATGCTGTGAACTTCCGAACCTCCCCGGCGAGTGCATGTTTCTCGGCTTCGTGGCTATTTTGGGAATCACTTGCGTGTTTCTCTGCAAGTTGATTCTGTGGTTATTCCACGTAGCGGTAGACTTTGGACAACCAGCCTGGCTTCAGTGGCTTCAACGACCTGAGAAGCAAGACGTCAACACCTGGCTCAACGGCCAAAAGTCAATCATCAACTTTTCCTTCGCTGGCGTCTCGAAGCCACAAGACACCCTCCACCTTCGTGCAGCAGCCAACGAGAATATTGCCCTTGCCTTCAACATCACTAATTCTTTAACTACCGCTTCAACTTCGATCCACAAGAATTTCCTGAAAATGGCCTCTAGTATCATCAACCGTCCAGGCCGAGACTGGATCAAGCTCTTTGAGAAAGCCACTTCCACTCTCACAGCTGAACTCCCCCGCGACACAAGCCAACCCCTTCACCTAGCAGAAGCCACCCGAATAACCTGCCTCAAAGTCGTGCTCATCGATAACTTTCAGATCTCTTCGGACAGTTTGCCACGGGACTCACTGGTCATCATCACCGACGAAATCAACAACCAATGGCTCAAAGCCAAGTCGTCTTCGAAGAAACCCGTGATATCATCGCTTCTCATTCACCACCTCACTGCCCTACAACGCAGGGACCCCCGGTGTTTATGCTGGCCATTCGACCAACTAAAGCCGGAGGAAATCCTCAGTATGATCATGCCCCAATACGAAACACTTTGGCGCGTCGTCATGGTCACTTACATCCTCGCCTTTCACCTCTATCCTTCGCCTACCCTTCCATCAAGGATCTCTTCTGTTCCCGAGTGTCTCGGGACGAATTCTCTCAAGGAGAGAGAGGCCCTCAAACTGGCAAAAGTAAACCATATAGGCCACCTTGTTCCTGCTCCCCCCTCCCCATCACTCACTCCATTCCCACTAACACCCAACCCCAGGAAGGCCTCCGCCTCACCCCCTCCAACAAACGCATCTACCGCCACACCCCCTCCTCCTCCTTCAAGATCAAAGCCGACCTCGAACTCATGCACCGGCACCCCTCCATCTGGGGTCCCACCGCCCTCGAGTTCTCCCCCTCCCGCTTCGACAACCTCAGCCCCCTCCAAACAGAAGCCTACCTGCCTTACTCCCTCCGCCCCCACCGCTGCCCAGCCTTTGGGGGGTTCGGAGACCGGATGGTGACTTGTCTTGTTGTTGCCATGGGTCGAGTCCTCAACACAAAAGCTGGCAAGGTCTTCAACACTGAACCGACGAAGAGGGCTGGGGTGGTTGATACAGGGAGGGATGGGTTGGAGGGGTGGAGATACCAGAGAGGGTAAAGGGAGAAAAAAAAAAGTCAAAAGATAATGGGCGACCCCGGAATCGAACCGGGGTTTCTTCGGATCGTATGTGATATTCTTACGAATAACCACAACGAAGCGTCCTGACCACTAGACTAGTCACCCGGTGAGGTATTTGAGTTTGTTGTTGAGTTTTGGTGGCGGAATTAGGGGCTTTGATGGCGTGGGAGGTGGGAGTGCAGAACAGATGTCCGTAGCCTCTGAACTTAAATTTGCACACAACAAACACAGATATTAGACAGAAAATTTGTAGAGATATATACCACCCGGCCTACCCTGTGGGTAAGATGTCCTTTTGGTTCCACAAATTTCACATTGTTTTCTCCTTGTTGCATGCAAGTCACGGAAAAACAATCGCTGAAATCTATTATCAAACTTGCTTTTGCCATGGATCCCAAATAGGTACAACAGCCATCCATGATCAACCCCCAAAACCGCAACGAAAGACCCCTTTATCACCTCCATACTAGGGCCAAAACACATCAAAAGTACTCACCGGCGCACCTCCCTGCCTAACCCCCCCCCCAGGAACATACACACCCCCTCCCACCCCCACCGCACTCGTACCATGCCTCGGCACCTCCATCCCCCCCAACCTCTCCCACTTGTCCCTCTCAACATCATATACCTCCACCTGAGGAAACACCCCCTCCGTCCCATTGACTTTATTTCCCTCCCCCCCCAAGACAAAAACCCTCCCCCCAACCCTCGCAGCAGCAACTCCCCCCCTAGCAGTAGGCATCCGCCCCTTCTTCACCACCCACCCCTTTCCCAACCTCTTCAGATCCAATTCATAGACCGTGTCCCTAACATTATCCTGCCCGTCCCTCCTCCCCCCAAGAACATAAAACTTGTCCTTATACACCGCCGCCCCAGCGTGATCCCTCCCCTCCGGCAGTCTCCTCGCCTTAGGGGGAAGCGTAACCCAGGTATTGGTCTTGGTGTTAAAAGCAGAGACCACATCCGTCGTCTGCTGCGGTCCTAGTTCTGGAATAAGAGGGAGGATGGTGAGGCCGCCAGCGAGGTAGACAACGCCGTTGTGCACCCCCATCGCCGCGCTTCCTCGGGGAGTATGACTGTCCGGGAGAGAGGGGAGGTCAGCCCATTGGTTAGTTTTGGGGTCGTAGACGAAAGACAAAGGGGAGGGTCTCCAGGCCCAGTTGTCGACTTCGGTTAGGCCCCCCAGGAGGTAGATTTTGCCGTCGACGACGGCGGCGTTGGGGTGGTTGAGGGCTAGCGGTGCAGGGGCGGCAAGGGTCCAGGTTTTATTGGGGATGGAGTAGATTTGGAGGATGTTGGTTGTTGAATAGGGGAGGGGGGAGGAGGTGTCGTTGGTTGGCAAAATGCCACCGAAGATGGCGAGGGAGGAGGGGGAGAGGGCAAGAGTGACATGTTCCTGGCGAGGTAAGTCACTGATTGAGGGGAGGGTTTGCCATGTTCCTTTGGAGGGCTTTCCTCGGCTGTTGGGGAGAGCGAGGGCGGTGGTTGTGAATAGGAAGGCCGAGATGAGGGCCAAGAGCTTCATGATGATTGATGTCGATGTGAATAAAGACAATGGTGGCGAATGTTGAGAGAGCGATGCAGCTGTTTTATATCCCGTCATTGCCGTCCTCTTTTGCCGAATGGGACAGCAGCATTCCTCTCCTTACTCCAGGTCCGATCTCCACCACGACTTGCAATTGCAAAAACATCAGACCAGCTCTCCTTGGGATGATGATGAGATACCGGTGACGTGGACCAGCTTACTTAACCTCTGTTAATGAATTCATCCGCTCCGAGCTCCGTGCTGACTGCAGACTGATATATGTGGCCGTAATTGGATTTCGGGCGGCACGTTCCTGCAGCAAGGCCGGACAAGAAGGCTTCACGTAACACTCGGAGATAACGGACGGTCCAAGCAAACAAAAGTTGTCGGGCAGGTAAAAGGTCCATACATTGACCTTTGACCGCGTCAGAATGTGGCTGACATTTGTTCCTTCTGCACGCTTCTTTCCGAAAGAGGCAAGAGTACATACTTGACATGTTTGTTGATATGGGCTTCAGGATTCAACCAGTCCCTTTACTGGGTCAAATGTTAGTCACCTGGTAGACTGCGACGATAATGGATTCTATGGGAAGCCGGTGGGCGACAACAATCATGCCGTAATCACCTGTGCTTCAGTGAGAGAATAAGATCAGTTACGAAAACCCTCGGATTTTGCTTCGCGGCGGAACCAAACGTGAAACTCCTTGTGGGAGCCCTGAGAGGAGTTCGACATTCCCCTCAGCCAGCAGACTGTCTACTTGACCACGGGGCCTGTCATAGTCAAATCCTCAATGGCTGTAGCCTGCTGTTCGGTTGGAAAGGAGCAACGTGGACATGATATTTATACTGTGGTCACTCCTCCCAGCTGCTGGAGAAACCAGGGACAAGACTGGCAGACAGCGACCGAGTTCGATTCCAGTCCTCAACCAACATTTTTTTTACTTCAAATTGACCGAAAATAAAAGGATTGTCATGGCATCCTCAGAGACAGACTGTCCACCCGTGGTGAAGGCATCATTTCGCTCGCATTGCTCTCTCCGATGCCGCGTATTTGTGAAGTGAACTTAAGCCAAGGAATGGCTCAGAATTCAGCCTCACAAATAGGCGGCATCGGAGAAGGGAATGTGAGATACATGATGGCCTGTTTGGGACGGAGACAACCAACACGCAGGCAACGGCTTTGACCGTTGCACCACGCTCTCCTAACCAGTGACACTAGGCTCCCAAGATCCTCCGCTTACATGGGGGTGGTTGCTGGGTTGCGGAGCGGGTGGTTTGTTGTGATCATATGATGTATGGGTAAAATGAAAGCGGATGGATGCTCCTCGTCGCCACGACGACCACGACAGGACGGCGGAATGGTTGGCTCACATGGGCGCGTATCACTCATTCACAACTACCCAGTTACCTATATCTATCACCAACTTCAGCCCCATGAGAATTCAAAACACTAAATTTCAAGCTCCCAAAACAACCCCCCAAAATCATCCTCCCAGACCTTCCCCTCCCCATGATCACCAACCCACATATCGCCCACCCCTAACCCCCTCCTCACCCCCCTCAACACCACCTCCGTATTAGCCATAACAACCTTGACCAACTCCGAACTCCCCTCCACCACCACCCCCTCCTCTCCACCAGCCTCCAACGCCCGTTGTATACAACCCGTCACCTCCCTCCTCAACCCCCCGTCATTCTGATCCCCTTTACAAAACCCAGCCTGCTAGCTCCCTCGCCGTAGTACCCAACACCCCTTTCCCCACCCTCCCCAAAAAAATCGTTATTCACCGCCGCAACCGCCATCAACACCTCAAACGATCCTGTTGTCTTCACAGCTCTGGCAATGGTGGCAGGTCTACCGGGGCATTTACACAATACGGCCGTGCAATTCTTATTTAGTACTGCAAAGTCAAGACAGACACTCCGGGTTTGAATCTCGATCTCCCGCCCCAGACTTCCACGCAGCCAAGTCCTAGTCTGAGTCGGGTTGAGAAAACACCCGATAGGCCCGACGATCCTGGTGGATTTCACCACTTTTGCCCCAGGCTTCAGACTCCAATGCCCCGATGTCAACACTTCATGTCTTGATTGAGAACCAGAAACGACAGGGGGGTAAGTTTTCAGTTCTGCTTGCAAGGAGAGGGCGGGGGGTGGGCCAGAGGAGAGGTTGTGTTTCCAGGGGTGGGTGAAGAGGGTTGTGATTTTATGTTGTTTACTATCATCTGTTGAAGTTGATGAAAATGAGCGGACGGCCTTGAGGTGGTTTTGCATCTCCAGCAGACAGTGCAGCCATGTGGAGGATTTGCACAGGACCTTCATGGTGATTTTGGGCGCGATATTCTCCCTTCCTGAACGGTAGTACACCACCGCCCCAAGAACCATGTGCTGAGACTTGGTCAGCATCTCCCCACATTTCGTCCGCGCTATCACACCTGGTGAGCTTGAAAACGACATTCCTGACAGTGCGGCCAACAGCTCCACATCAGCCATGGTCGTCTCGATAGTAGCGCCGTAGATATCCGACGGAATCATCGTTGCCAACCGCCACTCTTACCTGATGTTGGCGTGTCCCCACCAAATAGCCTGGTAATCGACAAGAAACTGAGACCACGCGACGGCCTCCAGACCAGGTGAACTCCCATGGCGGACTTGTACTTGATGGCCCATTTCCATGCAAATGTCAAAGGAGTCAGCAAGTCGAGGCATATCTCCCGTGACCTTTTCCGACGGCACCAGTCAAATCTGTCTCGTTTATCTTGTTCTTCCTCTTCCTCCTCAGGCCGACCCATGCCACAGCACCCTGTGCACGCGCAACTGCACGCAAACGCCGGTGGGTAGCAAAAGACTAGAGTGATGGAAGAGAGAGCGATCGCAATTGGAGTCCACACCACAGCAAAAACACCCCAAAGAACTGTCGGTAAAATGCTGACTTCCCTGTGAACCTTGGACCTATCACTCCCCGCTACCACGCGCAGGACGCCATAGTCGAGATATCCGTTTCTCTTATTGTCGTAGTTCTTCCCAGACCTGAACTCGGCGTTGGAGGGGTCTCTCTCCATGGTCACCATTGGCTCTGACCGCAACCCCGGCATGGTGAGCACCGGCATTCGATATTGCGGATTCCACGACAGCGAGGAAAGGTGGAACCAAAAGCCTGCTGTGAGGTCAAACACGCCGCTCACACGTCTGCTGCATCGACTGCTAACGGAGATGTACTGGGCGAGCGCAGCAATGGTCTGAATGACGGCGAAGAGGAGGGCGGCAACGGCCGCTACCAGAGCGGCAATGCCGATCGTTGTTTCCTCAGGGTTTTCGGAGCCCATAACGGCATGTTGCGGAGGTAAAATTGTTGTATGCCTCCCTAAAAATTCATGGCTGGCGACTGCCCGATGTTAAAGGAGTCGGACTTGGTAGCGTGTGAGTGAGGCTGATAGCAGCTAGAACACAAACCGCTCAATCAGGGAGCTAGAGGTCTTGATCCCGATAGATGAAGGCTGCGCCGCTGGGTAAGCACACCATTGGACTATAGTATTTGTTGTTCCAAAGACTTGATTATCACCTACTCACTGTTATTACATGCTCTAGAGTCCAAAGCTACAGGTACGCTATGCATGAAGCTAGACATCACCACAACCCATCATCCATGCCCAGTCCTACTGAACAAATGCCCCCAAGTTACGAGATACCTGCATATCAACATCACTGCCGAGGAAGCACAGTCAGCAACTGATACCATAAAGGTTTAGGCGCACTCACTCTGAATCCCCATCTCCACTACCACTACCCTCACCCTCTGTTCCACCGTCCCCACTTCCCGGAGACCCTTGCCCTCCCTCTGACAGTGCAAACTGAGCATCAGTCATATGCTGACCCGTCTGAAGCCCGTGAACCGGATAACCAGTGTGCATATTCGGCCCAGTGCCCATAAGCTGAGGGTGTATGTGGTCACCGGTCTGTCCTGCTGCCACCGGTGGCTGATGCTGTTGAGTGACAACCATCTGATTCGCATCACTGGGCCCTGCTTCTCCGCCCTCAAGTGCATCCAGAGCAGCTTGATCCTCCTTTGCCTTCCTCTTTCTGTTTGGCTTTGGACCCTTGTACAGTGAACAGTTGGACGTGTTGTCGAACCACTTGCAGTTGGAACAACTGCCATGGAAAAACTCTGGTAGCACCCGACACTCCAAAAACGGACCCAACGAGTGTTTAGAGCGACGCTCAGCACACGTGGTACACGATACCGGCGCGTCCTGACCGCGAGAGTGAATGAGTAGGCCGTTGACGTAACTGGGCCGTTGAGCAGCGATATGACGAGCGGTAATCCACCCCTGAACAAAGTGTATGTACTCATGGCTAGGCAAGCAGAAGATCTTCCTCTGATTCTCATGTTTGAGAGCAGTGTCTGACAAGGCGTCGCGGATAGCAACGGCCACGGTAAGAATGGGACTTTTGGGGTTTGCACATGCCGCATTCCAGTTCTTGACTAGCGGGTGGTCCTTGAACTCTTCCTCCTTGGTGGACATGTTGGGACGTCCAGGAGGACGGCCACGACGCCGCTTGGGAAAGGCGGCTGGGAGCTCTGGTATTGAGACATCGGGGTTAGGGGTGGTGGTGGTGGTTGTGTTGGCGGTTGCGTCTGCTCCATCTTGGTTCTGATCATGTTGTGGCGTTGGTGTCTCCTGTTGTAATGGTGTGTCGGGATTGACAGCCATCACTTGGCCGTCGTGATCCATCGTAATGGTGACTTATACAGGCAAGCGCTACAAGAAAGAGTGCCGTTGCGACGGCAATGCGTGTGTTATTTTGTAGCGATTATTTTGTAGGAAGAACAGTTGACAGCCCGGAACCTGGCGGTTTGGAGATTTTGTTCCACTCACACTCGGGTGGCGCACGGGCCATACGCCAGGCCAGGTGCCGCCAGTTGGCCACCTACGACACAGCAGACAAGCAGGTTGTCATTTTAGAATATGAAGTCTTTCAATAACTGTCAAGAAGAACTCAATTTCTATATATTATGAGTACAAAGAGGAAAATACACTCCCCAAACCGAGATGACCTCGGGATGCTGCCTGGTAGACATTTGTATTTACAGTAGCTCAACCTTGAAGAACAGTGGGGCGGTCCTACGTAATGCGCCAAGCGGCCCAGAACCATGCGGTTCAACCGACAACAACCTGTCACTGGCCAGCTGAAACAGCCGCAACAACACCACACCAAGACACTGGCTTGCGCACCACCAACTATTGGTGCCTTTTTTCTCTAGTTACTTTTTGTTTTCCTCGCTTTTGCTTTTTCAGTCTGGTACTCGGCGCAGGCGCAGGATCATCATCACCATCATGTCCAACCCCAACGCCCTCCTCCTCCTCGCCGACCACATCAAGCTCTCCCTCCTCGAGCGCCAGCGCGCAAAGAACCTCAACCTCCCAAACGACACCCAAGATGGCCACATCTCTCGTTCTCTGGACCAACTCCGCGACGGGATCGAAGCCCTAGAAAAAGAACAACAACGGCTCCAAGAAGCAGGCGAGGAAGCGTACGCCCTCCCGTTCCTCCCCTCCCCTCCCCCCTCCTCTATCTATACCTATCCTGACCATCCCAACCAGTAAATCGACCGCCCTCCTCACAACCCTCACCTCCCTCAACAAACAACAAAAAGATCTCACCACCCAATTCCATGGCTTCCCCACCGCAGCCACAACCTCGACCCTAACCCACCCCAATGACCCCTCCCTAGCCGAAGACTTTGCCCACGCCCAATCCGCCCCCGCTCCCCCCACCACCACCACCAGTCAGAAAAAGAACGTCCGTTTCACAGACGACAACAATGACACTGACCTCGAAGCGCAACGCTCCTCCCTTTTTTCTTCTCAACAGCCATATCGCGACGAGGTAGACGACGACTCGGCGGGGTACCGCAACGAAGCCGAGGGGCTGTCAAACACCCAAATCCACGCCTACCACCGACAGATTCTGGAAGAGCAAGATGCGCAGCTGGACGCGCTGGGGCTGAGCATCAGCCGGCAGAGGGAGCTGTCGATGCAGATTGGGGATGAGCTGGACTCGCAGGTCTTGATGCTGGATGAGAGCGAGAGGGTGGCGGATAGGCATGCGAGCACGCTCAACAGGGCGAGGAGGCAGTTGGGGCGGGTGGCGAGGGGGGCGGCGGAGAGTGGGGAGGGGAGGCAGATGACTGCTATTGTGGTGTTGATTATTGTTTTGGTGTTGTTGATTGTCATTTTGAAGTGATGGGACAGGGCTCATCGTTTTGCAGGCGTTTAACATGGAGTTTTTGGAGTTATGGAAGTCACGCACTGCAGCAGCTGGGGTTGTGTGGGAGGAATACATCCTTTTTTTTACTTCTTTTTTTCTCCTTTATTTTTTTTTTTTTTTTTTTTTTTTTTTTTTTTTTTTTTTGCTCTGCAAGCCGGTACTATACAAAGTTTCTTGTTTTGCTCTTTTTCGTCATTTTGTTTTTTGCAATATATCCATCTTGCTATACACTATCTTATCAGACTTGAAGCTTCTCACATGCTCGTCCACCATCTCCACCCTCTGGGCATCCACATCAGCCCCATCACCTCCTCCACACACACAAAACTGACTCGCGATGATACATAAACCCTCCCTCCCATCACCAACTTCAACAACGAAAAGCCCGATTAGCTCAGCTGGTTAGAGCGTCGTACTAATACTGGAAACAGTACATGGTAATGCGAAGGTCAACAGTTCAATCCTGTTATTGGGCAGTGTATATCTTTTAGCCTTCTCATATTATAACTTTTTGATGTTTTGCTATTATCTCTTCATCAAAAGTTCGACTCCATCTTTGATTTTGACGCTACCAATTTCTTGTTTCTGCTCGCTATCAACAAACAAAATTATCTACACGGCTGATTCTCCTCACCTCATCAACATCAACATGGGCCAAAAAAAAAAAACCCCAAAGAGAGAGAGGGGGAGAGAACAAAAGAATGTTGCAAAGTCAAAAGCTTGTTGTTTATGTGCATTCTTTATCGGGACTGACTATCTGCATCCATCCTCATCTCTTCAATTTCTCGTCCATCTGGTGTGTTTTGTTCCTTCTTCTCCTTCCGGTTGTGTAGCAATGTGGATTTTCGTCCACAGCAAAAGTCACCCCCTTGTACAGCAGGGTCTTGTGTGTTTGTGTCCAAATACTCTCCTGAGCAATGACATTCAACCCCAAGCAATCAACGAATAACATCCCCCTCCTTGTCAATCCCCTCGAGACCCTCCAAGATGTCGCTGCCCCCCAGCATGCCGACGCCGCCCATAGTGGCCACTTTGTCGTCTCGCCCCCACACTTCGTGAAACCGGACGCTATTATCGCTTGCCGCGACCATAATGCAGCCTTCCATCTTGTAGCGCCTCTTGGGGTTCAGCTCATCCAAGTAGCCCTTCTCAGTCCGCTTCTCCTCCTCAGGACCACTAGGATAGGGAATAGCATACAGCGCACGATGCTCACTGGGCCATGGCACGGCCGCGACCTGGCGACAGTCCGGCCACGAAAAGACGGCGATGCGGACCGGGTGCTCGGGCGACGCGTACCCAAACGTGGCTGCGATTTCCCTTCGAGTGGTGGACCAGATCAAGCTGGTGACCTGAGCCGATACAGAGATGGTTGCCAGTGCTGAGCCTGATTTGGTGTGAAAAAAGTGTATACACTTGTCGTTGGATCCTCCGCCTGTTGCAACAAGTCCGTCCTGCCAGGGGCAAAAGGCAATGGCTTTGACCGCAGCCCCATGCCTCCACTTGTGCTTCACTCCGTCCGACTTGATGTATCGGATTTGGCTTTCAGGCATCTGTCTTGACCCTGTAGTGTCGTCACTCGGAGGCTCCTGTTGAGGAATGTCGGTCTCGACAGTCTCGACTGTAGACCCATTGTGCAAGCCAGACTCATCAGCAGCGTTGTTCATATTGTTGCATAGTTCCTCGTAGTCAAAAAGACAGCACAGGTTGTCGTTGGCCCCTGTAGCAAAGTAATTCCCTTTGGGGCACCAAGCCAATCCGCAGATCTGTTGGGAATGGACCTGGATGTTCAGCAAGAGAGTTACTCTGCCATCCAAGCCCCACAACTCCTTCTCCTCCGGACTTGGCCAATCGACCGCATACAGGAGCACGCGACCTTCGTCAGTCCCGACAAGCAAGTCCTCATGGGTCCAAGAAGCCCGGTACGCGAAGGATTCCCGGTCCTCGGGAGGCATACACTTGTCGGCCCTTTCTTTGTTGAGGCAAGGCCTCCAGCTGAGACAAGAGACGGGCGACTCCATCGACAGTTCGAATCGAGGTCTTCGGCCTGCCCCATGTCTTTCGCCGCGGTCCGGCTTATCTTTCAATGACATAAGTGACAACATGCCACTCGACCTTCCAACAGCCAAGATAGCTGCTTCCCCTTCGGTGCTCGAAAAGGCGACACTCGTGATATGACTGGGACCGTCGAGGTATTCGTACTGCGAGGGTCGCGCACTGCCGTTCAACAGCTGTACACCGCCGTGCTCAGACCAGCCGTACACCATGTCACCCAGCCCGATAGCAAGGGTGCTGTTGATGTATGAAAAAGCCAGGACAGAGCAATAAAAGTCGTCTCGTAGGCTGGGAGCATCGAGGACTCTGTTTGCAGTCAGCTAACTGTCTTTCAACCACTGGCCACGGGCATCAACTGACTTGAACGGTGCAAATGGTAGCTTGCGCTTCTTAGATGGCTTGCCAGATGCCGCGGCTGTTGTTGGGTGATCCTTGACCCATTGAACGCCGTTCCATTTGGTGAGGCCGTGGGAGCTGAGGTTGTTGGCATCGACCTGTCGAGGGAGACTGACCCTAAGTACCTTCTCGGCTCTATCCAGGCCGAGAGCCACCGCAAGGCGCGCACCGTATTTCTCCCGTTGCTCGTCGGGTCTTGGTTGCAGTGTGGGAAAGTTGGACTGAAAATGCCTGGCGTTTGTACTACTCGTGACCAGCTGACCTCGACCATTGTCAACAGCGGTGTTTCCAGGACCAAGACCCCCAACACCCCATACTGCGCCGTAGCTGATCTGTCTGTCGCCGTTGTGGGTGCCATTCAGATCCCTAGGTCCGAGAACAGTGGGAGCTAGGATGTTGTGTCAGTCTCTGTATTGTTGCCTTGATGGGGCTAGAGGCTTACTTGGGACATATCTAATGCCATCATGATGAACAGGCTCTCCCCGGTCCCGAAGGTCGCCAAATATGGGAGCACTAGGAACGCGACGAGGGGAGCAAAAGGCGTCTTCGGCGGCTCCCTTGTGCCGCAGAAGCTTCTCGGCTCGGGTCAGTTGGTTCGCTGGCTTCCTAGTCCTGTACCTCTCCGTCTGAGTTTCTCTCTCTCTGGGTCTGGCAGGAATGAAACGGTCTGGTGATCGGGACCAGGAAAAGCTGGCTAC
The DNA here is from genome assembly GCF_035222475.1 of Podospora pseudopauciseta. Taxonomy (NCBI): domain Eukaryota; kingdom Fungi; phylum Ascomycota; class Sordariomycetes; order Sordariales; family Podosporaceae; genus Podospora; species Podospora pseudopauciseta. The sequence goes on along the minus strand of NC_085893.1, from coordinate 1,939,411 downwards.
AGGAGAGCCGTTGGTAGTTCTTCGCGGAAGGGCCGGGCTGGCGTCAAACGAAAGCGATGTAGAAAGTGCAGGTCGTGGGCGAGGGTAGTTGACGGTCAGAGCGACTGTGTTTCTGTGTAGTCTTGTGGGTGGACGTGTGATAGTCTCCGGCGAGCTTCCGGTTATTGGAGTTTGTTCACCGTCGTCCTTGGGTTGATCATCGTCTTCGGAAGAATTTCCATCATAGTTCATGCACAGGTTGGCAAAGGGACGCCCTGTTTTCTTGATGTTGGAGGGCAGCTCGCGAAGCTCAATGGGCCTTGCAGGCTCATCAGATTCTTCTGGGGATTCTTGACTCTCCCGGCATGATTCCAGCGAACCGTATCCCGAGTCTCGCGTGTTGGAAGGAGAGCTGGCGGACCGTTTACGACGTGACTCTTGGTTGTATGGAACCACGTGGTTCATGGTTTTGCTTTGCCTTGTAGCGTAGCCACGGTTGGTGTTGCGTATGGCGCCCATAGCGAAGCTGCGGCTTACCAAGACTGAAAAATGAGAAGAGTATGGAAGAGAGAAGCGATGGGAGAAGATGCGAATGCTAATGAGATTCACAAAATGATATTTTTCAAAGACCTAGCGAGTGTAAGGGCCAGCAAGAATTGGTGTAGTTGAAGCCGTCGATGGATCGAGACGGCGGTGTTTGATGCGGGCCTGGATGATCAGAAACCTGTTCGGCCGGTGATGGGTGACAAGTCCATACGTGAAACGCCCGACGGGATAATAGTACCCTGATGCCGATGCTGTAGTCGCGTAGCAATATTCGGGAATGATGGTCTTAGGAATCAAGAGAGAAGATGCAGAGGCCGAGCAGACGAAAGTCATCCAGACGATCGGAGTCCTGTTGCCCGTGTGGGACTGGGAGGATAGCACCTGCCCATCTCTTTTCGGTCCTGACCCTCATGACGACACATTATGGTTACTGAGGGAAAGCGCTCGACGCATTTGAGCACTTTCCCCGCCATATCCTCTCTATCATGGAAGGTGTTGAATGGAAGGCAGGAGCTATTCAGGGGCTTCAGGGGGCTGCCCCGATTCGCTAAGCCCCCTATCTCTTATCGATAAAGCCCCGCAACAGCTGACGAATGCACAGACTGTGCTGCTGTAGCCTTCCTGACCTCACACCCGACGTCATTTCGATCCCGCACCCGAATCCTCCACGCGACACATCATCGCAACAACTACACAAACCATGGCCGATGTAAGTTCTTTCACCAAACCCCTCATCTTTCCCAGCAGCAGACAAATTAACTAAACAAGCCCTAAACAAAAAGCAAGGCGGCTCCCAACACGGCATAGCCCGCACCACCCGCACCCGCACCCCCGCCCAAAAGCAGCAGGACCTCGAGCGCATCCAAAAGTACCGCGACCTCGAATCCCACCTCCGCCAGCTCGTCTCCTCCTCTGATTACTCCCGCCGCGAAACCTTTGACCTCACCACCACCCTCCTCAAGCTCAACCCGGAATACTACACAGTATGGAACGTCCGCAGGCGTACGCTAACTTCTGGCTTATTCTCAAGACGGTCGGATGGGTGCTCATGCTCGAGGGCGTGCTCGAGTTCTTCTCGGTCAGACACTACAACAACGTGTTCCGACGAGTCATCGTGCTCTTATTCGACAAGGACCCCGCACAGCCAAGCTTGCCGGAGGATTGGGAGGAGTGGTATAATAGCTGACCAGGGGTCTGATGATACCGCTGTCGCGCAAGAACCAACGGAGCGAGAAGATGGGGAGGCCCAGAAGAAGGATCTTGATATTATAACCTCGGAGCTGTCTTTTACTTTTGGGCTTTTGCTCAAGAGCCCGAAATGCTATTGGATTTGGTCGTATCGGCTTTGGACGTTGGATCACTCTATCCTGCTTCTGCCGGTGGAGAAGGCGAAGAAGATTTGGCAGGACGAGTTGGGACTCGCGAGCAAGATGCTGTCGATGGACCGCAGGAATTTCCATGCGTGGGGGTACAGGCGGCATGTTGTCAGCCAGCTGGAGAGCAGGGAACTGGGCGGGGATTCGTTGGTGGAGAGCGAGTTTGCGTATACTGACCGGATGATCCGGGCTGATTTGAGTAATTTCTCGGCTTGGCATAGCAGGAGCACGCTGATTCCGAGGCTGTTGGATGAGAGGGGGGCGGGGGAGGAGGAGAGGAGGGCTTTTTTGGATGCCGGTATGCTATTTGTTGTCTGAAACTGATGGATAGGTGCTGACATGACGAGCAGAATTGACCCAAATCCGAGAAGCGCTCAATGTCGGCCCCGACGATCAGTCACTGTGGTATTATCACCAGTTCCTTGTCGACAACCTCGTCAGTCCAGTTAGGCGTCCCACCATTGTCCCGACCTTGACGGTAGATCAGAGGGTGGACTACCTCTTGAAAGAAATCACGGAAATCAAGGATCTGCTAGAGGATTATGAGGATGTGAAGCTGATCCATGAGGCGTTGTTGGAATACACGCTGGGGTTGTGTCAGCTGGAGAAGAGGAAACCTCTTGAGCATGAGAGGCAGGATCTGATATCTTGGGTGAAGAAGTTGAAGGAGTTGGATCCGATGAGGATGGGGAGGTGGGTCGATTTGGAGAGGGATTATGGGTTGACTGAGTTGCTTCCTGGCGGGGGGGGTGGGTGGTTATGAGTATATAATAATTCTAATGTCACTTATTGTAGGTAATAGGGGTGTTGCACATCTCCTTGATATCATGCATCATTTTCCCGTCTTTTTCTCGTAATCCGATGAGGCCACCTAGATACCCCATGATTTGTTGGAGTGGTATCATCCCTTTGGGGTTTCCCTTTAGCATGGGTGAACTGGACTTTAGCACCTGCCCACCGTACAACACCCTGACGAAATGTTTTGGCTGCTGCTTGTAAACCTCAAAGACGATCTCGGAGCCCATCCCGGGCCAGTGCATATCGTCTACTTGTAGCACGCCCAACAGTCGGGAAATTGACCCGTCGTGGGCAATGTTGTGTCGATATCTCACTTTTGTCTCTTCTTTTGTCACGGATGAGATATGTGACAATAGTTCGGCGATCCACACCCCGTAGCTTGCGACTGAGGCTTGGAGGGATTGTTTGGAGGAGCGGTAGGTGTGGTGGTACTCCCACTGGCCTAGGCGGTAGACGGTGTCGGCTAGGTGTTGGGGGATGCATTTGTTGTTGTGGGGGGAGTGGACTGAGCAAGGGAGGGGACGGGAGTGGCATTGTTTGGAGGAGAGGTTGTCGAAGTAGTGGTCGAAACTGATGTGGAAACTGGTATCGGAGGGGGGGACGCCGCTTATGATGTCTAGTTGGGTGAGGATCTCTTTTGATAGCTGCAGGTGGGATTTCCATTGGGGAGTGGATTGGATTTGGGAAAAGAGGTGGTGGGAGAGGGGGCAGGGGTATTTGGGCTCGAGGGAGTCGATTTCTTTGTTTTGGATGAGGAGGGGGGTGGTGGTGGTGGTTTTGGGTGGTAGGAGGGCGGATATCAGTGCGCCGGCGACTTGGGAGGTGATGGGGTTGTTGGTTATGCGGAACTCGGCTGAGGTTGGTGAGATGAGAGGGGAGTAGACTGACAGCAGGTCGAGGCCGTGCTGGTAAGAGTCGGAGAGGCCTTGGGTTGTGATTTGGGGAAAGTTGCAGGTGCCTTGGAGACCGAGGGGAGATGGGGGGAAGGGGTTGAAGGGGGAGGTGAAAGGGGAGTGGTATCCTGGGATGGAGGGGGGTGATCCAGGGGTGAGAGGGGAGGAGTAAGAGTAGATGGCGATGTTATTGCAGTTCCAGGGGTGAGGTTCAACAGGGAAGGAGTTGGATGAGTAGGGGGTGCGGAGGTAGTGGCGGTGGATCTGGGGGGTGTTAGAACTGAGGTGACAGGCAAAAAGAGGGGGAGAGTCACTGACTACTTCGACGTAGAGGAGTTCATATTCTGAGGGTGGCCTGGGATATTCCTTTGCCCGGACATGAGGCATGTTGCACCAGTTGTAGGTGCCATACTGGGAGTCTGGGGTGTGGGAGGTGTTGAAGATGAATCCCCAGACGCCGGTGCTGTTGAAGACGGTGGTGAGGTTGGTTATCGAAGATGGTTTTGGCGGATACCAAGACAGGTCGATCTCAAAGTCTTCACTTTCGAGCGACTCTGGTGCGTTTGAGGCATGTGAAAGGCCCAGCCTGGCAAGTAATATAGCTGTGAGACTGGCCACGCTGGACAGCGTGCTGTGCATCATATCAGTTGTGCTTATCAGATCTTGGTTGAGCAGTTGAACTAGCAGCCCAATGATGAGAACCGTGGACAGTCCAAGAGCCAGAAATAGTGTTGAGAACCCCCAGAAACCATAGAAAACATGGCGCCGTCGGCCCGGTTGATGCTGGGTCACATCCATCAAAGTGTTGCATCTGCAAAGTTGACAGTGACGCTGGCGACGAAGTTGGATGGCAGGGAGGGGCACCGTTGATCAACGATCACCGTGCATAACCGCGCCGGACACCAACACGTGGGGCGGCAAGGCTGCCGACTGGCTAAACTTAACACTACTTCTATTTCGACTTTGACTTCAGCACCTCTCGGCGCCGTACTGGTCTACTGTACCTCGGCTTGATCAACCCCGACAGCAACATATGCCGATACGACATTCGAATCTGACTCCTGACCTTCCTCCGTTTTGGCATGAACTTCCTCCGTTTCACCGTGAGCAGCATATCTGGATCAAGCTTCCTGTACCGAATCTCCCACCTCAGCCAGTCTTCCAAGCCCGGTATATGAATTCCCAGCGTTGGCAGCGCCAACAGCTGGGGCGGATTATCTGTCCTTCTTTCCGTAATGTCATCCTCCCAGGCCTTGGCCTGCAACAGCCTGGCTCGTTTACTGGCTGACGAGTGTAGCAGCTCCTGTTCCACCGTGTCCGAGCTTTTCTTTTCAGCATCCTTGCTCTCTTCGTTCTCGACAGCCTCCTCTCGGATTTCCCACTGGCCATCAGCGTTACGCTTACGCAAGGCCCCATACTTGTCCAGTTCCTCAATATCCGGCCAGTATTCATCGCGTTGTATTACTCCCGTAACATCAACCCTGGAGTATATTCCAGGGAGAGTGTACCGTATCTTGCCAGGCGCATACCGCTTGAGCATAGCCGCGAGGTCATTCTTGCTTTGCTCATCAAGCGCTTCTTTGAACGGCTTCTGATGCTCCGCCTCAAATGGCATGACATGAAGATTACCTGGCAGCCTGCTGAGCAGTCGGATCCAGTACCGGCCGTCATACAGCTTGAAGCCTGACCATCCGGTTGTCTTCCACTGGTGCGGTTTTTTGCCCCATCTTCCTCTGATGTTGGGCGCCCAAAAACCGGTACGAGGCCGTGGGACATTCGAAGCGTAGGGCGCGCGGGTCAGGAGCCAGCGGAAGGGTTGGCTGTTGGGGCCCATCATGGGTACAAAATGTACGCCGCAGATGACGTACGGCTTGGGAGGTGGTGGCTCGACGCCATCTTGTGCCAGGGAGGGAAACAGCATAGATGCGAGATGATCGAGCTGGCCAGCTTGGTTGAGCTCTCTTTCCGGTGTGACCATGGAAATCAGCTTTCGAAGCAGGAGAGCGGCGATGTAGCGATGGTGATCAAGCCGCTTCTGGCGACCCTCAGGTGACTTTGACGATAATATTGACACTCGTGGGAGTCGGAATTTCGGCAGTTGTACCACCAACGTGCCAGTACTGGGCTCAAAATGAGGGACCAGAGCACTCTGCAGCAGGCGATCTGCTTCAGCCTCCTCAAAAGCCACTCTCTTCCTGCACCGTTCTGCCAATCGCAATATCGCCGGCTTCTGAAGCGCCTCTGGCAAGCGGTGATTCTTCCACATCTGCCTCACGGCATTCCTCATGGTCAGCGTCGGGTCCTTGTTGGTGTGATCCTCAAACCACGGAACATTATTCTCCAAGCAGGTGGCAATCAAGCGATCCTTGGAAAAGTGTAGCAGCGGCCGATATACCATGACTCCCCCATCCTCAAAGTCCATCGTCGGCAGCGGAGGGGCAGGCTTGTTGCTCCTGGCGATCCACTCGTCATAGTCCTGGTCGGCAGAAAAAGCGTCCTTGAGATCTGTCCTCCACATCATGGGTTCCGCGTTCTCAGCAAACGTGGCCAAGTCGAAATGGAAATCATCACGTAAGGCTCGCAATATCTTGGTCCTTTCGGCCCTGTTTGGGTAAATATTCCACACAGGGTGTTTACTCCTCTGGTCATCGATAAAGCCGCTCTGGTAGATGCCATGCATATCGTAACACTCGGGGATGTCTGTTGCCGGGCGCATCCCTCTCAAGCCGCGATATCCATGGCCGGAAAGCAGCCTCATGAGAATGGTCTCATACTGGTCATCTTCGTGATGGGCCGTGAGCAAAGACATGGTCTTGCAGTTCCTGGCGAAGGTGCCCAATTTCCGATAGCGCTGCTGACGTGCAAGAGTCTCGATGTTGGGCACCGTGTTGGGATCCACACCCTTGCCCAATACCTGGGCCCAGTCGATTTTGGCAACATAGGCAAAGATCTTGAGCCCTCTCAGGGCATTGATTACCTGGTCGACTTCCTCAACCATGCCCTTCCGCAGATCATGGTTGACAACAAAAGCGACAGGGTTGCTGACGGGGTGGTCAGCCACCTTGAACCAATGATCGGTCGTCCTGATCTTGGTAGAGAGGTAGGCCAGGGCCATGGAGTCGACACCGCCGCTGATGGCGAGGGCAATGGGCTTGTGGGAGCGCCCACGGTCGTAGGGGAACCTGGGGTTACATGTTGCGTGGAGGGCGTCTAGGAACTCGCGGGGGGCGATGGCCCTCGCTGTGCTGTGCACAACAGGCGGTAGCGTTCCCATTCCATCGCAGGTGAGCCAGATACCGAGTAATAAATCTCTGTCACTAATAAAAAGAGAGAACAAATAAATCACCATCAAAGTCGTGAGGGGTCCGAGCTTTTGTATTCACAAGTGATCGCCTCAACCCCTACCTCTTGGCACACCAAGCCCGCATCGGGCCCACCAGCATGACGCATTTGCCTGCCGGGCCCGGACCGGAGCTCGGGAATTTTCATCTCAGCCCTTTGCGATTGTGACAGCGACGCCGGCGACAACCAGCTCTGCGCCTGGCCACATCCTCACCACTCCGAACCTCTCAACCGGCCGCTCTGTCCCAACCGACACAATGTCAGAACCCCCCCCACCCCCCTTCAACACCGCCCTCCTCTCGGGCGCCCTAGCCGGCACAACAGTCGATCTCCTCCTCTTCCCCCTCGACACCCTCAAAACCCGCCTCCAATCCCCCACCGGCTTCTTTTCCTCAGGCGGCTTCCGCGGCATTTACCGCGGCATCGGCTCCTGCCTCGTCGGCTCCGCCCCCGGAGCGGCCTTCTTCTTCTCCACCTACGAGCACACCAAATCCTTCCTCTCCCACAACTTCCCCCCCTTGCCCACCTCTCCAAACCAAACAAGCACCCCAGCCTACCACCACATGCTCTCCGCCTCCCTCGGCGAAATCGCCGCCTGCGCCGTCCGCGTCCCCACCGAAGTAGTAAAACAACGCGCCCAAGCCGGCCACCACAACGGGTCCTCCGCCCAAGCCTTCCGGCACATCATTGCACAATACAGCACCATCGGTCTCCCCGGTGTGTGGAAGGAGCTCTACAGAGGC